>NC_091282.1:271294866-271603477 GCF_032444005.1 Ranitomeya imitator
CTGCAAACGCAACGCTGACACAAAGCTGCCTCCAGTGCAGGCTTCGGCCTACACTATGCTCCCCCTGCTTACCCTTTGCTCCAGCACCGCTAGTTGGGGCTCTAGGAAGACAATCTTTAATAGGCAACGCATCTGGGTTCCAGCACCGCCAGCTGGTTCTCGGCAGTGTTTTTGTCACTGGTACTCCCTCGTGCCAAACCTGGTTCCAGCACCGTCAGCTGTTTCCGGGTAGTGTCAAGCTCACTGAGACGCCTATGCTTGCCCCGTCGTGGTGCGGTCGGGTTAGCCAACTCCAGGGTGCCTCCAGTTTAGGAGCTTCCTATGTCGGCTGCGTGAACTGGTAGTCAAGGCTGGTTCTGTAGTGCCAGTAGGCCCAGCTCCCCCTGTAGGACTGTTAGGGTTCGGTAACTGCGGCTGCCTTGCGGCCTAGCTGTTCTCTCCTCTCCTGTGGGCCTTCGGGTCCACCACCTGGTTCCAGCACCGTCAGCTGGTTCCAGGCCGAGCCTTTGGCTTAGGTGCCTCCTCCTGGGTATCCGAGTTCCGCCAACGTCAGGCGGTCCTTGGTAGTGCTTTTAAGTGCGGGCACCTACAGCTTAGTAACTGGGTTCCAGCACCGCCAGCTGGTCCTCGGTCGTGCCATTGGCTCTTGCACACTGGGGCAACGCATCTGGGTTCCAGCACCGCCAGCTGGTTCTCGGCAGTGTTCTTGACACAGGTACTCCCTCGTGCCAAGCCTGGTTTCAGCACCGTCAGCTGTTTCCGGGTTGTGTCAAGCTCACTGAGACGCCTATGCTTGCCCCGTCGTGGTGCGGTCGGGTTAGCCAACTCCAGGGTGCCTCCAGTTTAGGAGCTTCCTATGTGGGCTGCGTGAACTGGTAGTCAAGGCTGGTTCTGTAGTGCCAGTAGGCCCAGCTCCCCCTGTAGGACTGTTGGGGTTCGGTAACTGCGGCTGCCTCGCGGCCTAGCTGTTCTCTCCTCTCCTGTGGGCCTTCGGGTCTACCTCCTGGTTCCAGCACCGTCAGCTGGTTCCGGGCCGAGCCTTTGGCTTATGTGCCTCCTCCTGGGTATCCGAGTTCCGCCAACGTCAGGCGGTCCTTGGTAGTGCTTTAAAGCGCGGGCACCTACAGCTTAGTAACCGGGTTCCAGCACCGCCAGCTGGTCCTCGGTCGTGCCATTGGCTCTTGCACACTGGGGCAACGCATCTGGGTTCCAGCACCGCCAGCTGGTTCTCGGCAGTGTTCTTGACACAGGTACTCCCTCGTGCCAAGCCTGGTTTCAGCACCGTCAGCTGTTTCCGGGTTGTGTCAAGCTCACTGAGACGCCTATGCTTGCCCCGTCGTGGTGCGGTCGGGTTAGCCAACTCCAGGGTGCCTCCAGTTTAGGAGCTTCCTATGTGGGCTGCGTGAACTGGTAGTCAAGGCTGGTTCTGTAGTGCCAGTAGGCCCAGCTCCCCCTGTAGGACTGTTGGGGTTCGGTAACTGCGGCTGCCTCGCGGCCTAGCTGTTCTCTCCTCTCCTGTGGGCCTTCGGGTCCACCACCTGGTTCCAGCACCGTCAGCTGGTTCCAGGCCGAGCCTTTGGCTTAGGTGCCTCCTCCTGGGTATCCGAGTTCCGCCAACGTCAGGCGGTCCTTGGTAGTGCTTTTAAGCGCGGGCACCTACAGCTTAGTAACCGGGTTCCAGCACCGCCAGCTGGTCCTCGGTCGTGCCATTGGCTCTTGCACACTGGGGCAACGCATCTGGGTTCCAGCAACGCCAGCTGGTTCTCGGCAGTGTTCTTGACACAGGTACTCCCTCGTGCCAAGCCTGGTTTCAGCACCGTCAGCTGTTTCCGGGTTGTGTCAAGCTCACTGAGACGCCTATGCTTGCCCCGTCGTGGTGCGGTCGGGTTAGCCAACTCCAGGGTGCCTCCAGTTTAGGAGCTTCCTATTTGGGCTGCGTGAACTGGTAGTCAAGGCTGGTTCTGTAGTGCCAGTAGGCCCAGCTCCCCCTGTAGGACTGTTGGGGTTCGGTAACTGCGGCTGCCTCGCGGCCTAGCTGTTCTCTCCTCTCCTGTGGGCCTTCGGGTCTACCTCCTGGTTCCAGCACCGTCAGCTGGTTCCGGGCCGAGCCTTTGGCTTAGGTGCCTCCTCCTGGGTATCCGAGTTCCGCCAACGTCAGGCGGTCCTTGGTAGTGCTTTTAAGCGCGGGCACCTACAGCTTAGTAACCGGGTTCCAGCACCGCCAGCTGGTCCTCGGTCGTGCCATTGGCTCTTGCACACTGGGGCAACGCATCTGGGATCCAGCACCGCCAGCTGGTTCTCGGCAGTGTTCTTGACACAGGTACTCCCTCGTGCCAAGCCTGGTTTCAGCACCGTCAGCTGTTTCCGGGTTGTGTCAAGCTCACTGAGATGCCTATGCTTGCCCCGTCGTGGTGCGGTCGGGTTAGCCAACTCCAGGGTGCCTCCAGTTTAGGAGCTTCCTATGTGGGCTGCGTGAACTGGTAGTCAAGGCTGGTTCTGTAGTGCCAGTAGGCCCAGCTCCCCCTGTAGGACTGTTGGGGTTCGGTAACTGCGGCTGCCTCGCGGCCTAGCTGTTCTCTCCTCTCCTGTGGGCCTTCGGGTCCACCACCTGGTTCCAGCACCGTCAGCTGGTTCCAGGCCGAGCCTTTGGCTTAGGTGCCTCCTCCTGGGTATCCGAGTTCCGCTAACGTCAGGCGGTCCTTGGTAGTGCTTTTAAGCGCGGGCACCTACAGCTTAGTAACCGGGTTCCAGCACCGCCAGCTGGTCCTCGGTCGTGCCATTGGCTCTTGCACACTGGGGCAACGCATCTGGGTTCCAGCACCGCCAGCTGGTTCTCGGCAGTGTTCTTGACACAGGTACTCCCTCGTGCCAAGCCTGGTTTCAGCACCGTCAGCTGTTTCCGGGTTGTGTCAAGCTCACTGAGACGCCTATGCTTGCCCCGTCGTGGTGCGGTCGGGTTAGCCAACTCCAGGGTGCCTCCAGTTTAGGAGCTTCCTATGTGGGCTGCGTGAACCGGTAGTCAAGGCTGGTTCTGTAGTGCCAGTAGGCCCAGCTCCCCCTGTAGGACTGTTGGGGTTCGATAACTGCAGCTGCCTCGCGGCCTAGCTGTTCTCTCCTCTCCTGTGGGCCTTCAGGTCCACCACCTGGTTCCAGCACCGTCAGCTGGTTCTCGGCAGTGTCTTTTGCTCTTGTACCTTCTGCTCCCCATCCTGGTTCCAGTACCGTCAGCTGGTTCCGGGCAGAGCCTTTGGCTTAGGTGCCTCCTTCTGGGTATCCAAGTTCCACCAACGTCAGGTGGTCCTTGGTAGTGCTTTCAGGCACGGGTACCTCCTGCTTAGTAACCGGGTTCCAGTAACGTCAGCTGGTCCTCGGTAGTTCCATTGGCTCTTGGACCTTCGGCTACCCATCCGGGTTCCAGTACCGTCAGCTGGTTCTCGGCAGTGTCTTTTGCTCTTGTACCTTCTGCTCCCCATCCTGGTTCCAGTACCGTCAGCTGGTTCCGGGCAGAGCCTTTGGCTTAGGTGCCTCCTTCTGGGTATCCGAGTTCCGCCAACGTCAGGCGGTCCTTGGTAGTGCTTTTTAGCACGGGTACCTCCTGCTTAGTAACCGGGTTCCAGTAACGTCAGCTGGTCCTCGGTAGTTCCATAGGCTCTTGAACCTTCGGGCAGCCATCCGAGTTCCAGTTCCATCAGCTGGTTCTTGGCATTTTCTCAGCCTTCTTGTACCTTCTGCTACATTTCCAAGTTGAAGACCCTAAAGTCGACGACCCGGAAGACCACCCCGATGACGACGACGACGACGACCCGGAAGACCACCCCGATGACGACGACGACAGCGGAGACAACGACGGCGGAGACGACGACGGCGGAGACGACGACGGCTGAGACGACGACGGCGGAGATGACGACACTGGAGACGACGACCCTGGAGATGACGATATGGAAGACCGAGAAGCAGAAGAACAAGAGGCTGCAGAACAAAGAGCAGAAGAACATTAAGCATAAGACTTAATATCAGAGCAAAAGATATTATCTAAATTATATGCAGAAGAAGACTAAGCAGTGTATGGGGGTGAGTCCGTTCCTCCTCGTGGTGCCCCTGGATAAAGCCTGATGCTGCAGGCCAAACTGAACGCGGACAAATGTAACTTTTGTGACTGGCAGAACGGAAGGTGTAATCTTCCAACTTTTATAGATAACAACTACGGGAATGCCTGTCACAAATGAGAATATGATGAAGAAGTAGAATAGGAAGAATAATAACAGTGGAATAAAAAGAATATGTAGAATAGGAAGAATAATAATAGTTGAATAAAATGAATATGAAGAATGTAATAAAAAAAAAAAAAAGGTAAAGGATGAAGAAGAAGATGAATAAGGTGAAGAAGAAGTTGATGTCAAAGATGCTGATGATGATGAAGATGAAAGTGTGGGAAAAGAAAAAAAAAAAAAAGAAAAAAAAGAAGGGGAAGGGCGTGGAATAGTGACACATCAATATCTGACAAAATAAAAAAAAAAATTTACATAGTCAATATCTTTGTCACTCCGAACGTCTTAAAAAAAACATGATATTCTATTTGATTGGGATAAACCTCTATGACTTTAATGTCTCCGCCACCTCCCCAAATGCATCCGGCATTATTCTTAGTTGTTTTCCTTCATGTAGAATGAACCTACAAGGCAAGAAAGGGTTTATTTTAATTCCGATATTTTGGTCCCATTGACTTGCATTGGGATCGGGTATCGGTATCGGCGATATCCGATATTTTTTGAATATCGGCCGATCCAATCCGATACCGATACTTTCCGATATCGGAAGGTATCGCTCAACACTAGTGGCGAGCTCTCCTTCAATGAAAGTCTTCAAACAAAGGCTGGACAGACATCTGTCTGAGATAGGTTAGTGAATCCTGCATTGAGCAGGGGGTTGGATATGATGACCTTTGAGGTCCCCTCCAACTCTAACATTCTGTCATTCTATGAATTGTTGTACTATTTTGAGTTTTCACCTAAGCAGAAAAACTAGAATCAGACATTGTCTACATCTCAGTATCACAATGCAGTCTCAAATAAAATGGTTCTGTACTGTGATGCCAATGTTGATCATCACTTATACTTTTCAAAACACTCTGAATGGGGGAGGAATGACATCAGACCCATGGAGGTTATCCCCCACATTTCTAAGTGTGCTCTAACCCCTTAGCCCCCGGAGTTTTTTTTCGGTTTTGCGTTATCGCTTTTCGCTCCCCTTCTTCCCAGAGCCATAACTTTTTTTATTTTTCTGTCAATATGGCCTTGTGAGCGCATATTTTTTGCAGAATGAGCTGCACTTTTGAACGACACCATTGGGTTTACCATGTCACGTACTAGAAAACAGTAAAAAAAAATTCAAGCATGGTGAAATTGCAAAAAAAATGTAATCCCACACTTGTTTTTTTGTTTGGCTTTTTTACTAGGTTCACTAAATGCTAAAAGTGATCTGGCAGAAAAAAAATTGTGCCATATTCCAATACCAGTAGCATCTCCACGTTTCGTTATCTCGGGTTGGGTGAGGGCTTATTGTTTGCGTGGACAGGTATGGGATATTGTTGCTTTTTTATTTTCCTTTTTTTTTCAGAAGAGTGAGGGTCATCAGTTGGATTGAGCGTACAATAAAGATATTAAAACCCCATGTGTTTATTTATTTCATTGAAATACTTTATTCAAAATTTGTGTGTGTATTTTTAACCCTTTATTACAATTGGATTAATAATGGATAGGTGTCTTATTGACATCGCTCCATTATTAACCAGGTTTAATGTCACCTTACATTAGCAAGGTGACATTAACCCCTTATTACCCCATATCTCACAGCTACTTGGGAGTGGGAAGAGAGTAGATAAGTGCCAGAATAGGCGCATCTTACAGATGTGCCTTTTCTAGGGTGGCTGGGAGCAGATGATGTTAGCCAGGGGGGCCAATAACCATGGTCCCTCTCTAGGCTTTTAATATCTGCCCTCAGTCACTGCCTTTCCCACTCTGGTGGAGCAAATCGTGTGGGAGCCCACGCCAGTTTTTTCCGTGATTTAACCCTTTATTTTAACACCTAGCGCTCACAAATTTGGCACACACAAACTACTAACATTATTAGTGAGGAATATGTAAAAATATAATGACTATGAAATGGTTTACTGTATGTAAACCATGTCTCATATCCTGTCGGGTTTGATAAGGAGATAGCAAAAGCCGACAATTTAATTACCGGCTTTTATGCTATCTAGCTCTGTATTAAATATATATGTGTCTCACTGACATTATATCTATCTATCTATCTATCTATCTATCTATCTATCTATCTATCTATCTATCTATCTATCTATATACTTTATATATGTTTTCACGAATACTTGAGCCCATGGATCCATTATATGTCCATTTGGAAGCCAGCGAGAAGATCTCGCCATACGGATGCCATACGGATGACACACGGATAATTTTTGAAGAAAAAATTGCATCCTCGCATTGAATGCGGATCACTGTTCAGGAACTTTTCGTCGTATCTCGGCCGTAAAAAACAGACCGTATTTTTATACGTTAGGTCTGACCCCGGCCTAACAGGTATTCCTCCAGGATTACTCTGTATTTAGCACCATCCATCTTCCCATCAACTCTGAAGGAGCTTCCTTGCCCCTGCTGAACAAAACCAGCCCCCCAGCATAATGCTGCTACCACCGTGTTTAACAGTGGGGATGGTGTATTGAGGGTGATGTGCAATGTTAGCTTTTTGCCAAATGCAGCGTTTTGCATTTAGCCCAAAAAGTTCTACTTTAGTATTACTTGACCAGAGCACGTTCTTCCACGTGACATGTAGGAGATGCAGCTAACAAGCAGAAGAAGGTTATCTCTAACAAAGAGACCAAAGTAAAACTTTTTTGCTAGCTACGAAAACCTATTTATGCTGGAAAACTTACACTAAACATGACCCTGAATACACAATGCCCACCATCAAACATTGTGGTAGCAGCATCATGCTGCGCGGATACTTCTCTTCATTAGGATTAGGGAAGATGTTCAGACTTGATGGGAAAATGGATGTAGCTAAATACAGGGCAATCCTAGAGCAAAACCTGTTAAAGGCTGTAAAAACTTGAGACTGAGGCATTCTTTCACCTTGCAGCAGGACACCAACCCTAAACATCCTGACAGAGCTATAACTGCATGGTTTAGAATATTACTATTATTTTTCATTTTTAGAGTTCCATTTATTCCATAAATGATGAGTAGTCCCTTACATAGTAACATAGAAACATAGTTAGCAAGGCCGAAAAAAGACATTTTTCCATCCAGTTCAGCCCGTATGCCGACAGAATCAATCTCGAGATCTACGTCCTTCTAAAGAACCTAATAACTGTAAGATACAATATTGTTACGCTCCAGGAAGACATCCAGGCCTCTCTTGAACCCCTCGACTGAGTTTGCCATCACCATCTCCTCAGTAGTGTTGAGCATTCCGATACCGCAAGTATCGGGTATCGGCCGATATTTGCGGTATCGGAATTCCGATACTGAATTCCGATACTTCCCGCGTATCGGATACCGGAATCGGAAGTTCCCAGAATTCAAATTGAACGCAGCAGCCAATGAGGAATGAATGAAAGTGTGGGCACATCCTGTTTAGCATGGTGGGCATGTAAGTACTGGCAAGGCTTGGATTGGCTGCTGAAATGATGTCACTCTGCACTATAAAAAAGCGCTGCCGCCATTTTGCGCTCACTCTGCTGTGATTTCAGTTAGGGACAGGACGCTGTGTTCTAACTGAGGGCCAGTTGAGCTTGCTAATTGCTTTATTTTCCTTTCCAAAGGCTAATTTAGCAAAACGCTGTGTGTTCTTCACTGTTCACCTTGCTCTTGCCTTGCAGCGCTGTTTTAACAGCGTTCTGCAAGGTCTCTGTGTGTGTGTGTGTGTGTGCAGCTCACTCTGTAGTCTGTGTGCAGCCATATACCCGGTTGTATTCAGCTCAGGGGGGGTTCACACTGCCTCACACAGTTGTTCTTTTTTGCTCTTAGTGCAGCCTGCTGCACATTTTTGCTCAAATTTCCTATTAGTGTTTTTCCACCAGTCTCCAGCTCTATTGTGGAAAAACACTACATAGGATAACCTAGAGGGGGGTTTTTGGGCCTTGCAGCGCCGTTTACGGCTGTCTGCACGGTCTCCGTGTGAGCCCAGCTCGCCCTGTAGTCTGTGTGCAGCCATAGCCGGTTGGATTCAGCTCAGGGTTCGTTACTGGCTCATACCTTGAGAAAAATTTTCCTTTTTTTTTAATAGTGCAGCCTGTTTAAAATTTGAAAAAAAAAAAATTCCTATTAGTGTCTTTCCACCAGTCTCCAGCTCAATTGTGGAAAAACACTACATAGGATAACCTAGAGGGTTTTTTTGGGGCCTTGCAGCGCCGTTTACGGCTGTCTGCACGGTCTCTGTGTGAGCGCAGCTCGCCTGTAGTCTGTGTGCAGCCATAGCCGGTTGGATTCAGCTCAGGGTGCGTTACTGCCTCATACCTTGAAAAACAATTTCCTTTTTTTCAAATAGTGCAGCCAGTTTAAAATTTGAAAAAAAAAATTCCTATTAGTGTCTTTCCACTTGTATCCAGCTAAATAGTGGAAAAACACTATATAGGATAACCTAGAGGAGGGTTTTTTGGCCTTGCAGCGCCGTTTACGGCTGTCTGCACGGTCTCCGTGTGAGCCCAGCTCGCCCTGTAGTCTGTGTGCAGCCATAGCCGGTTGGATTCAGCTCAGGGTTCGTTACTGGCTCATACCTTGAGAAAAATTTTCCTTTTTTTGAAATAGTGCAGCCTGTTTAAAATTTGAAAAAAAAAAAATTCCTATTAGTGTCTTTCCACCAGTCTCCAGCTCAATTGTGGAAAAACACTACATAGGATAACCTAGAGGGTTTTTTTGGGGCCTTGCAGCGCCGTTTACGGCTGTCTGCACGGTCTCTGTGTGAGCGCAGCTCGCCCTGTAGTCTGTGTGCAGCCATAGCCGGTTGGATTCAGCTCAGGGTGCGTTACTGCCTCATACCTTGAAAAACAATTTCCTTTTTTTCAAATAGTGCAGCCAGTTTAAAATTTGAAAAAAAAAATTCCTATTAGTGTCTTTCCACTTGTATCCAGCTAAATAGTGGAAAAACACTATATAGGATAACCTAGAGGAGGGTTTTTTGGCCTTGCAGCGCCGTTTACGGCTGTCTGCACGGTCTCCGTGTGATTTAAACTAGCTCTGTAGCCCGATCTGCACCAAAAAAAAGGTTAAGTTCACCAAACACAACTTAACACTTGTGTAGGCCACATTTGAAAAATAATAAAGTTTAGTCCACAATTTACAACATTAGTGTTTCTTACACCTGTTAGGAGGAGCATTACAGGAATAAGCACACTAAGGCCTTAGTACTTTTCTGCTTATCTTTATCTGTCAACCAAGATGAAGAGGGCAGGGAGTAAGGCACGTGGGCGTGGGCGCGGAGCAGGGAGAGGAGCAGGGAGAGGACGTGGTGATTCTGTGCCTGCTGCAGGCGCCGGTGACTCGTCGTCACTCAGTTTCAGCAGGGAACAGTCCTTCATGCGCAGCTTTGTCGGAGAGCGCCGTGCACCGCTGCTGCGTGAAGACCAAATTGAAGCCGTTGTCGGGTGGATGGCAGCTAACGCCTCGGCATCGACTTCAGTTAGTGCCACATCCTCTCAGGCACAGAGCACTGGAGAGCAGCCATCTGTCTCTTCACCACCTGCCAAATTGGCCAGGCAGTCAGAGAGCCCAGGACAGGAGCCGTCTCTACTTCTGTTCTCTGAATCTCTTGGCTTGGAAACAGGGGGCCAGCCAAGCAGCATTGGAGAAATGGAAGAAGAGGCAGTGTGCAGTGATGCCCAACACCTTTTTCTCTCTGACTCTGAAGAGGCAGGTGGGCCAGTGCCTCCGGTGACCACAGCGCAGTACGCATCTGATGATGAAACTCAGGTGCCGCTATCTCGTGCGTACTGTGCTGCTGAGACTACCCAGGAGGAGCAGTTGGTGGCAGAGGGTAGTGGAGATGATGAGGTCCTTGACCCATCGTGGCGTGAGGAACAGGAAGGTGGTGGGAGCAGCTCAGAGGAAGAGCTTCCTCTTACGGGCCAAAGAGGGAGAGGGAGGGGGAAGACTGCGGAGCCTGTAGCCTCCACTTTGGCACCCGTTAGGAGCCTGTCTCTTTCCAAAGCCAAAAAGGGCGCTCCCAAGACTTGCAGTGCCTGGTCCTTTTTTGACACAGTTGTAGATGACATTTGTTTTGTCAAATGCAAGCTGTGTCATCATAAAGTAAAAAGAGGGAAAAATGTCAGCAACCTCAATACCACAAATATGTGGAAACATGTGCGGACCAGGCACGCGGTGGAGTTACAGAAACACACTGAAGATGTAGGCCAACCAACAGCGGCAGCTACCACCTCTTCAGCTCGTGTTGCCTCTTCCTCCAGCTCACGCACAGCTGGTTTGGCTTCCTCCCAGAGACCTTGTGTAATTCCACCCACAGCACCACCTTCCCAGTCATCCTCACACTCCCAGTCTACTCTACAGCCATCGGTAGTACAGGCATGGGAGAAAAGGCGGGCATTCTCGGCCAACCACCCCCGAGCACAGGCTCTGAATGCAGGCATTGCCAAACTGTTGTCCCTGGAAATGCTCTCGTTCAGGCTGGTGGAGACTGACAGCTTCCGTGACTTGATGGCATTGGCAGTCCCACAGTACAAGGTGCCCAGCCGCTTTTACTTCAGCAGGCAGGCTGTCCCTGCCCTGCACAGGCATGTTGAGGCAAACATAAAACATGCGCTACTGAACGCCGTCAGTAGCAAGGTCCACCTCACCACCGATGCGTGGACCAGTCAGCATGGACAGGGGTGATATGTTTCCCTCACTGCCCATTGGGTTAATGTTGTTGAGCCAGGTACAGATCGTGCGAGTGGCGCAGGACGTGTCCTGCCCACTCCAAGGATTGCAGGAATCCAGTCTGTACGCATCGACTCCTCCTCTTACACCAGTTCCTCTGATTCCTCTCTGCAGGATCCGTCACAGTCCACCCCCACATGGACCCGTGAACGTTTACCTATGACCGACATGAGCACAGCCGTGGCCAAACGTCAGCAGGCCGTCTTGAAACTAGTTTCATTGGGGCATCGAAGCCACACAGCGCAGGAGCTCTGGAATGCCATAAAGCAGGAGAGCGATGTGTGGTTACTGCCAGCGAATCTCCAGCCAGGCATGGTAGTGTGTGACAATGGCCGAAATCTGGTGGCAGCTTTGGCCCTTGGCAACCTCACTCACATCCCATGTCTGGCACATGTGCTCAATTTGGTTGTGCAGAGTTTTCTGAGGGACTATCCGGATCTTGATGCCCTGCTGCACAAGGTCCGCCTAGAGTGTGCTCACTTGCGGCGTTCCAGCTTGGCCAGATCCCGCATTGCTGCTCTGCAGCGCCGATTCCGCCTTCCGGAACACCGCATCATATGTGACCTACCTACCCGGTGGAATTCCACGTTACATATGTTGGAGCGGTTGTGTGAGCAGCAGCAAGCAGTTATGGAGTACCAGCTGCATCAGGCGCAAAGAAGTCGCAGTCAGCGCCGATCAGACTTCACAACCACAGAGTGGGCCACTATGAAGGACGTCTGCCAGGTTTTGCGTCCTTTTGATTATTCCACGCGGATGGCAAGTGCAGATGATGCACTAGTCAGCATGACTGTCCCCCTTATCTGCCTGCTTCAGCAAACTTTGCAAGGGTTAAGGGATGATGTGGTGGAAGAGGTGGAGGATGAGGAGTCACCTTTTCCATCAGCTTCTGGAGAGTCAGCGCCACGTGGTTCCTCACAAAGGGGTACGCAGGGGCCAATTTGTGAGGAGGATGAGGAGGAGTCAATGGAGGAGGAAGAGCTCCATCCAGAGGAGGGAGCGACACAATTGTCCAGTGGTCAGTGTGTACAGCGAGGGTGGGGTGATGACGAGCGGGCAGAGATCATGTCTCAAGCAGGGGACAGCGTTTCTGGGCCGGTTGGCACTCTGCAGCACATGGTGGATTTCATGCTGCAGTGCCTGAGAAACGACCGCCGCATCGACCACATTCTCAACATGCCTGATTATTGGGTGTTCACCCTCCTCAATCCTCGCTACCGGGACAACGTCCAAAACCTCATCCCTGCGTTGACCCGGGAGCGTAAATTGCGGGAGTACCACGACACACTGGTGAATTCCATCATCTTCTCCTGTCCAACTGAGAGGAGTGCTGCTAGTGCTTTACAAAGCAGCTCAGTGCGTCGAGGCAGTGGGGGAGGCTCTGCCCAAAGAGGGAGCAGAAGCAGTGCCTCTGCCCAAGGCAAGCCCAGTATGGCACAACTCTGGCACACTTTTGTGTGCCCGCCCCAAATGTCTACACCATCACCGGCGGCTCCAGTCAGCAGGAGGCAACGGTTCCGTCAGATGGTGACAGACTACATGGCTTGCCCTCTTACTGTACTCCCAGACGGCTCTTCCCCGTTCAAGTTTTGGGTCTCTAAGCTGGATACATGGCCAGAGCTAAGCCAGTATGCATTGGAGGTGCTGGCTTGCCCTGCGGCTAGTGTCTTATCGGAACGTGTCTTTAGTGCCGCAGGTGGTGTACTAACAGACCGTCGCATGCGACTATCCTCCGATAACGTTGACCGGCTTACTTTCCTGAAAATGAACCAGGCCTGGATCTCGCAGGAATTTGCCACTCCTCTGCCTGATTAAGTAATTGGGTGTCATCCAGGTCTCCTGCTGTGTTCATCTTTCTACCACCTGAACTGCTATTCCTGGGCTCCAACACAGCCAGTTGCGGCTCAGAAGTGCAGGCTGCACAGTAAAAACATACGACCCAGTGTTATTGGGTTTCAGTAACGTCAGCTGATCCCCAGCTGTGTAGCCGGCAATGTGTCCTGCGACCGCCACGCTGGCACAACAACCTAAATGTAAGGGAACCTGTCCCCCCCCCCCCCCCCGTCGTTTGTTACTGAAAGAGCCATCTTGTGCAGCAGTAATGCTGCACAAGGAAAAGGTAGCTCTTTTTCTTTAGCTCTTTGCACACGCAGAACTTAACACTTATAAAATGTGTTCACTGATACCGTTATACCGTCCCGGAGCTGGGACTTTCCTTCGTAATGTGACGCAGCACAGCCGTCATTCCTACCCCCTTGGTGCCATGCGCTGCCTCCTCAGCGTTGTTTTAAGCTGTCACTGAGCCTGCGCTGTTCTGTTATCCCTTGGGCATGCCCTATTTGCGCTGCCTGTCTTCTGACATAATTTGGTGTCAGGCTGGCTGCGCCTGTGCGGCCGCGGTGCCCGAGATCCCGCCTCGCAGTGTCTTCTGATTGAGTCACACTGCGGGCCTGGGATCCATGGGCATGCGCAGTGCATATCTTCCCCTCGGGCTCTCGCTCATTTCCCTCCGCCTTCTTTAGACTGTGCGCCGTCAGCTGATCCCTAGCATTCCACGGCCGTGACACCGCACAGTCTGAAGAAGAGGGAAGGAGGGGAGTGAGAGTCGAGGTTATGCACTGTGCATGCCCATGGTTCCAAGGCCCGCAGTGAGGGATTACGTTAGATGAGACTGCGAGGTGGGATCTGGAGCAGCGTGGACGCACAGGCACTGACAGCCTGACACCAAATTATGTCAGAAGACAGGCAGCGCTAATTGGGCATGGCCAAGGGCTAACAGAACAGCGCAGGCTCCGTGACAGCTTAAAACAACGCTGAGGAGGCAGCGCACGGCATCAAGGGGATAGGAATGACAGCTGTG
Organism: Ranitomeya imitator; assembly: GCF_032444005.1. Taxonomy (NCBI): domain Eukaryota; kingdom Metazoa; phylum Chordata; class Amphibia; order Anura; family Dendrobatidae; genus Ranitomeya; species Ranitomeya imitator. The sequence goes on from NC_091282.1 coordinate 271,308,676, forward strand.
CTGTGTCCCATTACGAAGGAAATTCGCACCTCCGGAACGGTTTAACGGTATAAAGGGACACATTTTTAGTGTTTACTTCGGTGTTTGCAAGGAGCATAATTAAAAGAGCAACCTTTTCCTTTTGCATCCTTAGTGCTGCACAACATGGCTCTTTCAGCTACAAACGTCTTGGGGGGGGGGGTTAAAGGTTTCCTTTCAACTTGCTCCAATCAGGCTTCGGCCTACACTCTGTTCCTCTGCTCCTCCTGCTGTCCCTGGGCTCTAACACCGCCAGTTGGTGCCTGGAAGTGCTGTGTGCACAGTCAACAGTCGCTCCTCTGTTATTGGGGTTCAGTAACGTCAGCTGATCCCCAGCTGTGTGTGCGGCAATACCTCCAATCTGCTCCTCCTGCTGTCCCTGGGCTCTAACACCGCCAGTTGGTGCCTGGAAGTGCTGTGTGCACAGTCAACAGTCGCTCCTCTGTTATTGGGGTTCAGTAACGTCAGCTGATCCCCAGCTGTGTGTGCGGCAATACCTCCAATCTGCTCCTCCTGCTGTCCCTGGGCTCTAACACCGCCAGTTGGTGCCTGGAAGTGCTGTGTGCACAGTCAACAGTCGCTCCTCTGTTATTGGGGTTCAGTAACGTCAGCTGATCCCCAGCTGTGTATCCGGCAATGTGTCATGCGACCGCCACGCTGGCACAACTAAAATGTAAGGGGACCTGTCCCCCCCCCCCCTAGGCGTTTGTTACTGAAAGAGCCACCATGTGCAGCACTAATACTGCACAAGGGAAAGGTCGCTCTTGAAATTATGCTCCTTGCAAACGCTGAACTACACACTCATGTAATGTGTCCCCTCACACCGTCCAACCGTCCCGGAGGTGGGACTTTCCTTTGTAATGTGACGCAGCACAGCCGTCATTGCTACCCCCTTGGCACCGTGCGCTGCCTCCTTAGCGTTGTTTGATTCCGTCATGGACCCTGCGCTGTTATGTTATCCCTTGGCCATGCACAGTTTGCGCTGCCCGTCCTCTGACATCATTTGTTGTCGTCCTGGCTGCGCCTGTGCGTCCACGCTGCCCGAAATCACACCTCGCAGTGTCGTCTAATGTGATCCCACAGTGGGCCTGGTATCCATGGCCATGCGCAGTGCATATACTAGCCTCTCACTCCCCTTCTTCACGCTTCTTCAGACTAGGCGGCGTCAGCTGATCCCTAATAGCATGTCACGGCCGTGACGCCGCACAGTCTGAAGAAGCAGGAAGGAGGTGAGTGAGAGGCGATGATATGCACTGCGCATGCCCATGGATCCCTGGCCCGCAGTGGGACTACATTAGATGACACTGCAAGGTTGGATCTCGGGCAGCTTGGACGCACAGGCACTGCCAGCCTGACACCTACATGATGTCAGAAGACGGGCACCGCTAACTGTGCATGGCCAAGGGATAACATTACAGCGCGGGCTCCGTGACAGAACCAAACAACGTTGAGGAGGTGGTGCCCGGCACCAAGGGGGTTGGAATGACGGCTGTGCTGTGTCACATTACAAAGGAAAGTCCCACTTCCGGGATGGTTTGACGGTGTGAGGGGACACATTATATGAGTGTGTACTTCAGCGTTTGCAAGGAGCATAATTTTCGGAGCCACCATTTTCCATGTGCAGTATTACTGCTGTACAAGATGGCTCTTTCAGCAACAAATGCCTGGGGGGGGGGGTTAAAGGTTCCCTTTCAACTTGCTCCACTGCAGGCTTCGGCCTACACTCTGCTCCTCTTTGATTCCCTGGGTTTCAACACTGTCAGTTGCCACCTGGAAGTGTTGTCTACACAGAAAAAACACTAGGTGATGTGTCAGTGGGGTTCAGCACCGCCAGCTGTTCCCCTGCTGTGTAGTCGGCAACGTGTCCAGCACAAGCCACGCTGGCACAACAGAACAAAAGCTGCCACCAGTGCAGGCTTCGGCCTACACTCTGCTCCTCTCCTCCTCCTGCTGACCCTGGGCTCAAACACCGCTAGTTTTTGCCCGGAAGTGCTAGCTGCACAGAGAAAAACACCAGCCAATGTGTTAGTGGGGTTCAGCAACGCCAGCTGTTCCCCTGCTGTGTAGCCGGCAACGTGACCTGCAAACGCCATGCAGGCACAGGAACTGAAATTAAAAGGGAACCTGGCCCCACCCCCCCAGGTGTTTCTATGTATAACAGCCACCTAGTACAGCAGTACTGCTGCATTTGTACAAGGTGGCTGACTTTTTCTCCTTGCCCACGTGGAACTCAACACGTACAAAATGTGTCTCATTGAGACCATTCCACTGTCCCTGAGGTGTGACTTTCCTTTGTAATGATACGCAGCACCCCCCTTGGTAGCGTTTCCCGTCTTTTGTCATCATGGTTAGCTGGCTGCGCCTGTGCATCCGCCCTGCTAGAAACAACGCCCCTCGTTGTCATATTTATTTTGTCAGCGAGGGTGTGGTTTATGGGCACGAGCAGTGCATATGTTCGCCTGTCTTAACTCATCTCCTTCCGCCTTCTTCAGACTGTGCGGCCTCCTGGCCGTGGTAGGCGATAAGGGATCAGCTGAGGCCGCCCAGTCTGGAGCAGGTGTAAGGACATGTGTAAGCGGCAAACCTATTTACTGCACAAGGCCACGAATCCCAGCCACGCAGTGTGATTTTTTGAAAACACACTGTGGGTCTGGGATTCATGTCCATCGCTAACTGCAACGGCCGACATGAAATGAGGTCAGAAGACAGGAAGCGCTCACAGCGCATGGCCAAGGGATCACAATAGCGCAGACTCCTGTACAGCAAATAACAATGCTCAGGAATCTGCGCCCAGTACCTAGGTGCAAATTTTGACACCTGTGCTGCGTCTCGTTAAAAAGACAAGTCACGCCTCCACAACTGTTTGACAGTATAATGGGCTAAATAGTGTACGTGTTTTAGTCAGTGTGTGCAAGGAGCAAAACAAATAGAGCAACCTTTTACTTGTGCAGCATTAATGCTGCACAAGGTGTGGCTCTTGTACCTTGCAACACCTGAGGGGGGGGTTAAAGGTAACCTTTGAAATTGGTTCAACTAGGCTTCGGCCTACACTCTGCTCCTCTACTCCTCCTGCTGACCCTGGGCTCAAACACCGCTAGTTTTTGCCCGGAAATGCTAGCTGCACAGAGAAAAACACCAGCCAATGTGTTAGTGGGGTTCAGCACCGCCAGCTGTTCCCCTGCTGTGTAGTCGGCAACGTGTCCAGCACAAGCCACGCTGGCACAACAGAACAAAAGCTGCCACCAGTGCAGGCTTCGGCCTACACTTTGCTCCTCTCCTCCTCCTGCTGACCCTGGGCTCAAACAACGCCAGTTTCTGCCCGGACATGCTAGCTGCACAGAGAAAAACACCAGCCAATGTGTTAGTGGGGTTCAGCACCGCCAGCTGTTCCCCCGCTGTGTAGCCGGCATCGTGTCCAGCACAAGCCACGCTGGCACAACCGACCAAAAGCTGCCACCAGTGCAGGCTTCGGCCTACACTTTGCTCCTCTCCTCCTCCTCCTGCTGACCCTGGGCTCTAACACCGCTAGTTTTTGCCCGGACATGCAATCTGCACAGAGAAAAACACCAGTCAATGTGTCAGTGGGGTTCAGCAACGCCAGCTGTTCCCCTGCTGTGTAGCTTGCAACGTGACCTGCAAACGCCACGCAGGCACATGAACTGAAATTGAAGGGAGCCTGCCCCCCACCCACAGGTGTTTCTATGTATATCAGCCACCTTGTACAGCAGTACTGCTGCATTTGTACAAGGTGGCTGACTTTTTCTCCTTGCCCACGTGGAACTCAACACGTACAAAATGTGTCTCATTAGAGACCATTACAATGTCCCTGAGGTGTGACTTTCCTTTGTAATGACACGCAGCACCACCCTTGTTAGCGCTGCCCGTCTTTTGACATCATTGGTTAGCTGGCTGCGCCTGTGCATCTCCCCTGCTCGAAACAACGGCCCTCGGTGTCTTATTTTTTTGGACAGCGAGGGTGTGATTGATGGGCATGTGCAGTGCATATGTTTGCCTGTGTTCACTCATCTCCTTCCGCCTTCTTCAGACTGGGTGTCCTCATGGCCGCGGCAGGCGATAAGGGATCAGATGAGGCCGCCCAGTCTGAAGCAGGTGTAAGGACATGTGTGAGCGGCAAACATATTTAGTGCACCAGGGCACGAATCCCAGCACTGCAGTGTGATTTTTTAAAAACACACTGTGGGTCTGGGATTCATGTCCATCGCTAACCGCAACGGCCAACATGAAATGAGGTCATAAGACAGGAAGCGCTCACAGCGCATGGCCAAAGGATCACAAGAGCGCAGACTCCTGTACAGCAACTAACAACGCTCAGGAAGCTGCGCCCATGCAAAAAGGTGTTGTTTTCGACACCTGTGCAGCTTTTCTTTAAAAAGACAAGTCACGCCTCCACTACTGATTAACAGTATAATGGGCTAAAAAGTCTACGTGTTGCATTCAGCTTGTGCAAGTAGAAAAATTAATAGAGCAACCTTTTACTTGTGCAGCATTAATGCTGCAGAAGGAGTGGCTCTTGTACTTTGTAACACCTGAGGGGGGGTTAAAGGTAACCTTTGAAATTGGTTCAACTAGGCTTCGGCCTACACTCTGCTCCTCTCCTCCTCCAGCTGACCCTGGGCTCTAACAACGCTAGTTTTTGCCCGGAAATGCTAGCTGCACAGAGAAAAACACCAGCCAATGTGTTAGTGGTGTTCAGCACCGCCAGCTGTTCCCCCGCTGTGTAGCCGGCATCGTGTCCAGCACAAGCCACGCTGGCACAACCGACCAAAAGCTGCCACCAGTGCAGGCTTCGGCCTACACTTTGCTCCTCTCCTCCTCCTGCTGACCCTGGGCTAAAACAACGCCAGTTTCTGCCCGGACATGCTAGCTGCACAGAGAAAAACACCAGCCAATGTGTTAGTGGGGTTCAGCACCGCCAGCTGTTCCTCTGCTGTGTAGCCGGCATCGTGTCCAGCACAAGCCACGCTGGCACAACTGACCAAAAGCTGCCACCAGTGCAGGCTTCGGCCTACACTTTGCTCCTCTCCTCCTCCTGCTGACCCTGGGCTAAAACAACGCCAGTTTCTGCCCGGACATGCTAGCTGCACAGAGAAAAACACCAGCCAATGTGTTAGTGGGGTTCAGCACCGCCAGCTGTTCCCCTGCTGTGTAGCTTGCAACGTTTCCTGCAAACGCCACGCAGGAACATGAACTGAAATTGAAGGGAGCCTGCCCCCCACCCCCCCAGGTGTTTCTATGTATAACAGCCACCTTGTACAGCAGTACTGCTGCATTTGTACAAGGTGGCTGACTTTTTCTCCTTGCCCACGTGGAACTCAACACGTACAAAATGTGTCTCATTAGAGACCATTACAATGTCCCTGAGGTGTGACTTTCCTTTGTAATGACACGCAGCACCACCCTTGTTAGCGCTGCCCGTCTTTTGACATCATTGGTTAGCTGGCTGTGCCTGTGCGTCCCCCCTGCCCGACACAATGCCCCCCGTTGTCTCATATATTTTGACTGCGAGGGTGTGATTGATGGGCACGAGCAGTGCATATGTTCCCCTGTTTTCACTCCCCTCCTTCCGCCTTCTTCTGACTGTGCGGCCTCATGGCCGCGGCATGCGATAAGGGATCAGCTGAGGCCGCCCAGTCTGAAGCAGGTGTAAGGACATGTGTGAGCGGCGAACATATTTACTGCACAAGGCCACGAATCCCAGCACCGCAGTGTGACTTTAGGAAAAGCCACTGTGGGTCTGGGATTCATGGCCATCGTTAACCGCACCGGCCAACATGAAATGAGGTCATGAGACGGCCTGCACTAACAGGGTATTGCCAAGGGATAACACAAGAGCGCAGTTTCCTGTACTGCAAATAACAACGGTAAGGAATCTGCGCACAGCACCTAGGTGTTAATTTGTACACCTGTGCTGCGTCTCCTTAAAAAGACTAGTAGTACTAGTCACGCCTCCACTACTGTTTGACAGTATAATGGGCTAAATAGTGTACGTGTTTAATTCAGCGTGTGCATGGAGCAAAATTAAATAGAGCAACCTTTGACTTGTGCATCATTAATGCTGTTCAAGGTGTGGCTCTTGTACCTTGCAACACCTGAGGGGGGGGTTAAAGGTAACCTTTGAAATTGGTTCAACTAGGCTTCGGCCTACACTGTGCTCCTCTACTCCTCCTGCTGACCCTGGGCTCAAACACCGCTAGTTTTTGCCCGGAAATGCTAGCTGCACAGAGAAAAACACCAGCCAATGTGTTAGTGGGGTTCAGCACCGCCAGCTGTTCCCCTGCTGTGTAGTCGGCAACGTGTCCAGCACAAGCCACGCTGGCACAACAGAACAAAAGCTGCCACCAGTGCAGGCTTCGGCCTACACTTTGCTCCTCTCCTCCTCCTGCTGACCCTGGGCTCAAACAACGCCAGTTTCTGCCCGGACATGCTAGCTGCACAGAGAAAAACACCAGCCAATGTGTTAGTGGGGTTCAGCACCGCCAGCTGTTCCCCCGCTGTGTAGCCGGCATCGTGTCCAGCACAAGCCACGCTGGCACAACCGACCAAAAGCTGCCACCAGTGCAGGCTTCGGCCTACACTTTGCTCCTCTCCTCCTCCTCCTGCTGACCCTGGGCTCTAACACCGCTAGTTTTTGCCCGGACATGCAATCTGCACAGAGAAAAACACCAGTCAATGTGTCAGTGGGGTTCAGCAACGCCAGCTGTTCCCCTGCTGTGTAGCTTGCAACGTGACCTGCAAACGCTACGCAGGCACATGAACTGAAATTGAAGGGAGCCTGCCCCCCACCCACAGGTGTTTCTATGTATAACAGCCACCTTGTACAGCAGTACTGCTGCATTTGTACAAGGTGGCTGACTTTTTCTCCTTGCCCACGTGGAACTCAACACGTACAAAATGTGTCTCATTAGAGACCATTACAATGTCCCTGAGGTGTGACTTTCCTTTGTAATGACACGCAGCACCACCCTTGTTAGCGCTGCCCGTCTTTTGACATCATTGGTTAGCTGGCTGCGCCTGTGCATCTCCCCTGCTCGAAACAACGGCCCTCGGTGTCTTATTTTTTTGGACAGCGAGGGTGTGATTGATGGGCATGTGCAGTGCATATGTTTGCCTGTGTTCACTCATCTCCTTCCGCCTTCTTCAGACTGGGTGTCCTCATGGCCGCGGCAGGCGATAAGGGATCAGATGAGGCCGCCCAGTCTGAAGCAGGTGTAAGGACATGTGTGAGCGGCAAACATATTTAGTGCACCAGGGCACGAATCCCAGCACCGCAGTGTGATTTTTTAAAAACACACTGTGGGTCTGGGATTCATGTCCATCGCTAACCGCAACGGCCAACATGAAATGAGGTCATAAGACAGGAAGCGCTCACAGCGCATGGCCAAAGGATCACAAGAGCGCAGACTCCTGTACAGCAACTAACAACGCTCAGGAAGCTGCGCCCATGCAAAAAGGTTGTTTTCGACACCTGTGCTGCTTTTCTTTAAAAAGACAAGTCACGCCTCCACTACTGATTAACAGTATAATGGGCTAAATAGTCTACGTGTTGCATTCAGCTTGTGTAAGTAGAAAAATTAATAGAGCAACCTTTTACTTGTGCAGCATTAATGCTGCAGAAGGAGTGGCTCTTGTACTTTGTAACACCTGAGGGGGGGTTAAAGGTAACCTTTGAAATTGGTTCAACTAGGCTTCGGCCTACACTCTGCTCCTCTCCTCCTCCTGCTGACCCTGGGCTCTAACAACGCTAGTTTTTGCCCGGAAATGCTAGCTGCACAGAGAAAAACACCAGCCAATGTGTTAGTGGGGTTCAGCACCGCCAGCTGTTCCCCCGCTGTGTAGCCGGCATCGTGTCCAGCACAAGCCACGCTGGCACAACCGACCAAAAGCTGCCACCAGTGCAGGCTTCGGCCTACACTTTGCTCCTCTCCTCCTCCTCCTGCTGACCCTGGGCTCAAACACCGCTAGTTTTTGCCCGGAAATGCTAGCTGCACAGAGAAAAACACCAGCCAATGTGTTAGTGGGGTTCAGCACCGCCAGCTGTTCCCCTGCTGTGCAGCTTGCAACGTGACCTGCAAACGCCACGCAGGCACATGAACTGAAATTGAAGGGAGCCTGGCCCCCACCCCCAGGTGTTTATATGTATAACAGCCACCTTGTACAGCAGTACTGCTGCATTTGTACAAGGTGGCTGATGTTTTCTCCTTGCCCACGTGGAACTCAACACGTACAAAATGTGTCTCTTTGAGACCATTCCACTGTCCCTGAGGCGTGACTTTCCTTTCTAATGATACGCAGCACCCCCCTTGGTAGCGCTTCCCGTCTTCTGACATCATTGGTTGGCTACTTGCGCCTGTTCGTCCGCCCTGCCTGAATAAAATGCTCCTCGTTGTCTTAATTATTTTGACTGCGAGGGTGTGATTGATGGGCACGAGCAGTGCATATCTTCGCCTGTCTTAACTCATCTCCTTCCGCCTTCTTCAGACTGTGCAGCCTCATGGCCGCGGCATGCGAGAAGGGATCAGCAGAGGCCGCCCAGTCTGAAGCAGGTGTAAGGACGTGTGTGAGCGGCCAAAATATTTACTGCTCAAGGCCACGAATCCCAGCACCGCAGTGTGGCTTTATGAAAAGACACTGTGGGTCTGGGATTTATGGCCATCGTTAACCGCACCGGCCAACATGAAATGATGTCATAAGATGGGCAGCGCTAACAGGGCATTGCCAAGGGATAACACAAGAGCGCAGACTCCTGTACAGCAAATAACAACGCTCAGGAAGCTGCGCCAAGCACCAAGGCGTTATTTTGAACACCTGTGCTGCGTCTCATCAAAAAACCAAGTCACGCATCCACTACAGTTTGACTGTAGAATGGGGTAAATTGTGTATGTCTTTCATTCAGCGTGTGCAAGTAGACAAATTAATAGAGCAACCTTTCACTTGTGCAGCATTAATACTGCACAAGGTGTGTCTCTTGTACTTTGTAACACCTGAGGGGGGGGTTAAAGGTTTCCTTTGAAATTGGTTCAACTAGGCTTCGGCCTACACTCTGCTCCTCTCCTCCTCCTCCTGCTTCAACACGGGCTCTAACATCGCTAGTTTTTGCCCGCAAGTGCTAGCTGCACAGAGAAAAACACACGCCATTGTGTTAGTGGGGTTCAGCAACGCCAGCTGTTCCCCCAGTGTGTAGCCGGCAAAGTGTCCTGCAAACGCAACGCAGACACAAAGCTGCCTCCAGTGCAGGCTTCGGCCTACACTCATCTCCCCCTGCTTACCCTTTGCTCCAACACCGCTAGTTGGGGCTCTAGGAAGACAATCTTTAATAGGCAAGGCAACGCATCTGGGTTCCAGCACCGCCAGCTGGTTCTCGGCAGTGTTCTTGTCACAGGTACTCCCTCGTGCCAAGCCTGGTTTCAGCACCGTCAGCTGTTTCCGGGTTGTGTCAACTTCACTGAGACGCCTATGCTTGCCCCGTCGTGGTGCGGTCGAATTAGCCAACTCCAGGGTGCCTCCAGTTTAGGAGCTTCCTATGTGGGCTGCGTGAACTGGTAGTCAAGGCTGGTTCTGTAGTGCCAGTAGGCCCAGCTCCCCCTGTAGGACTGTTGGGGTTCGGTAACTGCGGCTGCCTCGCGGCCTAGCTGTTCTCTCCTCTCCTGTGGGCCTTGGGGTCCACCACCTGGTTCCAGCACCGTCAGCTGGTTCCGGGCCGAGCCTTTGGCTTAGGTGCCTCCTCCTGGGTATCCGAGTTCCGCCAACGCCAGGCGGTCCTTGGTAGTGCTTTTAAGCGCGGGCACCTACAGCTTAGTAACCGGGTTCCAGCACCGTCAGCTAGTCCTCGGTCGTGCCATTGGCTCTTGCACACTGGGGCAACGCATCCGGGTTCCAGCACCGCCAGCTGGTTCTCGGCAGTGTTCTTGTCACAGGTACTCCCTCGTGCCAAGCCTGGTTTCAGCACCGTCAGCTGTTTCCGGGTTGTGTCAACTTCACTGAGACGCCTATGCTTGCCCCGTCGTGGTGCGGTCGAGTTAGCCAACTCCAGGGTGCCTCCAGTTTAGGAGCTTCCTATGTGGGCTGCGTGAACTGGTAGTCAAGGCTGGTTCTGTAGTGCCAGTAGGCCCAGCTCCCCCTGTAGGACTGTTGGGGTTCGGTAACTGCGGCTGCCTCGCGGCCTAGCTGTTCTCTCCTCTCCTGTGGGCCTTCGGGTCCACCACCTGGTTCCAGCACCGTCAGCTGGTTCCGGGCCGAGCCTTTGGCTTAGGTGCCTCCTCCTGGGTATCCGAGTTCCGCCAACGCCAGGCGGTCCTTGGTAGTGCTTTTAAGCGCGGGCACCTACAGCTTAGTAACCGGGTTCCAGCACCGTCAGCTAGTCCTCGGTCGTGCCATTGGCTCTTGCACACTGGGGCAACGCATCCGGGTTCCAGCACCGCCAGCTGGTTCTCGGCAGTGTTCTTGTCACAGGTACTCCCTCGTGCCAAGCCTGGTTTCAGCACCGTCAGCTGTTTCCGGGTTGTGTCAACTTCACTGAGACGCCTATGCTTGCCCCGTCGTGGTGCGGTCGAGTTAGCCAACTCCAGGGTGCCTCCAGTTTAGGAGCTTCCTATGTGGGCTGCGTGAACTGGTAGTCAAGGCTGGTTCTGTAGTGCCAGTAGGCCCAGCTCCCCCTGTAGGACTGTTGGGGTTCGGTAACTGCGGCTGCCTCGCGGCCTAGCTGCTCTCCTCTCCTGTGGGCCTTGGGGTCCACCACCTGGTTCCAGCACCGTCAGCTGGTTCCGGGCCGAGCCTTTGGCTTAGGTGCCTCCTCCTGGGTATCCGAGTTCCGCCAACGCCAGGCGGTCCTTGGTAGTGCTTTTAAGCGCGGGCACCTACAGCTTAGTAACCGGGTTCCAGCACCGTCAGCTAGTCCTCGGTCGTGCCATTGGCTCTTGCACACTGGGGCAACGCATCCGGGTTCCAGCACCGCCAGCTGGTTCTCGGCAGTGTTCTTGTCACAGGTACTCCCTCGTGCCAAGCCTGGTTTCAGCACCGTCAGCTGTTTCCGGGTTGTGTCAACTTCACTGAGACGCCTATGCTTGCCCCGTCGTGGTGCGGTCGAGTTAGCCAACTCCAGGGTGCCTCCAGTTTAGGAGCTTCCTATGTGGGCTGCGTGAACTGGTAGTCAAGGCTGGTTCTGTAGTGCCAGTAGGCCCAGCTCCCCCTGTAGGACTGTTGGGGTTCGGTAACTGCGGCTGCCTCGCGGCCTAGCTGTTCTCTCCTCTCCTGTGGGCCTTCGGGTCCACCACCTGGTTCCAGCACCGTCAGCTGGTTCCGGGCCGAGCCTTTGGCTTAGGTGCCTCCTCCTGGGTATCCAAGTTCCGCCAACGCCAGGCGGTCCTTGGTAGTGCTTTTAAGCGCGGGCACCTACAGCTTAGTAACCGGGTTCCAGCACCGTCAGCTGGTCCTCGGTCGTGCCATTGGCTCTTGCACACTGGGGCAACGCATCCGGGTTCCAGCACCGCCAGCTGGTTCTCGGCAGTGTTCTTGTCACAGGTACTCCCTCGTGCCAAGCCTGGTTTCAGCACCGTCAGCTGTTTCCGGGTTGTGTCAACTTCACTGAGACGCCTATGCTTGCCCCGTCGTGGTGCGGTCGAGTTAGCCAACTCCAGGGTGCCTCCAGTTTAGGAGCTTCCTATGTGGGCTGCGTGAACTGGTAGTCAAGGCTGGTTCTGTAGTGCCAGTAGGCCCAGCTCCCCCTGTAGGACTGTTGGGGTTCGGTAACTGCGGCTGCCTCGCGGCCTAGCTGTTCTCTCCTCTCCTGTGGGCCTTCGGGTCCACCACCTGGTTCCAGCACCGTCAGCTGGTTCCGGGCCGAGCCTTTGGCTTAGGTGCCTCCTCCTGGGTATCCGAGTTCCGCCAACGCCAGGCGGTCCTTGGTAGTGCTTTTAAGCGCGGGCACCTACAGCTTAGTAACCGGGTTCCAGCACCGTCAGCTAGTCCTCGGTCGTGCCATTGGCTCTTGCACACTGGGGCAACGCATCCGGGTTCCAGCACCGCCAGCTGGTTCTCGGCAGTGTTCTTGTCACAGGTACTCCCTCGTGCCAAGCCTGGTTTCAGCACCGTCAGCTGTTTCCGGGTTGTGTCAACTTCACTGAGACGCCTATGCTTGCCCCGTCGTGGTGCGGTCGAGTTAGCCAACTCCAGGGTGCCTCCAGTTTAGGAGCTTCCTATGTGGGCTGCGTGAACTGGTAGTCAAGGCTGGTTCTGTAGTGCCAGTAGGCCCAGCTCCCCCTGTAGGACTGTTGGGGTTCGGTAACTGCGGCTGCCTCGCGACCTAGCTGTTCTCTCCTCTCCTGTGGGCCTTCGGGTCCACCACCTGGTTCCAGCACCGTCAGCTGGCTCCGGGCCGAGCCTTTGGCTTAGGTGCCTCCTCCTGGGTATCCGAGTTCCGCCAATGCCAGGCGGTCCTTGGTAGTGCTTTTAAGCGCGGGCACCTACAGCTTAGTAACCGGGTTCCAGCACCGTCAGCTGGTCCTCGGTCGTGCCATTGGCTCTTGCACACTGGGGCAACGCATCCGGGTTCCAGCACCGCCAGCTGGTTCTCGGCAGTGTTCTTGTCACAGGTACTCCCTCGTGCCAAGCCTGGTTTCAGCACCGTCAGCTGTTTCCGGGTTGTGTCAACTTCACTGAGACGCCTATGCTTGCCCCGTCGTGGTGCGGTCGAGTTAGCCAACTCCAGGGTGCCTCCAGTTTAGGAGCTTCCTATGTGGGCTGCGTGAACTGGTAGTCAAGGCTGGTTCTGTAGTGCCAGTAGGCCCAGCTCCCCCTGTAGGACTGTTGGGGTTCGGTAACTGCGGCTGCCTCGCGGCCTAGCTGTTCTCTCCTCTCCTGTGGGCCTTCGGGTCCACCACCTGGTTCCAGCACCGTCAGCTGGTTCCGGGCCGAGCCTTTGGCTTAGGTGCCTCCTCCTGGGTATCCGAGTTCCGCCAACGCCAGGCGGTCCTTGGTAGTGCTTTTAAGCGCGGGCACCTACAGCTTAGTAACCGGGTTCCAGCACCGTCAGCTGGTCCTCGGTCGTGCCATTGGCTCTTGCACACTGGGGCAACGCATCCGGGTTCCAGCACCGCCAGCTGGTTCTCGGCAGTGTTCTTGTCACAGGTACTCCCTCGTGCCAAGCCTGGTTTCAGCACCGTCAGCTGTTTCCGGGTTGTGTCAACTTCACTGAGACGCCTATGCTTGCCCCGTCGTGGTGCGGTCGAGTTAGCCAACTCCAGGGTGCCTCCAGTTTAGGAGCTTCCTATGTGGGCTGCGTGAACTGGTAGTCAAGGCTGGTTCTGTAGTGCCAGTAGGCCCAGCTCCCCCTGTAGGACTGTTGGGGTTCGGTAACTGCGGCTGCCTCGCGGCCTAGCTGTTCTCTCCTCTCCTGTGGGCCTTCGGGTCCACCACCTGGTTCCAGCACCGTCAGCTGGTTCTCGGCAGTGTCTTTTGCTCTTGTACCTTCTGCTCCCCATCCTGGTTCCAGTACCGTCAGCTGGTTCCGGGCAGAGCCTTTGGCTTAGGTGCCTCCTTCTGGGTATCCAAGTTCCACCAACGTCAGGTGGTCCTTGGTAGTGCTTTCAGGCACGGGTACCTCCTGCTTAGTAACCGGGTTCCAGTAACGTCAGCTGGTCCTTGGTAGTTCCATTGGCTCTTGGACCTTCGGCTACCCATCCGGGTTCCAGTACCGTCAGCTGGTTCTCGGCAGTGTCTTTTGCTCTTGTACCTTCTGCTCCCCATCCTGGTTCCAGTAACGTCAGCTGGTTCCGGGTAGAGCCTTTGGCTTAGGTGCCTCCTTCTGGGTATCCGAGTTCCGCCAACGTCAGGCGGTCCTTGGTAGTGCTTTTTAGCACGGATACCTCCTGCTTAGTAACCGGGTTCCAGTAACGTCAGCTGGTCCTCGGTAGTTCCATAGGCTCTTGAACCTTCGGGTAGCCATCCGAGTTCCAGTTCCATCAGCTGGTTCTTGGCATTTTCTCAGCCTTCTTGTACCTTCTGCTACATTTCCAAGTTGAAGACCCTAACGTCGACAACCCGGAAGACCACCCCGATGACGACGACCCGGAAGACCACCCCGATGACGACGACGACGACGGCGGAGACGACGACGGCGGAGACGACGACGGCGGAGACGACGACGGCTGAGACGACGACGGCGGAGATGACGACACTGGAGACGACGACCCTGGAGACGACAACATGGAAGACCGAGAAGCAGAAGAACAAGAGGCTGCAGAACAAAGAGCAGAAGAACATTAAGCATAAGACTTAATATCAGAGCAAAAGATATTATCTAAATTATATGCAGAAGAAGACTAAGCAGTGTATGGGGGTGAGTCCGTTCCTCCTCGTGGTGCCCCTGGATAAAGCCTGATGCTGCAGGCGAAACTGAACGCGGACAAATGTAACTTTTGTGACTGGCAGAACGGAAGGTGTAATCTTCCAACTTTTATAGATAACAACTACGGGAATGCCTGTCACAAATGAGAATATGATGAAGAAGTAGAATAGGAAGAATAATAACAGTGGAATAAAAAGAATATGTAGAATAGGAAGAATAATAATAGTTGAAGAAAATGAATATGAAGAATGTAATAAAAAAAAAAAATAGGTAGAAGATGAAGAAGAAGATGAATAAGGTGAAGAAGTTGATGTCAAAGATGCTGATGATGATGAAGATGAAAGTGTGGGAAAAGGAAAAAAAAGAAGGGGAAGGTCGTGGAATAGTGAAACATCAATATCTGACAAAATAAAAAAAATTTACATAGTCAATATCTTTTTCAATCCGAACGTCTTTAAAAAAAAAAAAATCATGCTATTCTATTTGATTGGACTAATCCTCATTGCCTTTAATGTCTCCGCCACCTCCCCCATACATCCTACATTATTCTTAGTTGTTTTCCTTCATGTAGAATGAACCTACAAGGAAAGAAAGGGTTTATTTTAATTCCGATATTTTGGTCCCATTGACTTGCATTGGGATCGGGTATCGGTATCGGCGATATCCGATATTTTTTGAATATCGGCCGATCCAAACCGATACCGATACTTTCCGATATCGGAAGGTATCGCTCAACACTACTCCTCAGGCAAGGACTTCCAGATTCTCACTGCCCTAACAGTAAAGAATCCTCTTCTATGTTGGTGGAAGATGCAGAGAATGCCCCCTTGTGACGTCACCTTTCTTGGTATAAACAGATCCTCGGAGAGATATTTGTATTGTCTCCTTATATACGTATACATGGTTATTAGATTGCCCCTCGGTCGTCTTTTTTCTAGACTAAATAATCCTAATTTTGCTAATCTCTCTGGGTATTGTAGTTCCCCCGTCCCCTTTATTAATTTTGTTGCCTTCCTTTGCACTCGTTCTAGTTCCATTATATCCTTCCTGACCACCAGTGCCCAAAACTGTACACAGTACTCCATGAGCGGTCTAACCAGGGATTTGTACAGCTGCAGTATAATGCTCTCATCATGTGTATCCAGACCTCTTTTAATGCACCCCATGATCCTGTTTGCCTTGGCAGCTGCTGCCTGGCACTGGCTGCTCCAGGTAAGTTTATCATTAACTAGGATCCCCAAGTCCTTCTCCATGTCAGATTTACCCAGTGGTTTCCCATTCAGTGTGTAATGGTGATATTGATTCCTTCTTCCCATGTGTATAACCTTACATTTATCATTGTTCAACCGCACCTGCCACCTCTCGGCCCATGTTTCCAACTTACCAAGATCCATCTGCAGCAGAATACTATCTTCTCTTGTATTGAATGGTTTACATACTTTTTGTATCATCTGTAAATATCGATATTTTACTGTGTAAACCTTCTACCAGATAGTTAATAAATATGTTGAAGAGAATAGGTCCCAAATCTGACCCCTGCAGTACCCCACTGGTCACAGCGACCCAGTTAGAGAATATACCATTTATTAGATTACAGCCTTCAGGTGTTCCAGCAGCTGGGAACTACAGTAAACTTAAATTTCACTCAAAGGTTTCCATAAGGTTTCCTGGCCTCACAGCTGTCAGGAGACCAGGTGGCTGTGAACTCTGTCAAGGTTACCTGAGTTCACAGCCACCGGGTCTCACAGTAGATCGAGTGTTGGAATACTTTGTGCCGGAATTCCCGAGTGCCGAACTCGCGGTCATTCATCAGTTCGGCATTGGAGCTGCACATCGTGAGGACCAGCTGCTATGAACTGAGGTGATATTGCAGTAAGGTTACCGCAGTTCATAGGCCAGCTCACAGAGAGCTGATTGTGAGAACTGCCGTCTGTGACCTGCAGTAACCTTAATTGCATCACCGCTCACATTCTCATGCTACGCTCAATGTGTTCCAGCTGGCGTGGTGAGCAGTCACATTACTCATGTCACCACTCAACTCACCATCTGTATGTAGCAGAATCAGGGATTATCATGGGACCTCATCAATATATATTATCGGTGGACAGATGAGGATTACTTTGATTTTTTTTATTTTAATTTAAGTTAATAAATGAGTAAGAGTGGTTAATTATTGGGGAGTGATTTGTGCAATTAAGGACTTTTTTTCTGTGTGTGTCTTTATTACTTTGACTATGTGGTTAGTAATGGGAGAGTCTGACAGACACTTCTCCATTACTAACCTCTAGGCTTGATGTCAGTGAAATGGGAGAGTCTGACAGACACTTCTCCATTACTAACCGCTAGGCTTGATGTCAGCTGAAATCAATCCCATAAACTACAAACCCACTTGCCACCGCAACAGGGTAAATGGGAAGAGCCAAAGCTAAAAGCCAGAATTGGCATATCTGATGGATGCACCATTTCTGAGGCAGCTGAGGGCTGCTGTTATTAGTCTGGGAGGGTTCCAATATGCATATCCCCTTCCCAGCCTATTAAGATCAACCTGCAGCTGTCTGTTTATCCTTTGCTAGTTATTTAAAATAGGGGTACCCAGATTAATTTTTTGCCCATTTTTTTAATAACCAGTAAAGTCTATGTAGACAGCTGTGAGCTGTTATTAATAGGCTGGGAGCCTTTATGGATATTGGGCTCTTCACAGAATAACAACATTAGCCCTCAGCTGTCTGCTTTCCTTCAGCTGGTTATTAAAAATAGGGTGGACACAACTTCATTTATTTCTGGTCCCCCCTTTTTAATAACAGTGAAGGCTATGCAGACAGATGTGAATTGTTATTAACTTTTAACTCAAGCACAGTAGAACCTGTTGAACTTTCATGGGTTCTCTCATCACTAGCTGTAAGCTTTCTTTAACAGATGGGTTTTTTAAGTCACATCTGAGGATACCAGGTGTGGCAGATAGTCGGCATTGTTGAGGCACATAATTCCAGAGTATGGTGGATATTCAGGAGGAGTCTTGGAGGGATTGGGTGAGGAACATATGAGTATGGATGAAAGAAGGATGTCTTAGAATGACCGCAGGCATGGGCGGACATACCGCCTGTTCAACCTGTGCAACCGCACAGGGGCCCAGAGCGGGAGGGGGCCCCTGACGGGCATACAAAGCAATGAGGTGGATGACAGCCGGCGGCAGTATTACTGCTAACAGGAGAAGCAGTGAGGCCTGCTCTGCTGCACGCATGTGATATGACAGTTAAACGGGCCCCCCTCCTCACCTGCTAGCATATATTATGCTGCTATCCAGCCGGCTGTCACTGCTGTGGTCTGCGGTGAGGTGACGGGTGGCAGACGCTGGACCAGGAAGAGAGGACAGAGGGGGAGGGCCTCTCAGTCACAGTGAGTCACTAAAGCTTGCTCAGGAGCTGTGATGAGGTCACAGGAGGGGAGGAGTCACATGATCAGGGGCCTCCATGTATTGCAGGACTCTGCTGTTTTGTCATGGTGCTAGACGGTAAGCTTATGTGTGGGGTCGGAGTTGTTTATAGTGTGGATGTAGCAGAGCCATGTGTGTGTGTGTACGAGGTGTACAGAGCAGAGCCGTGTGTGTGTATGAGGTGGTCAGAGTGGAGCCGTGTGTGTATGAGGTGTACAGAGCGGAGCTCTGTGTGTGTATGAGGTGTACGGAGCGGAGCCGTGTGTGTGTATGAGGTGTACAGAGCAGAGCCGTGTGTGTGTATGAGGTGTACAGAGCGGAGCCGTGTGTGTGTGTATGAGGTGTACAGAGCTGAGCCGTGTGTGTATGAGGTGTACGGAGCGGAGCCGTTTGTGTGTGAGATGTACGGAGCGGAGCCATGTGTGTGTGTGAGGTGTACGGAGCTGAGCCGTGTGTGTGCATGAGGTGTATGGAGCTGAGCTGTGTGTGTATGAGGTGTACGGAGCAGAGCCGTGTGTGTATGAGGTGTACGGAGCTGAGCTGTGTGTGTATGAGGTGTACGGAGCGAAGCCGTGTGTGTTTGAGGTGTACGGAGCAGAGCCGCATGTGTAGGAGTAACTATGTGTGGCCATTATACTGTGCGCAGTATCATGTGTGGCCATTATACAGTATGTAGCATCATGTAGGGCCATCATACAGTATGGAGAATCATGTGTGGCCATTATACAGTATGGAACATCATGTGTGGCCATTATACAGTATGGAGCATCATGTGCGGTCATTATACATTATGGAGCATCATGTGTGGCCATTATACAGTATGGAGCATCATGTGTGGCCATTATATAGTATGGAGCATCATGTGTGGCCATTATACAGTATGGAGCATCATGTGTGGCCATTGTACAGTATGGAGCATCATGTGTGGCCATTATACAATATGGAGCATCATGTGTGACCATTATACAGTATGGAGCATCATGTAGGGCCATTATACAGTATGGAGCATCATGTGTGGCCATTATACAGTATGGAGCATCATGTGTGGCCATTATACAATATGGAGCATCATGTGTGGCCATTATACAGTATGGAGCATCATGTGTGGCCATTATACAGTATGGAGCATCATGTGTGGCCATTATACAGAATGGAGCATCATGTGTGGCCATTATACAGTATGGAGCATCATGTGTGGCCATTATACAGTATGGAGCATCATGTGTGGCCATTGTAGAGTATGGAGCATCATGTGTGGCCATTATACAATATGGAGCATCATGTGTGGCCATTATACAGTATGGAGCATCATGTATGGCCATTATACAGTATGGAGCATCATGTGTGGCCATTATACAGTATGGAGCATCATGTGTGGCCATTATACAATATGGAGCATCATGTGTGGCCATTATACAGTATGGAGCATCATGTGTGGCCATTATACAGTATGGAGCATCATGTGTGGCCATTATACAGTATAGAGCATCATGTGTGGCCATTATACAGTATGGAGCATCATGTGTGGCCATTATACAGTATGGAGCATCATGTGTGGCCATTGTACAGTATGGAGCATCATGTGTGGCCATTATACAATATGGAGCATCATGTGTGGCCATTATATAGTATGGAGCATCATGTAGGGCCATTATACAGTATGGAGCATCATGTGTGGCCATTATACAGTATGGAGCATCATGTGTGGCCATTATACAATATGGAGCATCATGTGTGGCCATTATACAGTATGGAGCATCATGTGTGCCCATTATAGAGTATGGAGCATCATGTGTGGCCATTATACAGTATGGAGCATCATGTATGGCCATTATACAGTATGGAGCATCATGTATGGCCATTATACAGTATGGAGCACTGTGTGGCCATATTTTTTGTTTATAATTATTGTTTATGAAACAGTGCGATCAGCAATGCTAAATGGCTGTGGTTGGGACTTGGATATGGGTGTGACTAGTTGTGAAATGGGTGTGCTCAGAGGCGTGGCTTAAAATTTGCCGTGGTTCGCTGCGCGCGCTGCAAACTTTATCCCTCTTTTCCCTCTTCAAAAGTTGGGAGGTATGGTTTAACTGTGCCCCTACTTGTATATGTTTGAGGAAAAGGTGTGTGTAAATGGGTGTGGCTTAAAAATGGCTGTGGTTTTCCTACACAAACACAGAAACTGTTGTTAAAAATTTGAATCCCACCCCTACCTATATGCTTACATAACTTTGTTGCGCTATGGAGGGGGGGGGCCGGGAAGATTTCTTGCACAGGGGCTCTCTGCAGTCTGTGTCCGCTCCTGACCGGAGGTTGTGTACTGGAAGATATTTGGGAGATTAGTTTGGAGATATATGGAGGAGAAGGCTTTTGTAGGTCAGTGTTAGTAGTTTGAACTGGATAGGTTCGAGAATTGAGACTTAATAAAGAGATTTTCAGAGGGGGAGCAGAGGAGTAGTGTGGGAAGAGGTGGATTATTTGGGTAGCAGAATTAAAGATGGACTGGAGAGGTGCAAGATTGTAGATCAAAGCATATTTATGCGTTTGAATGGCCCAGTCTAAGTCCAGACCTAAATCTCATTGAGAATCTGCGGCAAGACTTGAAATTGCTGTTCACAGGTGCTCTCCATCCAATCCCACTGAGCTATAGCTTTTTTGCAATGAAGAATGTAGAAAAATGTTAGTCTCTAGATGTGTAAAGCTGGTGGAAACATACCCCAAAAGACTTGCAGCAGTAATTGCAGTGAAAGGTTTTTATACAAAGTATTGACTCAGAGGGGCTGAATACAAATGCAAATCACAATTTTTAGATACTGTATATATTTAAAAAATATTTAGAAAACCATGTATCTTGACCTTTACACTTCAGAAATATATACTGCTTTGTGTTGTTATATCACCTAAAGTCCCAATAAAATACATTTAAGTTTGTCAGTGTAACTTGGAAAAAATGTGAATACTTTTTCAAGGCACTGTATATCAGTCACTTTAATGATACGCAAAATTTTCTGTTTTCCTATAGAGATACAGTCGGAGTATTGCAAAAGTACCTTTGCATAATTGTGAAAAAGGTTCATGAGGTTGGACAGAGAAGTGGATTTTTAGAGGGTTGAGAACAGGTCATCTGGAAACAGAGCAACCTAACATTGTTGATCATTTATATCGAGTCTACTAATGTCTGTACATTGACTTATTGCTATGGCAAGGGTTTCATAGTTAGTGTGAAAAGCATAGGGGAAAGTGAGTGTACCTGCTGTGCGTGTCTTCTATTAGAGATGTGCTGGGGTCTATCAAAGCGACATTTTAGGAATGCTACAAACGAAACCAAAAGAGACCATATGAAGGCTAAAAAGGGCCCCCTGAAGCAGTGGCGGACACGGACAGCTTGGGGTCTTGGTGCAAGAAATAGGTCTTGGCCCCCCTCCCTGCCCAGCATGCTGCTTATGAAGAGGCCAATCTGGCCATGGGACCCCCAGAGTCTCGGCTCTGAGCAGCAGGCCAGATCGCCCTCATTATCACCGCCCTGCAAGCAGGGGCGTACATAGAGTTCACAGGGCACCATAGCAAAAGTTCTATTTGGGCCCCCACACCTCTAAAATATATATAGTTAGATTTTTTTATTGAGATGGAGATATATATCTCTGTTGGGATTCGGTTCTGATGAGTCCAACCATGTATATATTATATTAAATTATATCATAGAAGAAAGAAGTGAAGGAGGATCATATAAATTAAATTATAAATGTATTGATACATAATTAAAATAAGAATAAATTTAACATAGAGACAAAAATTATTAATGAGAACGGGGGGTAAATACCACCAGCACTAAAGAAGGGGAATTATCAAGGTACAATTCCAAGAATAGAATATCAGTTAACCAATAGCCATCTGTGCTGTACAAAGATGGAGGTTATATTTGTAGATAAACAATAAAGGCACAGCAGATTGTATGTGAGCCCATACAGGAAATAATCATGAGCCTGTGAATGTATCCCAAATATTAATTATTCCATAAGAGGGAGGCAAGTATAAGGTATATGTCCAGAAAATACAACAAAAACTTGTTAATAAGCTGGAAAGTGAATTCACTACATATGCCATAGATGCCCAGAAGGAAGAAAAAGGGAAATCACATGATGGGGTTAATTTACCTGTGGTGCAGATATAAATCAGGAATAGCCGTGCACTAAGATTGGAGTACCAATGATGTTATCCCTGGCCCGACGAGCGCCGTTTCGCAAATGCTTCTTCCGTTGGGGCAGTCCTCATCTAGGACTATGGGAATAATATTAAATTATATCTGGTATATGATAAAGGGTTATTCCCCAAATACATCAATGACAGAGATAACTTACTGACTTTGGGGGGACTGACCACTGGGACCCCCAGCAATCTTAAGAATAGGACTGCAGCTCAGCCATGAATGGATTGAAGGGGCGCATGCTTCACTTCTGCTCTATTCATTGTCTATGGAACTGATGGAAATAGCTGAGCGCAGCGCTCAGCAGCTCTATAGATAATGATGAGAGCAGAGGCCAAGAATGCACAACTCTGCTCCATTCAGAACGAGTCTGCAGACCCCTGTTCTCAGAATCTTTGGTGGTGGGGGAAGTGGTTGGATCCTATGGATCTGAGACAACTGATTATTTAGTGACTAACCCTTTTAAGAGCCAGGTTGATTTTTCCATTTTTTACAATTACAGTAAAGCCAAAAGCAAATATGTTCACATATACCTGCACAAACACACACACATACATATATACATACAGTACATAAATGTACATACACACACATAAACACACACGCATATACGCATACATACACACATTCATAAACACATAAACACAGATGCACATATACACACAGACACACATGCATGAATACATACACACATACATACACACATGCATAAACACATACACACACATACAAACACACATACATGCACATGTATAAACATACACACATGCACAGACACACACAGAGTTGGCACCTGGTGTTTGTAGGCCCCAGGAGAAAGAGTCTCAGTGGACTCATTTAACACAAACATGATGCACAGATACGGCAGAGAAATATAGGTATAGTACAAGGACAAAGATTTCACAATGTTACTGTACATTGTATGACTGACATCCTACAATACCATACAGCAGAGAGGATTCAGGTGATCGAGGCTCCACAGGTTTCAGGGTTTCAGTATCTGTAGTATTAGATGTATGCAGGATATTAATAAATGTACCCGATAAATGTAGACACTGTCCTTAGCAGTGTACCCTTTACAAAAGTAAATTTCCTCATATATAGTCCTCCATACAGTATAATGAGCCCCATATATTGCTCCATACAATATAATGAGCCCCACATGTTGCTCCATACAGTATAATGAGCCATATATATTGCTCCATACAGTATAATGGGACCCACATCTTACTCCATACAGAATAATGGACCCCATATAATGCTCCATATCTAATATATAAAGCTGAATGTGTGTATGTGTGTGTGTATGTATGTCCGGGATTGGCATCTGCACCGTCGCAGCTACAGCCACAAAATTTTGCACAGTCACACGTCTGGACCCCGAGAGCGTCATAGGCTATGTTGTGAGGTGAAATTTTAACCCCGCGCATTCCAATTCACCAAACAATTTTGCCCCTATCTACATAATGGGGAAAAAAGTGAAAGGAAAAGTGTTGGAGGCGTCGAAGCTACAGCCACAAAATTTTGCACAGTCACACGTCCGGACCCTGAGAGCGTCATAGGCTATGTTGTGAGTAGTGTTGAGCATTCCGATACCGCAAGTATCGGGTATCGGCCGATACTTGCGGTATCGGAATTCCGATACCGAGATCCGATATTTTTGTGATATCGGGTATCGGTATCGAATTAATAGGGATGTGTAAAATAAAGAATTAAAATAAAAAATATTGATATGCTCACCTCTCCGGCGGCCCCTGGACTTCACGCTGCTAACCGGGAGGCTTCTTTGTTTAAAAAGCGCGCCTTTCGGACCTGTGAATGACGTCCCGGCTTCTGATTGGTGACCGGCACGCGGCCAATCAGAAGCCGCGACGTCATTCTCATTCACAAAACTGCTAATGCTAGGAATTGAGGACCTGCGAATGACGTCGCGGCCTCTGATTGGTCGCGTGCCGGTCACATGGGCGGCACGCGACCAATCAGAAGCCGGGACGTCATTCACAGGTCCGAAAGGCGCGCTTTTTAAACAAAGAAGCCTCCCGGTTAGCAGCGTGAAGTCCACGGGCCGCCGGAGAGGTGAGCATATCAATATTTTTTATTTTAATTCTATATTTTACACATCCCTATGGTTCCCAGGGTCTGAAGGAGAGTTTCCTCTCCTTCAGACCCTGGGAACCATGAGAATACCTTCCGATACTTGATGTCCCATTGACTTGTATTGGTATCGGATATCGGTATCGGCGATATCCGATATTTTTCGGGTATCGGCCGATACTATCCGATACCGATACTTTCTAGTATCGGACGGTATCGCTCAACACTAGTTGTGAGGTGAAATTTTAACCCCGTGCTTTCCAATTCACCAAACAATTTTGCCCCTATCTACATAATGGGAAAAAATGAAAGGAAAAGTGTTGGAGGCAAATTGACAGCTGCCAGATGTGAACAAGGGGGACGTAAAGAGTGAGAGCGATGGCGCCAAAGAGTATATACCATACAGTTGCTAAGGTGGGGCCCCGACATGGGATACTCACCACACATGGGGATATGAACACACACACAAAATGCACCACACACTACCACGTGCTTGAACACATATCACCAACAGCACACATTTCACCACACATTCTCCAACCTCGCCACATAAAAGTCGAAACACAAAAGTCGCCGCTCAAAACTCGCCACGCGCAGAACTCGCCACATGCAAAAACTAGGCTCTTGCAAAACTCGCCACAAGTGCAAAACTCACCTCATGGAAAACTCGCCACACGCAAAACTTGCACACGCGGAAAAATTGCCACATGCACAAAAGTTTCAACACATGCAAAATTTGCCTCACACAAAACTTACACATCTGCACCGTCGCAGCTACAGCCACAAAATTTTGCACAGTCACACGTCTGGACCCCGAGAGCGTCATAGGCTATGTTGTGAGGTGAAATTTTAACCCCGCGCGTTCCAATTCACCAAACAATTTTGCCCCTATCTACATAATGGGGAATAAAGTGAAAGGAAAAGTGTTGGAAGCGTCGCAGCTACAGCAACAAAATTTTGCACAGTCACACGTCTGGATCCTGAGAGCGTCATAGGCTACGTTGTGAGGTGAAATATTAACCCCGCGCTTTCCAATTCACCAAACAATTTTGCCCCTATCTACATAATGGGGAAAAAAGTGAAAGGAAAAGTGTTGAAGGCAAATTGACAGCTGCCAGATGTGAACAAGGGGGACGTAAAGAGTGAGAGCGATGGCGCCAAAGAGTATATACCATACAGTTGCTAAGGTGGGGCCCCGACATGGGATACTCACCACACATGGGGATATGAACACACACACAAAATGCGCCACACACTACCACGTGCTTGAACACATATCACCCTCAGCACACATTTCACCACACATTCTCCAACCTCGCCACATAAAAGTCGAAACACAAAAGTCGCCGCTCAAAACTCGCCACGCGCAGAACTCGCCACATGCAAAAACTAGGCTCTTGCCAAACTCGCCACAAGTGCAAAACTCACCTCATGGAAAACTCGCCACACGCAAAACTTGCACACGCGGAAAAATTGCCACATGCACAAAAGTTTCAACACATGCAAAATTTGCCTCACACAAAACTTACACATCTGCACCGTCGCAGCTACAGCCACAAAATTTTGCACAGTCACACGTCTGGACCCTGAGAGCATCATAGGCTATGTTGTGAGGTGAAATTTTAACCCCGTGCGTTCCAATTCACCAAACAATTTTGCCCCTATCTACATAATGGGGAAAAAAGTGAAAGGAAAAGTGTTGGAAGCGTCGCAGCTACAGCAACAAAATTTTGCACAGTCACACGTCTGGACCCTGAGAGCGTCATAGGCTACGTTGTGAGGTGAAATATTAACCCCGCGCTTTCCAATTCACCAAACAATTTTGCCCCTATCTACATAATGGGGAAAAAAGTGAAAGGAAAAGTGTTGGAGGCGTCGCAGCTACAGAAACAAAATTTTGCACAGTCACACGTCTGGACCCTGAGAGCGTCATAGGCTACGTTGTGAGGTGAAATTTTAACCCCGCGCGTTCCAATTCACCAAACAATTTTGCCACTATCTACACAATGGGGAAAAAGTGAAAGGAAAAGTGTTGGAGGCGTCGCAGCTACAGCCACAAAATTTTGCACAGTCACACGTCTGGACCCCGAGAGCGTCATAGGCTATGTTGTGAGGTGAAATATTAACCCCGCGCTTTCCAATTCACCAAACAATTTTGCCCCTATCTACATAATGGGGAAAAAAGTGAAAGGAAAAGTGTTGGAAGCGTCGCAGCTACAGCAACAAAATTTTGCACAGTCACACGTCTGGACCCCGAGAACGTCAAAGGCTATGTTGTGAGGTGAAATTTTAACCCCGCGCGTTCCAATTCACCAAACAATTTTGCCCCTATCTACATAATGGGGAAAAAAGTGAAAGGAAAAGTGTTGGAAGCGTCGCAGCTACAGCAACAAAATTTTGCACAGTCACACGTTTGGACCCTGAGAGCGTCATAGGCTACGTTGTGAGGTGAAATATTAACGCCGCACTTTCCAATTCACCAAACAATTTTGCCCCTATCTACATAATGGGGAAAAAAGTGAAAGGAAAAGTGTTGGAGGCGTCGCAGCTACAGAAACAAAATTTTGCACAGTCACACGTCTGGACCCTGAGAGCGTCATAGGCTACGTTGTGAGGTGAAATTTTAACCCCACGCGTTCCAATTCACCAAACAATTTTGCCACTATCTACATAATGGGGAAAAAGTAAAAGGAAAAGTGTTGGAGGCGTCGCAGCTACAGCCACAAAATTTTGCACAGTCACACGTCTGGACCCCGAGAGCGTCATAGGCTATGTTGTGAGGTGAAATATTAACCCCGCGCTTTCCAATTCACCAAACAATTTTGCCCCTATCTACATAATGGGGAAAAAAGTGAAAGGAAAAGTGTTGGAAGCGTCGCAGCTACAGCCACAAAATTTTGCACAGTCACACGTCGGGACCCTGAGAGCATCAAAGGCTTCGTTGTGAGGTGAAATTTTAACCCCGCGCATTCCAATTCACCAAACAATTTTGCCCCTATCTACATAATGGGAAAAAATGAAAGGAAAAGTGTTGGAGGCAAATTGACAGCTGCCAGATGTGAACAAGTGGGACTTAAAGAATGAGAGCGATGGCGCCAAAGAATATATACCGATCAGTTGCTAATGTGGGGCCCCGACATGAGATACTCACCACACATGGGGATATGAGCACACACAAAATGCGCCACATACTACCACGTGCTTGAACACATATTACCCTCAGCACACATTTCACCACAAATACACCAACCTCGCCACATAAAAGTCAAAACTAGAGTTGAGCGACCTTGACCTTTTTAGATTCGAGCCGGGTTTTGCGAAACCCGACTATCTCAAAAGTCGGGTCGAGTGAAATCGGCCGATTATGGCGAAAAGTCGGGATCGACCGAAACACGAAACCCAATGCAAGTCAATGGGGCAGCATAGTCGGCAGTGAGTGGGGGCCAGGAAAACACCTAGAGTGCCCATTTTAATGTCAAAACCATCCATTCTTCTTAATGAAGCTTGTCAAGCGTAATTTACCTTATAATAATTGGAAGGCATTTGAAATTGGGGGTCATTTGGCTAAAGTTGTGTGGTGTAGGGCTGGTTCAAGTAATTAGTGGGCCCAGGAAATCTGGACCACGTCACGGCAGTGGAGCAGGGAGAGGTAAGTATTTCAACTTTGCAAGTGCTGTGATCCTGAGCAAGCAGGGGGGGCCCACTTGTTGGCCTTGGCACTGGCACAGGGCCCCTCAAAGTACAGCGGTGTGTTTGCACGGCGGGGGCGCCTCCCACCGGCAGCAACACTTTTGCGTACTATGAGCGGCCCTGTGCCAGTGACGTCGCCAACTAGTATTCCTCCCCCCACCTGATGAAGGAACCTGCACTTTCATCTGCACCTTCCTCTTTGTCCCCGTGTAAGGTGGTATGGTATGCGGGAAGAGCAACCTGACTTTCAGCAGGGTCACAATGTTGTTGTGTAGCATGCACGGGGAATGTTGCGTTATGGGTCAATGTACCAGCAGACTCATCTATCACTGGCTGGGCAATGGGCACGATGAAGTGGAAACACAGATATAGGCCCAAAGAATAAAGTGGGCTAAATGCAGTTCAAAATTGGTAACACAGGAATAACCAGGGGGCATTGCAGTGGAGGACAACTGGAATGAGAGGCTGACACAGAGAGTAGGGCCAAATCAGTAAGTAGTCGAAATGCAGTTCAAAATTGGCAACCGTAGTAAACAGGCGGCACAGCTTTGTTCAGTGGAGGAGAACAGCAAGGAGTGGCAGACACCGATAGTAGGCCCCAACCCAACTAGTAGGCCAAATGCAGTCTAACATTAACAACTACTTAACGAGAGCCTGAAAATGGAATTTCAGGACAGGAAACCAGGAGAACAGCAAGGAGTGGCAGACACCGATAGTAGGCCCCAAACCAACTAGTACGCCAAATGCAGTTGTTCCATTTAACCACAATTTAATGAGAGCCTGAAGATAGAAGCTCAGGAAAGGCAACCTGGGGAACACCTTGGAGTGTAACACACCATCTCTCTCCACCCCATACCCATTTTGTAGGCCTAATGCAGTGTACTTTTCTACAACTACTAAACGAGAGTCGGAAGACCGAAGCAATGGCAAGGAAACCTGGGGAACACCTTGGAGTGTAACACACCATCTCTCTCCACACCATACCCAATTTGTAGGCCTAATGCAGTGTAGTTTCCAAGAACTACTAAACGAGAGCCGGAAGATCGAAGCTCAGGAAAGGCAACCTGGGGAACACCTTGGAGTGTAACACACCCTCTCTCTACACCCCATACCCAATTTGAAGGCCTAATGCAGTGTAGTTTCCAAGAACTACTAAACGAGAGCCGGAAGATCGAAGCTCAGGAAAGGCAACCTGGGGAACACCTTGGAGTGTAACACACCCTCTCTCTACACCCCATACCCAATTTGAAGGCCTAATGCAGCGTAGTTTCCAACAACTACTAAACGAGAGCCGGAAGATCGAAGCTCAGGAAAGGCAACCTGGGGAACACCTTGGAGTGTAACAAACCCTCTCTCTACACCCCATACCCAATTTGTAGGCCTAATGCAGCGTAGTTTCCGACAACTACTAAACGAGAGCATGAAGATCGAAGCTCAGGAAAGGTAACCTGGGGAACACCTTGGAGTGTAACACACTCTCTCTCTACACCCCATACCCAATTTGAAGGCCTAATGCAGTGTAGTTTCCAAGAACTACTAAACGAGAGCCGGAAGATCGAAGCTCAGGAAAGGCAACCTGGGGAACACCTTGGAGTGGAACACACCATCTCTCTACACCCCATACCCAATTTGAAGGCCTAATGCAGCGTAGTTTCCAACAACTACTAAACGAGAGCCGGAAGATCGAAGCTCAGGAAAGGCAACCTGGGGAACACCTTGGAGTGTAACACAACGTCTCTCTACACCACGGAAGGGCTGATTCTTAGGAAGGAAGGCTGTTGGAAATAAGCATTGCGCGTCCGAGGGTGATTATATTCTTATTAGGTATATACTCACCCTCGGACGCGCCCTGCTTCTTTATTTGGAATGAATGTTTATTTGCAATGTGGTGTTGACTTTCTCTATTATTTTGGTAATTAATGATTTTATTATTTTCATTGTTTTGCATCTTCTCGGCAATAATATAAAGAAGACGCGACAGGACAACACTCGGTGGATGCCATATCTGTGTTTTCAATTTAAAAAACCTTTCAGTTAACTACTTGCAGGAGAAAGTAATTGTAGCTGGTGGCCATTTTTAGTACTGTACCAGATTTTAGTTGTGTGTTTGTTTTTAATGTTAAAATGTCTGCATTTGATATCTCACCAGTATTTTCTTTTTTATAAGCAAAATCCTTTTTTTTTTTTTTATGATGTTGGTTCAAGGGGTACATGGGCAGCAGTAGACAGGTCAGTGGAGGCCTAGTGGAAGGAGGGACCGCAGACAGGCTTCGAAGCCCTAACATAAGAAATTGGGCTGCCTGTAGGCAATTTAAAATTGGTTTCCAGGGGAACACGGGCAGCAGTAGACAGGTCAGTGGAGGCCTAGAGGAAGGAGGGACC
This sequence comes from Ranitomeya imitator, assembly GCF_032444005.1. NCBI lineage: Eukaryota > Metazoa > Chordata > Amphibia > Anura > Dendrobatidae > Ranitomeya > Ranitomeya imitator. The sequence goes on from NC_091282.1 coordinate 271,338,859, forward strand.
GCAGATGCGCCAATGTTTCCCCCATACCAAATTTGTAGGCCTAATGCAGTGTAGTTTCCAACAACTACTAAACGAGAGCCGGAATATCGAAGCTCAGGAAAGGCAACCTGGGGAACACCTTGGAGTGTAACACACCCTCTCTCTACACCCCATACCCAATTTGAAGGCCTAATGCAGTGTAGTTTCCAAGAACTACTAATCGAGAGCCGGAAGATCGAAGCTCAGGAAAGGCAACCTGGGGAACACCTTGGAGTGTAACACACCCTCTCTCTACACCCCATACCCAATTTGAAGGCCTAATGCAGCGTAGTTTCCAACAACTACTAAACGAGAGCCGGAAGATCGAAGCTCAGGAAAGGCAACCTGGGGAACACCTTGGAGTGTAACAAACCCTCTCTCTACACCCCATACCCAATTTGTAGGCCTAATGCAGCGTAGTTTCCGACAACTACTAAACGAGAGCATGAAGATCGAAGTTCAGGAAAGGCAACCTGGGGAACACCTTGGAGTGTAACACACCCTCTCTCTACACCCCATACCCAATTTGAAGGCCTAATGCAGTGTAGTTTCCAAGAACTACTAAACGAGAGCCGGAAGATCGAAGCTCAGGAAAGGCAACCTGGGGAACACCTTGGAGTGTAACACACCCTCTCTCTACACCCCATACCCAATTTGAAGGCCTAATGCAGCGTAGTTTCCAACAACTACTAAACGAGAGCCGGAAGATCGAAGCTCAGGAAAGGCAACCTGGGGAACACCTTGGAGTGTAACACACCCTCTCTCTACACCCCATACCCAATTTGAAGGCCTAATGCAGTGTAGTTTCCAAGAACTACTAAACGAGAGCCGGAAGATCGAAGCTCAGGAAAGACAACCTGGGGAACACCTTGAAGTGTAACACAACGTCTCTCTACACCACGGAAGGGCTGATTCTTAGGAAGGAAGGCTGTTGGAAATAAGCATTGCGCGTCCGAGGGTGATTATATTCTTACTAGATTGTGGCCCGATTCTAACGCATCGGGTATTCTAGAATATGCATGTCCCTATAGTATATGGACAATGATGATTCCAGAATTCGTGGCAGATTGTGCCCGTCGCTGATTGGTCGAGGCAACCTTTATGACATCATCGTCGCCATGGCAACCATTATGACATCTACGTCGATACTGTGCCCATCGCTGAATCGGAAACGTGGGATTTCCACGTCCTTTATGACATCATCGTCGCTGTGCCCGTCGCTGATTGGTCGAGGCCAGGCGGCCTCGACCAATCAGAGACGCGGGATTTCTATGTCGATACTGTGCCCGTCGCTGATTGGTCAAGACCTGGTGGCCTCGACCAATCAGAGACGCGGGATTTCCAGGACAGACAGAAAGACAGACAGACAGACAGATGGAAAAACCCTTAGTCAATATAGAAGTGTCAGGAGGACTGATCAATATAGAAGTGTCAGGAGGACTGATCAATATAGAGGTATCAGGAGGACTGATCAATATAGAAGTGTCAGGAGGACTGATCAATATAGATGTGTCAGGAGGACTGATCAATATAGAAGTGTCAGGACACTTCTATATTGATCAGTCCTCCTGATACCTCTATATTGATCAGTCCTCCTGACAGTCCTCCTGACACTTCTATATTGATCAGTCCTCCTGACACTACTATATTGATCAGTCCTCCTGACACTTCTATATTGATCAGTCCTCCTGACACCTCTATATTGATAAATCCTCCTGACACTTCTATATTGATCAGTCCTCCTGACACTTCTATATTGATCAGTCCTCCTGACACTTCTATATTGATCAGTCCTCCTGACACTTCTATATTGATCAGTCCTCCTGACTGGGCGGAATCAGAGACGCGGGATTTCTACGTCGATGCTGTGCCGGTCTCTGATTGGTCGAGGCCTGGCGGCCTCGACCAATCAGAGAGCCGGGATTTCCAGGACAGACAGACAGACAGACAGACAGACTGTGCCCGTCGCTGATTGGTCGAGGCAACCTTTATGACATCATCGTCGCCATGGCAACCATTATGACATCTACGTCGATACTGTGCCCATCGCTGAATCAGAAACGTGAGATGTCTACGTCCTTTATGACATCATCGTCGCTGTGCCCGTTGCTGATTGGTTGAGGCCTGGCGGCCTCGACCAATCAGAGACGCGGGATTTCTACGTCGATGCTGTGCCGGTCTCTGATTGGTCGAGGCCTGGCAGCCTCGACCAATCAGAGAGCCGGGATTTCCAGGACAGACAGACAGACAGACAGACAGACAGAGGGAGGTATTCTAGAATATGCATATCCCCGTAGTATATGGACAATGATGATTCCAGAATTCGCGGCAGACTGTGCCCGTCGCTGATTGGTCGAGGCAACCTTTATGACATCGTCGCCATGGCAACCATTATGACATCATCGTCGCTGTGCCCGTTGCTGATTGGTCGAGGCCTGGGGGCCTCGACCAATCAGACGCGGGATTTCTACGTCCTTTATGACATCATCGTCGCTGTGCCCGTTGCTGATTGGTCGAGGCCTGGCGGCCTCGACCAATCAGAGAGCCGGGATTTCCAGGACAGACAGACAGACAGACAGACAGACTGTGCCCGTCGCTGATTGGTCGAGGCAACCTTTATGACATCATCGTCGCCATGGCAACCATTATGACATCTACGTCGATACTGTGCCCGTCGCTGAATCAGAAACGTGAGATGTCTACGTCCTTTATGACATCATCGTCGCTGTACCCGTTGCTGATTGGTTGAGGCCTGGCGGCCTCGACCAATCTGAGACGCGGGATTTCTACGTCGATGCTGTGCCGGTCTCTGATTGGTCGAGGCCTGGCAGCCTCGACCAATCAGAGAGCCGGGATTTCCAGGACAGACAGACAGACAGACAGACAGACAGAGGGAGGTATTCTAGAATATGCATATCCCCGTAGTATATGGACAATGATGATTCCAGAATTCGCGGCAGACTGTGCCCGTCGCTGATTGGTCGAGGCAACCTTTATGACATCGTCGCCATGGCAACCATTATGACATCATCGTCGCTGTGCCCGTTGCTGATTGGTCGAGGCCTGGCGGCCTCGACCAATCAGACGCGGGATTTCTACGTCCTTTATGACATCATCGTCGCTGTGCCCGTTGCTGATTGGTCGAGGCCTGGCGGCCTCGACCAATCAGAGACGCGGGATTTCTACGTCGATGCTGTGCCGGTCTCTGATTGGTCGAGGCCTGGCGGCCTCGACCAATCAGAGAGCCGGGATTTCCTGGACAGACAGACAGACAGACAGACAGACAGACAGACGGAAAAACCCTTAGACAATTATATATATAGATTAGGTATATACTCACCCTCGGACGCGCCCTGCTTCTTTATTTGGAATGAATGTTTATTTGCAATGTGGTGTTGACTTTCTCTATTATTTTGGTAATTAATGATTTTATTATTTTCATTGTTTTGCATCTTCTCGGCAATAATATAAAGAAGACGAGACAGGACAACACTCGGTGGATGCCATATCTGTGTTTTCAATTTAAAAAACCTTTCAGTTAAATACTTGCAGGATAAAGTAATTGTAGCTGGTGGCCATTTTTAGTACTGTACCAGATTTTAGTTGTGTGTTTGTTTTTAATGTTAAAATGTCTGCATTTGATATCTCACCAGTATTTTCTTTTTTATAAGCAAAATACTTTTTTTTTTATTTTATGATGTTGGTTCAAGGGGTACACAGGCAGCAGTAGACAGGTCAGTGTAGGCCTAGTGGAAGGAGGGACCGCAGACAGGCTTCGAAGCCCTAACATAATAAATTGGGCTGCCTGTAGGCAGTTTAAAATTGGTTCCAGGGGAACACGGGCAGCAGTAGACAGGTCAGTGGAGGCCTAGTGGAAGGAGGGACCGCAGACAGGCTTCGAAGCCCTAACATAATAAATTGGTCTGCCTGTAGGCAATTTAAAATTGGTTCCAGGGGAACACGGGCAGCAGTAGACAGGTAAGTGGAGGCCTAGTGGAAGGAGGGACCGCAGACAGGCTTCGAAGGCCTAACATAATAAAATGGGCTGGCTGTAGGCAATTTAAAATTGGTTCCAGGGGAACACGGGCAGCAGTAGACAGGTCAGTGGAGGCCTAGTGGAAGGAGGGACCGCAGACAGGCTTCGAAGGCCTAACATAATAAAATGGGCTGGCTGTAGGCAATTTAAAATTGGTTCCAGGGGAACACGGGCAGCAGTAGACAGATAAGTGGAGGCCTAGTGGAAGGAGGGACCGCAGACAGGCTTCGAAGGCCTAACATAATAAATTGGGCTGCCTGTAGGCAATTTAAAATTGGTTCCAGGGGAACACGGGCAGCAGTAGACAGGTAAGTGGAGGCCTAGTGGAAGGAGGGACCGCAGACAGGCTTCGAAGGCCTAACGTAATAAAATGGGCTGGCTGTAGGCAATTTACAATTGGTTCCATGGGAACACGGGCAGCAGTAGACAGGTCAGTGGAGGCCTAGTGGAAGGAGTGACGGCAGACAGGCATCAAAGGCCTAACATCATAACATTGGGCTGTTGGCAATTTAAAATTGGTTCCAGGGGTACACGGGCAACAGTGGTCTGGTCAGTGGAAGTCTAGTGGAAGGAGTGACGGCAGACAGGCATCAAAGGCCTAACATAATAACATTTGGCTGTTGGCAATTTAAAATTGGTTCCAGGGGTACACGGGCAACAGTGGTCTGGTCAGTGGAAGTCTAGTGGAAGGAGTGACGGCAGACAGGCTAAGAAGGCCTAACATAACAAAATTGGGCTGGCTGTAGGCAAGTTTAAATTGGTTCCAGGGGAACACGGCCAGCAGTGGCCTGGTCAGTGTAGTAGTTGTAGAAAGAACGGACCGCAGACAGGCTTCGAAGGCCTAACATAACAAAAATGTCAAAACAATGGTATTGTCAGTGCCAGGCATTGAAGGATGTCAGCGCATAGACTAAACATTGGTGAAGCTGTGAGAGATAATTTTGCTAGTGGTAGAGCACTGTTTGAGCTGGGGGGGGGGGAACTGTCTTGTGGCCGGCGGTACAGGCCCAGGGCCCCTCATATTACAATGGTGTGTCTGACGTTGGGTGCGCACCACCACCGCCAGAGACACTTTATTGTACTATGAGGGACCCAGTGGCAGTGCCATCGACCAAAAGCGGGCACACCCACCTCTTCAGACAAACAGCATTCTCACGGGTGCTGGCGCAAAGTGGCGATACCACGGCCCCGTGTGGGGAGTTTGGCCATTTTGTTAGGAGTAAACATGTCGTATGCTGGACAATCAGGTGCAGAAAATTACGAGATTGGAAAAGTCATTCAGAAGAGTCCACAGGCAAGACCTTTTCATAGGAAAGTTAGGTGTCAGCCGGGCAAGGTGGGGCAAAAGATTTCGAAATCCAGTTGTGGTTCATTTTAATGAAGGTTAGATCATCTACATTTTGGGTAGCCAGACGAGTCCTTTTTTCAGTTAGTATTGAACCTGCAGCACTGAATTCTCTTTCTGATAGGACACTAGCTGCCGGGCAAGCAAGCTCCTGCAATGCATATTCTGCCAATTCTGGCCAGGTGTCTAATTTGGATGCCCAGTAGTCAAATGGGAATGAAGGTTGAGGGAGAACGTCGATAAGGGATGAAAAATAGTTTGTAACCATACTGGACAAATGTTGTCTCCTGTCACTTTGAATTGATGCTGCAGTACCTGTCCTGTCTGCGGTCATAGCAAAATCACTCCACAACCTGGTCAGAAAACCCCTCTGGCCAACGCCACTTCTGATTTCTGCCCCTCTAACACCTCTGGTCTGCTGGTCCCTGGAGCTCGTGTGAGAACAATCACGGGCGCTGTGTGCAGGGAATGCCAGAAGCAAACGGTCAACAAGAGTTGATTGTTTTGTTGCTAATATTAGTTCCAAGTTCTCATGTGGCATAATATTTTGCAATTTGCCTTTATAGCGAGGATCAAGGAGGCAGGCCAACCAGTAATCGTCATCGTTCATCATTTTTGTAATGCGTGTGTCCCTTTTGAGGATACGCAAGGCATAATCCGCCATGTGGGCCAAAGTTCCAGTTGTCAAATCTGCGGTTGTGCTTGGTTGAGGGGCAGTTACAGGCAAATCTACGTCACTTGTGTCCCTCAAAAAACCAGAACCCGCCCTTGCCACGCCACCAATTTCCAATGACCCCGGGAAAGCTTCCTCATTAAAAATATACTCATCCCCATCATCCTCCTCATCCTCCACCTCCTCTTCGCCCGCTACCTCGTCCTGTACACTGCCCTGACCAGACAATGGCTGACTGTCATCAAGGCTTTCCTCTTCCTCTGGTGCAGACGCCTGATCCTTTATGTGCGTCAAACTTTGCATCAGCAGACACATTAGGGGGATGCTCATGCTTATTATGGCGTTGTCTGCACTAACCAGCCGTGTGCATTCCTCAAAACACTGAAGGACTTGACACATGTCTTGAATCTTCGACCACTGCACACCTGACAACTCCATGTCTGCCATCCTACTGCCTGCCCGTGTATGTGTATCCTCCCACAAAAACATAACAGCCCGCCTCTGTTCGCACAGTCTCTGAAGCATGTGCAGTGTTGAGTTCCACCTTGTAACAACGTCTATGATTAGGCGATGCTGGGGAAGGTTCAAAGAACGCTGATAGGTCTGCATACGGCTGGAGTGTACAGGCGAACGGCGGATATGTGCGCAAAGTCCACGCACTTTGAGGAGCAGGTCGGATAACCCCGGATAACTTTTCAGGAAGCACTGCACCACCAGGTTTAAGGTGTGAGCCAGGCAAGGAATGTGTTTCAGTTGGGAAAGGGAGATGGCAGCCATGAAATTCCTTCCGTTATCACTCACTACCTTGCCTGCCTCAAGATCTACAGTGCCCAGCCACGACTGCGTTTCTTGCTGCAAGAACTCGGACAGAACTTCCGCGGTGTGTCTGTTGTCACCCAAACACTTCATAGCCAATACAGCCTGCTGACGTTTGCCAGTAGCTGCCCCATAATGGGAGACCTGGTGTGCAACAGTGGCAGCTGCGGATGGAGTGGTTGTGCAACTGCGGTCTGTGGACGAGCTCTCGCTTCTGCAGGAGGACGAGGAGGAGGAGGAGGAGGGGGTGCGAACGGCTACAGCCAACTGTTTCCTAGACCGTGGGCTAGGCAGAACTGTCCCAAACTTGCTGTCCCCTGTGGACCCTGAATCCACCACATTTACCCAGTGTGCCGTGATGGACACGTAACGTCCCTGGCCATGCCTACTGGTCCATGCATCTGTTGTCAGGTGCACCTTTGTGCTCACAGATTGCCTGAGTGCATGGACGATGCGCTCTTTAACATGCTGGTGGAGGGCTGGGATGGCTTTTCTGGAAAAAAAGTGTCGACTGGGTAGCTCGTAGCGTGGTACAGCGTAGTCCATCAGGTCTTTGAAAGCTTCGCTTTCAACTAACCGGTAGGGCATCATCTCTAACGAGATTAGTCTAGCTATGTGGGCGTTCAAACCCTGTGTACGCGGATGCGAGGCTAAGTACTTCCTTTTTCTAACCATAGTCTCATGTAGGGTGAGCTGGACTGGAGAGCTGGAGATCGTGGAACTAGCGGGGGTGCCGGTGGACATGGCAGACTGAGAGACGGTGGGAGATGGTATTGTTGCCGCCGGTGCCCTAGATGCAGTGTTTCCTACTACGAAACTGGAGATTCCCTGACCCTGACTGCTTTGGCCTGGCAAAGAAACCTGCACAGATACTGCAGGTGGTGCAGAAAATGGTGGCCCTACACTGCCGGAAGGGATGTTGCGTTGATGAGTAGCTTCATTGGCCGAGGGTGCTACAACCTTAAGGGACGTTTGGTAGTTAGTCCAAGCTTGCAAATGCATGGTGGTTAAATGTCTATGCATGCAACTTGTATTGAGACTTTTCAGATTCTGCCCTCTGCTTAAGGTAGTTGAACATTTTTGACAGATTACTTTGTGCTGATCAATTGGATGTTGTTTAAAAAAATGCCAGACTGCACTCTTTCTAGCATCGGATACCTTTTCAGGCATTGCAGACTGAGCTTTAACCGGATGGCCACGCTGTCCTCCAACAGGTTTTGACTTTGCCACGCGTTTTGGCCAAGATACAGGCCCGGCAGATGGAACCTGTTGCGATGTTGATGCCTGCTGCGGCCCCTCCTCCTCCGCTTCAGAACTGCTGCCGCCTGCACCCTGTTCCCCCAATGGCTGCCAATCGGGGTCAAGAACTGGGTCATCTATTACCTCTTCTTGTAGCTCGTGTGCAACTTCGTCTGTGTCACCGTGTCGGTCGGTGGTATAGCGTTCGTGATGGGGCAACATAGTCTCATCAGGGTCTGATTCTTGATCAGCACCCTGCGAGGGCAATGTTGTGGTCTGAGTCAAAGGACCAGCATAGTAGTCTGGCTGTGGCTGTGCATCAGTGCACTCCATGTCAGATTCAACTTGTAATGGGCATGGACTGTTAACTGCTTCACTTTCTAAGCCAGGGACGGTATGTGTAAAGAGCTCCATGGAGTAACCCGTTGTGTCGCCTGCTGCATTCTTCTCTGTTGTTGTTTTTGCTGAAGAGGACAAGGAAGCGACTTGTCTCTGACCGTGAACATCCACTAACGACGCGCTGCTTTTACTTTTACCAGTTTCACGAGAGGAGGCAAAAGAGCTAGAGGCTGAGTCAGCAAGATAAGCCAAAACTTGCTCTTGATGCTCCGGCTTTAAAAGCGGTTTTCCTACTCCCAGAAAAGGGAGGGTTCGAGGCCTTGTGTAGCCAGACGACGAACCTGGCTCCACAGCTCCAGACTTAGGTGCAATATTTTTTTTCCCACGACCACCTGATGCTCCACCACTACCACTACCCTCATTACCAGCTGACAATGAACACCCCCGGCCACGACCTCTTCCACCAGACTTCCTCATTGTTTTAAAAACGTTACCAAACGAACGGTATTTGTTGCTGTCACACAACTTACACGGTGAGCTATAACTTCAGTATGATTTAGCTACCCCTTTACAGGTGGGTGAGACCACAACGAAAATCAGCCACAATGTTACACACTCTGTTGTTGTTGGCAACAAATGAGATGGCACACACGCAGGACTGTCACTGAAGCGCAAATGTAAATATTTATCTCCCACTGATTTGTGTTTGTTTTTTTTAAAAGGGAGACTTCAGAAAAAAAAAATTTAAAAAAAATTATTTTTTACAGAAGAATTTATAAAACAAATAAAATGAAATGATTGTTTCAGGGAGAATTTAGGGAAAAAAAAAAAAAAAAAAGGCTTTGTAGGGCCCACTGAGTGAGAGAGGACGCACACAGGAGTCAGGAGTGGCACACAAGCCCAGAGGCTAATATTAATCTCCCACCGATTGATTTAGTTATTTTTTCAGGTAGATTTTGGAACCCAAATCAAGCAAAAAAATTAATAGGCTTTCTATGGCCCACAATTGGGGAGAGAGAGAGAGATGGCACACCCAGGAGTCAAGACTGGCACACAAGCAGAAGGGGCAATATGAATCTCCCACAGATTTTTTTTTTTTTTTTTTCAGGGAGACTTGAGAGAAAAAAAAATACAAAAAAAATGATTTTTTTCAGGAATAATTTAGAAACCAAAGAAAATAAAATGATTGTTTCAGGGAGAATTTAGAAAACAAATAAAACAAAAAATAGGCTTTCTAGGGCCCACTGAGTAACAGATGACGCTCACAGGAGTCAGGAGTGGCACACAAGCCCAGAGGCCAATATTAATCTCCCACTGATTGATTTAGTTATTTTTTTTGGTAGATTTTGGAACCCAAATCAAGCAAAAAAATTAATAGGCTTTCTATCGCCCACAATTGGGGAGAGAGAGAGAGATGGCACACCCAGGAGTCAAGACTGGCACACAAGCAGAAGGGGCAATATGAATCTCCCACAGATTTTTTTTTTTTTTTTTTCAGGGAGACTTTAGAGAAAAAAAAATACAAAAAAAATCATTTTTTTCAGGAATAATTTAGAAACCAAAGAAAATAAAATGATTTTTTCAGGGAGAATTTAGAAAACAAATAAAACAAAAAATAGGCTTTCTAGGGCCCACTGAGTAACAGATGACGCTCACAGGAGTCAGGAGTGGCACACAAGCCCAGAGGCCAATATTAATCTCCCACTGATTGATTTAGTGATTTTTTTTGGTAGATTTTGGAACCCAAATCAAGCAAAAAAATTAATAGGCTTTCTATGGCCCACTATTTGTGAGAGAGATGGCACGCTCAGGACTGGCACACAAGCCCAGAGGCCAATATTAATCTCCCATTTTTTTTTTTTTTCCAGGGAAAATTTATAAACCCAATAAAAAAAATAATAATAAATAGGCTTTCTATGGCCCACTATCTGAGAGAGAGAGATGGCACGCTTAGGACTGGCACACAAGCCCAAAGGCCAATATTAATCTCCCACTGATTGATTGATTGATTTTTTCAGGTAGAATTATGAACCCAAATCAACCAAAAAAATAAATAGGCTTTCTATGGCCCACTATTTGTGAGAGAGATGGCACGCTCAGGACTGGCACACAAGCCCAGAGGCCAATATTAATCTCCCACTTTTTTTTTTTTTCCAGGGAAAATTTATAAACCCAATAAAATAATAAAAAAATAGGCTTTCTATGGCCCACTATCTGAGAGAGAGAGAGATGGCACGCTTAGGACTGGCACACAAGCCCAAAGGCCAATATTAATCTCCCACTGATTGATTTATTGATTTTTTCAGGTAGAATTTAGAACCCAAATCAAGCAAAAAAATTAATAGGCTTTCTATGGCCCACTGAGTGAGAGATGGCACACACAGGAGTAAGGAGTGGCACACAAGCCCTGAGGCCAATATTTTTGTCCCACTGATTGATGTTGTGATTTTTTCTGGTAGATTTTGGAACCCAAATCAAGCAAAAAAACAAATAAATAGGCTTTCTATGGCCCACTGAGTGAGAGATGACACAGACAGAGATGGCACTCTAGCAGAAATGTCAATCTTAATCTCCCACAAAAAAAAAAAAAAGGAACTGTCCTTCAATTACTATCTCCCTGCAGTAATCTCAGCCAGGTATGGCAGGCAGCAATAAGGAGTGGACTGATGCACAAATTAAATAAAAAGTGTGGACAAACAAACAAGATAGCTGTGCAGAAAGGAAGGAACAAGAGGATTTGTGCTTTGAAAAAAGCAGTTGGTTTGCACAGCGGCGTACACACAGCAATGCAGCTATCAGGGAGCCTTCTAGGGCAGCCCAATGAGCTACAGCGCTGAGGAAAAAAAAAAAAAAAGGAGCTTCCACTGTCCCTGCACACCGAAGGTGGTGTTGGGCAGTGGAAATCGCTACAGCACAAGCGGTTTTGTGGTTAATGGACCCTGCCTAACGCTATCCCTGCTTCTGACGAAGCGGCAGCAACCTCTCCCTAAGCTCAGATCAGCAGCAGTAACACGGCGGTCGGCGGGAACTCCCCTTTATAGCCCCTGTGACGCCGCAGACAGCAAGCCAGGACCTATGTCATCACGCTGCCCACACTCTGCGTTTACCTTCATTGGCTGAGAAATGGCGCTTTTCGCGTCATTGAAACGCGACTTTGGCGCGAAAGTCGCGTACCGCATGGCCGACCACGCACAGGGGTCGGATCGGGTTTCATGAAACTTGACTTCGCCAAAAGTCGGCGACTTTTGAAAATGTTGGACCCGTTTCGCTCAACCCTAGTCAAAACACAAAAGTCGCCACTCAAAACTCGCCACGTGCAGAACTCGCCACATGCAAAAACTAGGCTCTTGCAAAACTCGCCACAAGTGCAAAATTCTCCTCATGAAAAACTCGCCACACGCAAAACTTGCACACGCGGAAAAATTGCCACATGCACAAAAGTTGCAACACATGCAAAAGTTGCCTCACACAAAACTTGCACATACTCAAAAGGCACCACACATAATACTCGCAACGCGCAAAACTCGCCATGCGCAAAACTTGCTGCACACAACTTGCTACACTAACCTGTCACATGCAACTCGACACACAAAAAGTTGCTACACGCATGTTGCTACACAAAACTCATCTCACAAAAGTCGCTACATGCATGTCGCCACACGCAACTCAACACACACAACTTGACAAACGAAACTCGCCCTAAAACACACACAAGTCTGGTATTATCCTTCAAAAATAAAAATCTGATTAATAAGCAGACAAACTACAACAAGTGCACCATATAGGAAATATGGCAGCTGTCAGTCACATGACCTGTCTATTATGTGTATGTGTGAGCTAATATATATTGCCAGGGGGAGGGCTTCCTGTTGGCTGGGGATTTATCAGGCTGCCAATTTAGCTTACAAATACTGAGGTAAAAATACTGAGCAAATAACGTGTGAACGAGGTCTAATACAGGAGGAGATGACACACAGGTATATACTATATACAGGGGAGATGACACACAGATATATACTATATACAGGAGAGATGACACACAGGTATATACTATATAGAGGAGGAGATGACATATAGGTACATATACAGTATATACAGGAGGAGATGACATACAGGTATATACTATATACAGGAGGAGATGACATACAGGTATATTCTATATATAGAAGATGACATGCAGGTATATACTATATGCAGGAGGAGATGACACTCAGATATATACTATATACAGGGGAGATGACACACAGGTATATACTATATACAGGAGGAGATGACATACAGGTATATGCTATATATAGAAGATGACATGCAGGTATATACTATATGCAGGAGGAGATGACACTCAGATATATACTATATACAGGGGAGATGACACACAGGTATATACTATATACAGGAGGAGATGACATACAGGTATGTACTATATATAGAAGGAGATGACATTCAGGTATATACTATATATAGGGGAGATGACACACAGCAGGTATATACTATATACAGGGGAGATGACATACAGGTATATACTATATACAGGAGATGACATACAGGTGTATACTATATATAAGGGAGATGACAAACATGTATATACTGAGGTGATGAGGTGAAAATGAGAGGTGTGAGGTGAAAATGAAAAGGTGTGAGTGCAAAATGAGAGGAGTGAAGAAAAAATAGTGGAGTGATCAGAAAATGACAGATGTGAGGTTGAAATGACAAGTGTTAGGGGGGAATGAGAGGAGTGAGGGAGAAAATGAGAGGTGTGAGGGAGAAAATGAGAGATGTGAGGGGGAAAATGAAAGATGTGAGGCGTGATGGGAAAATAAGAGAAGTGAGGTGCTATAACTAACCACAGATATTTACTATGCCCAGGCAACGCCGGGCTCTTCAGCTAGTAGTATAATAAACATCATATAATGCTCCATACAGAATAATAGATCCCATATAATACTCCATACAGAATAATGGGCTCCATATATTTCTCAATGCAGAATGGGCCCCATGTAATGCTCTATATAGAATATGCCCCATATAATGCTCCATACAAAATGGGCCTCATGTGATGCTCCATACATTAGAAAAAAAATCAAATACTTAAGTCTCCCTGTTCCCTTTGCAGGTCCAGTCTCCTCAGCAACTTCTGTCCCTCCATAGTGCTCAGGACAGAGGACATTCTGTAGTGACAACATCACGACCTCCCAGGAGACAGGACCTGTGGAGGAAGAAGGAAAGGTAAGTATTTCAAACAGTTTAAAGAACTGGGGACCCAGTGCCAGTGCTCTGGTACCAGGCCCCCTCGACTCCCCGGCCTCATAGCATGCAGAGGTCCTCGACAGCGAGTGGGCCCCGACACTTGCCGGGTACACCAGGTGGTGACACCGGCCATGCCTGCCTGCAGGGGCCCCTCTCCTCCTCCGCCCCTGCCCTGAAGTGTATTAATGAAAGGGCCTGAATTAGTTGAGGGCAAGATAAGCTGTTGAATGTCTTCTCAATACCTGATTGAAGTTGAGTTGGTTAAGAAGTTGAGGGATAGTTCAAGGTGAACATTTTCCTAACCTTAAAGCATATTTACACTGGACGATAATCCTTCAGATTCTAAGTCTAACAACCCATCGTTTATGATCATTGTGCAATGTGAATGGATTGAGCTATTGTGTCGATGCATAAAAAAAGTTTGTGAACTAAAAACATTGACAGCCAGATAGGAGGAGTAGATACTCAAATCCTAAATACAGGTGCATCTCACAAAATTAGAATATTATCAAAAAGTTAATTTATTCCACTTCTTCAATACAAAATTGAAACTTGTATATTAGAGTCATTACAAACAGAGTGATCTATTTTTAGTGTTTTTTCTGCATACAGAAGTAGGCAGAGCGTAGGCAGAGCTTCAGGGAGGAAGAAGGGAGGAAGTACGCAGCCATATGCAAATGTGAAACCAGCCTAAGGAGAGGAGAAGAGCAGAGCTGTACACAGAAGAAAGTGGCCATAGGTGAGTATAATCTAACCTCTTTTTCTCATCTTTCAGGATACATCAGGGGCTTATCTACAGCATTACAGAATGCTGTAGATAAGCCCCTGATGCTGGTGGGCTTAGCTCACCTTCGATTTTGGGGGTGACAGGTTCCCTTTAAAGTCCCCAAGCACTATATTTTTTTCTGCAAGGAATAACTTTGCAATTTTTTGCAATTTATCTGATCACTCGTCATAATCTAGAGTTAATGCAAATTGTCACTATAAAAACTGAAGCACCAAAGTTTGTGAAGAAGAAAATTTATATTTTCGTACAACTTTTGGACACTGTAAAGGTACCTTCACACATAACGATTTCGTTAACGATATCGTTGCTTTTTGTGACGTAGCAATGATATCGTTAACTAAATCGTTATGCGTGACAGCGACCAATGATCAGGCCCCTGCTGGGAGATCGTTGGTCGCTGGGAATGATCAGAACCTTTTTTTTGGTCGCTGATCACCCGCTGACATCGCTGAATCGGCGTGTGTGACGCTGATCCAGCGATGTCTTCACTGGTAACCAGGGTAAACATCGGGTTACTAAGCACAGGGCCGCGCTTAGTAACCCGATGTTTACCCTGGTTACCATTGTAAAAGTTAAAAAAAACAAACAGTACATATTTACATTCCGGTGTCTGTCCCCCGGCATCAGCTTCACTGCACTGTCAGCGCCGGCTGGCCGTAAAGCAGAGCACAGCGGTGATGTGTGACAGCTCTACAGCGACCACACGACGACCTAAACAGCGACGCTGCAGCGATCGGCATCGTTGTCTATATCGCTCCAGCGTCGCTAAATGTGACGGTACCTTAAGTGTAGAAAATATAAATGAGGAAAACCGTATACCTTCACTTCTCTATATGTGGCAGATATAATGGAGGGACTGTAGCCCTAGCTGGCGTAGTGTTTCTCATAAGGCGAGAGAAAACATTGAGGCATCAGAATCAGTCACTTGCACAGTTGGTCACACATGATATCTGTTTCATGGTGGGAGACAGATGCGATTATCCAAACAGGATTGAGTCATTCATATTATAATCAGAAATTCAGATTTCAGCTAAATAAAATATAATATAGAGGCTTGACCTCTGTCAGTGAGTTGCATAGCGTAGCGGAATACTAGGAATGTTTTTAGACATAATCACTTAGACTAAATTTCTACAGATTACTATAGAAACACTGAACTATAAGTAAATCTTTTCCTTGGATCTGTCACAAAAATTAGAATATTTAAGGAGTTTTTATTCGTTTTTGGACAAATACACTACCATTATATATTTTCTTATACCGTAGTTATGTTCCTTAACCCTGTCATTGCCAGAGATTTTCTGAAGTTTTGCTGTTTCGAGTTCATTATTTGCTTTTATATATAATTAGAATTAGATTAGTGCTGGTGTCAGGAAAGGGTTAAGTAACTTACTTTGGGAAAACAGTAGCTTATCAGTGTTGAATATAGGGTTTGGTCCTGTCCAGTTTTCTGAGAATACAGTATATTTAGTACCATCTTTTGAATGTTGATTGTTTAAATTGCTTGTTGGGCTTGCCATGCACAATGGGTAGTACCATTGACAACTTAATAAGCAAGGCTGTCCGACTATAATACCATAGCTAAAGGTACCTTCACACTGAACAACTTTACAACGATAACGATAGCGATCCGTGACGTTGCAGCGTCCTGGATAGCGATATCGTTGTGTTTGACACGCAGCAACGATCAGGATCCTGCTGTGACATCGCTGATCTGAGCTAGAAGGCCAGCACCTTATTTCGTCGCTGGATCACCCGCTGACATTGCTGAATCGGCGTGTGTGACGCCGATCCAGCGATGTCTTCACTGGTAACCAGGGTAAACATCGGGTTACTAAGCGCAGGGCCGCGCTTAGTAACCCGATATTTACCCTGGTTACCACTGTAAAAGTAAAAAAAACCAAACACTACATACTTACATTTCGGTGTCTGTCGCGTCCCTCGCCGTCAGCTTCCCGTACTGACTGTTAGTGTAGCAAGTTGTGTGCAGCAAGTTTTGCGCATGGCGAGTTTTGCGTGTGGCGAGTTTTATGTGTGGTGCGTTTTGAGTATGTGCAAGTTTTGTGTGAGGCAACTTTTGCATGTGTTGCAACTTTTGTGCATGTGGCAATTTTTCCGTGTGTGCAAGTTTTGCGTGTGGCGAGTTTTCCATGAGGTGAGTTTTGAACATGTGGTGAGTTTTGCGTGAGCCTAGTTTTGCATGTGGCGAGTTTTGCGCGTGGCGAGTTTTCCATGAGGTGAGTTTTGCACGTGTGGCGAGTTTTGCGTGAGCCTAGTTTTGCACATGGCATGTTTTGCGCGTGGCGAGTTTAGAGCGGCGACTTTTGTGTTTCGACTTTTATGTGGCGAGGTTGGTGTATGGGTGGTGAAATGTGTGCTGAGGGTGGTATATGTGTTCAAGCACATGGTAGTGTGTGGCGCATTTTGTGTGTGTGTTCATATCCCTGTGTGTGGTGAGTATCCCATGTCGGGGCCCCACCTTAGCAACTGTACGGTATATACTCTTTAGCGCCATCGCTCTCATTCTTTAAGTCCCCCTTGTTCACATATGGAAGCTGTTAATTTGCCTCCAACACTTTTCCTTTCACTTTTTCTCCATTATGTAGATAGGGGCAAAATTGTTTGGTGAACTGGAACGTGCGGGGTTAAAATTTTGCCTCACAACATAGCCTATGACGCTCTCGGGGTCCAGACGTGTGACTGTGCAAAATTTTGTGGCTGTAGCTGCGACGGTGCAGATGCCAATCCCGGACATACACACACACACACACACACACATACACACACACATTCAGCTTTATATATTAGACTAGCTGAAGAGCCCGGCGTTGCCTGGGCATAGTAAATATCTGTGGTTAGTTATAGCACCTCACTTCTCTTATTTTCCCATCACACCTCTCATTTTCCCAATCACATCTTTCATTTTCCCCCTCACATCTCTCATTTTCTCCCTCACACCTCTCATTTTCTCCCTCACTCCTCTCATTCCCCCCCTAACACTTGTCATTTCGACCTCACATCTGTCACTTTCCGATCACTCCACTATTTTCCCTCACTCCTCTCATTTTGCACTCACACCTTTTCATTTTCACCTCACACCTCTCATTTTCACCTCATCACCTCAGTATATACATGTTTGTCATCTCCCTTATATATAGTATACATCTTTATGTCATCTCCTGTATATAGTATATACCTGTATGTCATCTCCCCTGTATATAGTATATACCTGCTGTGTGTCATCTCCCCTATATATAGTATATACCTGAATGTCATCTCCTTCTATATATAGTATATACCTGTATGTCATCTCCTCCTGTATATAGTATATACTAGGGTTGAGCGACCTTGACCTTTTTAGAGTCGAGCCGTGTTTCGCGAAACCCGACTATCTTAGAAGTCGAGTCGAGTGGAATCGGCTGATTATCGCGAAAAGTCGGGTATCGCCCGAAACACGAAACCCAATGCAAGTCAATGGGGGAGCATAGTCGGCAGTGAGTGGAGGCCAGGAAAACACATACACTGCCCATTTTAATGGCAAAAACATCCATTCTTGTTAAAGAAGCTTGTCAATCGTAATTTAACTTATAATAATTGGAAGGCATTTGAAATTGGGGGTCATTTGGCTAAAGTTGTGGGGGGTAGGGCTGGTTCAAGTAATTAGTGGGCCCAGTAAATCTGGACCACGTCACGGCAGTGGAGCAGGGAGAGGTAAGTATTTCAACTTTGCAAGTGCTGTGATCCTGAGCAAGCAGGGGGGGCCCACTCGTTGGCATTGGCACTGGCACAGGGCCCCTCAAAGTACAGCGGTGTGTTTGCATGGCGGGGGCGCCTCCCACCGGCAGCAACACTTTTGCGTACTATGAGAGGCCCTGTGCCAGTGACGTCGCCAACTAGTATTCCTCCCCCACCTGATGAAGGAACTTGCACTTTCATCTGCACCTTCCTGTTTGTCCCCGTGTAAGGTGGTATGGTATGCGGGAAGAGGAACCTGACTTTCAGCAGGGTCACAATCTTGCTGTGTAGCGTGCACGGGGAATGTTGCGTTATGGGTCAATGTACCAGCAGACTCATCTATCACTGGCTGGGCAATGGGCAGGATGAGGAGGAAACACAGATATAGGCCCAAAGAATAAAGTGGGCTAAATGCAGTTCAAAATTGGTAACACAGGACTAACCAGGGGGCATTGCAGTGGAGGACAACTGGAATGAGAGGCTGACACAGAGAGTAGGCCCAAATCAGTAAGTAGTCGAAATGCAGTTCAAAATTGGCAACCGTAGTAAACAGGCGGCACAGCTTTGTTCAGTGGAGGAGAACAGCAAGGAGTGGCAGACACCGATAGTAGGCCCCAACCCAACTAGTAGGCCAAATGCAGTCTAACATTAACAACTACTTAACGAGAGCCTGAAAATGGAATTTCAGGACAGGAAACCAGGAGAACAGCAAGGAGTGGCAGACACCGATAGTAGGCCCCAAACCAACTAGTACGCCAAATGCAGTTGTTCCGTTTAACCACAATTTAATGAGAGCCTGAAGATAGAAGTTCAGGAAAGGCAACCTGGAGAACACCTTGGAGTGTAACACACCATCTCTCTACACCCCATACCCAATTTGTAGGCCTAATGCAGCGTTGTTTCCAACAACTACTAAACGAGAGCCGGAAGATCGAAGCTCAGGAAAGGCAACCTGGAGAACACCTTGGAGTGGAACACACCATCTCTCTACACCCCATACCCAATTTGTAAGCCTAATGCAGTGTAGTTTCCAACAACTACTAAACGAGAGCATGAAGATCGAAGCATTGGCGAGGAAACCTGGGGAACACCTTGGAGTGGAACACACCATCTCTCTACACCCCATACCCAATTTGTAGGCCTAATGCAGCGTAGTTTCCAACAACTACTAAACGAGAGCCGGAAGATCGAAGCTCAGGAAAGGCAACCTGGAGAACACCTTGGAGTGGAACACACCATCTCTCTACACCCCATACCCAATTTGTAGGCCTAATGCAGTGTAGTTTCCAACAACTACTAAACGAGAGCATTAAGATCGAAGCAATGGCGAGGAAACCTGGGGCACACCTTGGGGAGGCAGACACCGTTAGTAGGCCCTACCAAAGTTGTACCCCCAATGCAGTTTTAAAATTCCTAGAGGCTGAAAACAAGACTATTGACGCTCAGCTTTTTTCAAAGGAACACAGCAGAATTGAGTGGCGCAGACAGACACAGGTAGTAGGACTTAACCCAAAAATGTGGCTCACTGCAGCTTAAAAAAGTTACAGGGGTACACAAGCAGCAGTGCTCTGGGCAGTGGAGGACAATTTCAATAGTGGACCGCAGACAGACTTTGTACGCCTACTATTAAAAAAAGGATGCTCTATGCAATTAAAAATAGGTTCCAGGGGTCCACGGGCAGCAGTGGTGTGGTCAGTGGACGAGTATTGGAAGGAGGGACCGCAGACAGGCGTAGTAGGCCTAACATAACAAAATTAGGCTGTAGACACTGTAAAATTGGTTCCAGGGCTACACGGGCAGCAGTGGTGTGGTCAGCGGAGGAAAATTGGAATTAGGGACTGCAGACAGACTTTGTAGGCTGTCCCCTGTGGACCATGCATCCAACACATTAACCCAGTGCACCGTAATGGACACGTAACTTTTTGTGGACATGCCTACTGGTCCATGCGTCTCTTGTCAGGTGCACCTTTCTACTGTTTGATTGCCTGAGTGCTATGACAATGCAGACTTTTTCATGCCGGTGGAGGGCTGGGATGGCTTTTCTCGCAAAAGAAATGTCGACTGGGTAGCTTGAACCGTTGCACAGCGTAGTTCATCTGGGCTTTCTAAATATAAAACAAAGAAAAAAAGGAGGCTACATGCACTTTCAGCTGGGTTCCAGGGGAACACGGCCAGCATTGGTCTGGTCAGTGGAGAACTATTGGAAGGAGTGACCGCAAACAGGCATCGAAGGCCTAACATAATAACACATTGCTGTTGGCAATTTTAAATTGGTTCCAGGGGAACACGGGCAGCAGTGGCCTGGTCAGTGTAGTAGTAGTAGAAAGAACGGACCGCAGACAGGCATCGAAGGCCTAAAATAAAAAAATTGGGCTGGCTGTAGGCAATTTTAAATTGGTTCCAGGGGTACACGGGCAGCAGTGGTGTGGTCAGTGGAGGCCTAGTGGAAGGAGTGACCGCAGACAGGCATCGAAGGCCTAACAATAATAACACATTGCTGTTGGCAATTTTAAATTGGTTCCAGGGGAACACGGGCAGCAGTGGCCTGGTCAGTGTAGTAGTAGTAGAAAGAACGGACCGCAGACAGGCATCGAAGGCCTAAAATAAAAAAATTGGGCTGGCTGTAGGCAATTTTAAATTGGTTCCAGGGGTACACGGGCAGCAGTGGTGTGGTCAGTGGAGGCATATTGTAAGGAGTGACCGCAGACAGGCATCGAAGGCCTAAAATAATAACACATGGCTGTAGGCAATTTTAAATTGGTTTCAGGGGTACACGGGCAGCAGTGGTGTGGTCAGTGGAGGCCTAGTGGAAGGAGTGACCGCAGACAGGCATCGAAGGCCTAAAATAATAACACATGGCTGTAGGCAATTTTAAATTGGTTCCAGGGGTACACGGGCAGCAGTGGTGTGGTCAGTGGAGGCCTAGTGGAAGGAGTGACCGCAGACAGGCATCGAAGGCCTAACAATAATAACACATTGCTGTTGGCAATTTTAAATTGGTTCCAGGGGAACACGGGCAGCAGTGGCCTGGTCAGTGTAGTAGTAGTAGAAAGAACGGACCGCAGACAGGCATCGAAGGCCTAAAATAAAAAAATTGGGCTGGCTGTAGGCAATTTTAAATTGGTTCCAGTGGTACACGGGCAGCAGTGGTGTGGTCAGTGGAGGCATAGTGGAAGGAGTGACCGCAGACAGGCATCGAAGGCCTAAAATAATAACACATGGCTGTAGGCAATTTTAAATTGGTTCCAGGGGTACACGGGCAGCAGTGGCCTGGTCAGTGGGGGCCTAGTGGAAGGAGTGACCGCAGACAGGCATCGAAGGCCTAAAATAATAACACATGGCTGTAGGCAATTTTAAATTGGTTCCAGGGGTACACGGGCAGCAGTGGTGTGGTCAGTGGAGGCCTAGTGGAAGGAGTGACCGCAGACAGGCTTCGAAGGCCTAACATAACAAAAATGTCAATACAATGGTATTGTCAGTGGCAGGCATTGAAGGATGTCAGCGCATAGACTAAACATTGGTGGAGCTGTGAGATAATTTTGCAAGTGGTAGAGCACTGTTTGAGCTGGGGGGGGAACTGTCTTGTGGCCGGCGGTACAGGCCCAGGGCCCCTCATATTACAACGGTGTGTCTGACGTTGGGTGCGTACCACCACCGCCAGAGACACTTTATTGTACTAGGAGGGACCCAGTGGCAGTGCCGTCGACCAAAAGCGGGCACACCCACCTCTTCAGACAAACAGCACTCTCACGGGTGCTGTCGCCAAGTGTCGATACCACTCCCCGTGTGGGGAGTTTGGCCATTTAGTGAGGTGTAAACATGTCGTATGCTGGACAATCAGGTGCAGAAAATTACGAGATTGGAAAAGGCTTTCAGAATAGTCCACAGGTAAGACCTTTTCATAGGAAAGCTAGGTGTCAGCCAGGCAAGGTGGGGCAAAAGATTTCGAAATCCAGTTGTGGTTCATTTTAATGAAGGTTAGATCATCTACATTTTGGGTAGCCAGACGAGTCCTTTTTTCTGTTAGTATTGAACCTGCAGCACTGAATACTCTTTCTGATAAGACACTAGCTGCCGGGCAATCAAGCTCCTGCAATGCATATTCTGCCAATTCTGGCCAGGTGTCTAATTTTGATGCCCAGTAATCAAATGGGAATGACGGTTGAGGGAGAACATCGATAAGGGATGAAAAATAGTTTGTAACCATACTGGACAAATGTTGTCTCCTGTCACTTTGAATTGATGCTGCAGTACCTGTCCTGTCTGCGGTCATAGCAAAATCACTCCACAACCTGTTCAGAAAACCCCTCTGGCCAACGCCACTTCTGATTTCTGCCCCTCTAACTCCTCTGGTCTGCTGGCCCCTGCAGCTCGTGTGAGAACGATCACGGGCGCTGTGTGCAGGGAATGCCAGAAGCAAACGGTCAACAAGAGTTGATTGTTTGGTTGCTAATATTAGTTCCAAGTTCTCATGTGGCATTATATTTTGCAATTTGCCTTTATAGCGAGGATCAAGGAGGCAGGCCAACCAGTAATCTTCATCGTTCATCATTTTAGTTATGCGTGTGTCCCTTTTGAGGATACGTAAGGCATAATCCGCCATGTGGGCCAAAGTTCCAGTTCTCAAATCTGCGGTTGTGCTTGGTTGAGGGGCAGTTTCAGGCAAATCCACGTCACTTGTGTCCCTCCAAAAACCAGAACCCGGCCTTGCCGCGCCACCAATTTCCAGTGGCCCCGGAAAAGCTTCCTCATTAAAAATATAATCATCCCCATCATCCTCCTCGTCCTCCTCCTCCTCTTCGCCCGCTAACTCGTCCTGTACACTGCCCTGGCCAGACAATGGCTGACTGTCATCAAGGCTTTCCTCTTCCTCAGCTGCAGACGCCTGATCCTTTATGTGCGTCAAACTTTGCATCAGCAGACGCATTAGGGGAATGCTCATGCTTATTATGGCGTTGTCTGCACTAACCAGCCGTGTGCATTCCTCAAAACACTGAAGGACTTGACACATGTCTTGAATCTTCGACCACTGCACACCTGACAACTCCATGTCTGCCATCCTACTGCCTGCCCGTGTATGTGTATCCTCCCACAAAAACATAACAGCCCGCCTCTGTTCGCACAGTCTCTGAAGCATGTGCAGTGTTGAGTTCCACCTTGTTGCAACGTCTATGATTAGGCGATGCTGGGGAAGGTTCAAAGAACGCTGATAGGTCTGCATACGGCTGGAGTGTACGGGCGAACGGCGGATATGTGAGCAAAGTCCACGCACTTTGAGGAGCAGGTCGGATAACCCCGGATAACTTTTCAGGAAGCACTGCACCACCAGGTTTAAGGTGTGAGCCAGGCAAGGAATGTGTTTTAGTTGGGAAAGGGAGATGGCAGCCATGAAATTCCTTCCGTTATCACTCACTACCTTGCCTGCCTCAAGATCTACAGTGCCCAGCCACGACTGCGTTTCTTTCTGCAAGAACTCGGACAGAACTTCCGCGGTGTGTCTGTTGTCGCCCAAACACTTCATAGCCAATACAGCCTGCTGACGTTTGCCAGTAGCTGCCCCATAATGGGAGACCTGGTGTGCAACAGTGGCAGCTGCGGATGGAGTGGTTGTGCGACTGCGGTCTGTGGACGAGCTCTCGCTTCTGCAGGAGGACGAAGAGGAGGAGGAGGGGGTGCGAACGGCTACAGCCAACTGTTTCCTAGACCATGGGCTAGGCAGAACTGTCCCAAACTTGCTGTCCCCTGTGGACCCTGCATCCACAACATTCACCCAGTATGCCGTGATGGACACGTAACGTCCCTGGCCATGCCTACTGGTCCATGCATCTGTTGTCAGGTGCACCTTTGTGCTCACAGATTGCCTGAGTGCATGGACGATGCGCTCTTTAACATGCTGGTGGAGGGCTGGGATAGCTTTTCTGGAAAAAAGTGTCGACTGGGTAGCTCGTAGCGTGGTACAGCGTAGTCCATCAGGGCTTTGCAAGCTTCGCTTTCAACTAACCGATAGGGCATCATCTCATTAGTCTAGCTATGTGGGCGTTCAAACCCTGTGTACGCGGATGCGAGGCTAAGTACTTCCTTTTTCTAACCATAGTCTCATGTAGGGTGAGCTGGACTGGAGAGCTGGAGATCGTGGAACTAGCGGGGGTGCCGGTGGACATGGCAGACTGAGAGACGGTGGGAGATGGTATTGTTGCCGCCGGTGCCCTAGATGCAGTGTTTCCTACTACGAAACTGGTGATTCCCTGACCCTGACTGCTTTGGCCTGGCAAAGAAACCTGCACAGATACTGCAGGTGGTGCGGAAAATGGTGGCCCTACACTGCCGGAAGGGATGTTGCGTTTCTGACAAGCTTCATTGGCCGAGGGTGCTACAACCTTAAGGGACGTTTGGTAGTTAGTCCAGGCTTGCAAATGCATGGTGGTTAAATGTCTATGCATGCAACTTGTATTGAGACTTTTCAGATTCTGTCCTCTGCTTAAGGTAGTTGAACATTTTTGACAGATGACTTTGCGCTGATCAATTGGATGTTGTTTAAAAAAATGCCAGACTGCACTCTTTCTAGCATCGGATACCTTTTCAGGCATTGCAGACTGAGCTTTAACCGGATGGCCACACTGTCCTCCAACAGGTTTTGGCTTTGCCACGCGTTTTGGGCAAGATACGGGCCCGGCAGATGGAACCTGTTGCGATGTTGATGCCTGCTGCGGCCCCTCCTCCTCCGCTTCAGAACTGCTGCCGCCTGCACCCTGTTCCCCCAATGGCTGCCAATCGGGGTCAAGAACTGGGTCATCTATTACCTCTTCTTGTAGCTCGTGTGCAACTTCGTCTGTGTCACCGTGTCGGTCGGTGGTATAGCGTTCGTGATGGGGCAACATAGTCTCATCAGGGTCTGATTCTTGATCATTACCCTGCGAGGGCAATGTTGTGGTCTGAGTCAAAGGACCAGCATAGTAGTCTGGCTGTGGCTGTGCATCAGTGCACTCCATGTCAGATTCAACTTGTAATGGGCATGGACTGTTAACTGCTTCACTTTCTAAGCCAGGGACGGTATGTGTAAAGAGCTCCATGGAGTAACCCGTTGTGTCGCCTGCTGCATTCTTCTCTGTTGTTGTTTTTGCTGAAGAGGACAAAGAAGCGACTTGTCCCTGACCGTGAACATCCACTAACGACGCGCTGCTTTGACAGTTACCAGTTTCACGAGAGGAGGCAAAAGAGCTAGAGGCTGAGTCAGCAAGAAAAGCCAAAACTTGCTCTTGCTGCTCTGGCTTTAAAAGCGGTTTTCCTACTCCCAGAAAAGGGAGTGTTGGAGGCCTTGTGTAGCCAGACGACGAACCTGGCTCCACAGCTCCAGACTTAGGTGCAATATTTTTTTTCCCACGACCAGCTGATGCTCCACCACTACCACTACCCTCATTACCAGCTGACAATGAACGCCCCCGGCCACGACCTCTTCCACCAGACTTCCTCATTGTTTTAAAAACGTAAACAAACTAAAGGTATTTGTTGCTGTCACACAACTTACACGGTGAGCTATAACTTCAGTATGATTTAGCTACCCCTTTACAGGTGAGTGAGACCACAACGAAAATCAGGCACAATGTTACACACTCTGTTGTTGGTGGCAGCAAATGAGAGAGATGCCACACATGCAGGACTGTCACTGAAGCACAAATGTAAATATTAATCTCCCACTGATTTGACTTTTTTTTTTTTTTCAGGGAGACTTTAGGAAAAATAAATAATAGAATAAAATGATTTTTTCAGGACGAATTTAGAAACCAAATAAAATAAAATGATTTTTTCAGGGAGAATTTAGAAAACAAATAAAACAAAAAAAGGCTTTCTATGGCCCACTGAGTGAGAGATGACGCACACAGGAGTCAGGAGTGGCACACAAGCCCAGAGGCCAATATTTATCTCCCACTGATTGATGTAGTGATTTTTTCAGGTAGATTTTGGAACCTAAATCAAGCTAAAAAAATAATAGGCTTTCTATGGCCCACAATTGGAGAGAGAGAGAGAGATGGCACACCCAGGAGTCAAGACTGGCACACAAGCAGAAAGGGCAATATTAATCTCCCACTGATTTGTTTTTGTTTTTTTTTCAGGGAGACTTTAGGAAAAAAAAATAATAGAATAAAATGATTTTTTCAGGAAGAATTTAGAAACCAAATAAAATAAAATGATTTTTTCAGAGAGAATTTAGAAAACAAATAAAACAAAAAAAGGCTTTCTATGGCCCACTGAGTGAGAGATGACGCACACAGGAGTCAGGAGTGGCACACAAGCCCAGAGGCCAATATTTATCTCCCACTGATTGATGTAGTGATTTTTTCAGGTAGATTTTGGAACCCAAATCAAGCTAAAAAAATAATAGGCTTTCTATGGCCCACAATTGGAGAGAGAGAGAGAGATGGCACACCCAGGAGTCAAGACTGGCACACAAGCAGAAAGGGCAATATTAATCTCCCACTGATTTGTTTTTTTTGTTTTTTTCAGGGAAAATGGTGGCCCTACACTGCCGGAAGGGATGTTGCGTTGCTGACTAGCTTCATTGGCCGAGGGTGCTACAACCTTAAGGGACGTTTGGTAGTTAGTCCAGGCTTGCAAATGCATGGTGGTTAAATGTCTATGCATGCAACTTGTATTGAGACTTTTCAGATTCTGTCCTCTGCTTAAGGTAGTTGAACATTTTTGACAGATGACTTTGCGCTGATCAATTGGATGTTGTTTAAAAAAATGCCAGACTGCACTCTTTCTAGCATCGGATACCTTTTCAGGCATTGCAGACTGAGCTTTAACCGGATGGCCACACTGTCCTCCAACAGGTTTTGGCTTTGCCACGCGTTTTGGGCAAGATACGGGCCCGGCAGATGGAACCTGTTGCGATGTTGATGCCTGCTGCGGCCCCTCCTCCTCCGCTTCAGAACTGCTGCCGCCTGCACCCTGTTCCCCCAATGACTGCCAATCGGGGTCAAGAACTGGGTCATCTATTACCTCTTCTTGTAGCTCGTGTGCAACTTCGTCTGTGTCACCGTGTCGGTCGGTGGTATAGCGTTCGTGATGGGGCAACATAGTCTCATCAGGGTCTGATTCTTGATCATTACCCTGCGAGGGCAATGTTGTGGTCTGAGTCAAAGGACCAGCATAGTAGTCTGGCTGTGGCTGTGCATCAGTGCACTCCATGTCAGATTCAACTTGTAATGGGCATGGACTGTTAACTGCTTCACTTTCTAAGCCAGGGACGGTATGTGTAAAGAGCTCCATGGAGTAACCCGTTGTGTCGCCTGCTGCATTCTTCTCTGTTGTTGTTTTTGCTGAAGAGGACAAAGAAGCGACTTGTCCCTGACCGTGAACATCCACTAACGACGCGCTGCTTTGACAGTTACCAGTTTCACGAGAGGAGGCAAAAGAGCTAGAGGCTGAGTCAGCAAGAAAAGCCAAAACTTGCTCTTGCTGCTCTGGCTATAAAAGCGGTTTTCCTACTCCCAGAAAAGGGAGTGTTGGAGGCCTTGTGTAGCCAGACGACGAACCTGGCTCCACAGCTCCAGACTTAGGTGCAATATTTTTTTTCCCACGACCAGCTGATGCTCCACCACTACCACTACCCTCATTACCAGCTGACAATGAACGCCCCCGGCCACGACCTCTTCCACCAGACTTCCTCATTGTTTTAAAAACGTAAACAAACTAAAGGTATTTGTTGCTGTCACACAACTTACACGGTGAGCTATAACTTCAGTATGATTTAGCTACCCCTTTACAGGTGAGTGAGACCACAACGAAAATCAGGCACAATGTTACACACTCTGTTGTTGGTGGCAGCAAATGAGAGAGATGCCACACATGCAGGACTGTCACTGAAGCACAAATGTAAATATTAATCTCCCACTGATTTGACTTTTTTTTTTTTCAGGGAGACTTTAGGAAAAAAAAATAATAGAATAAAATGATTTTTTCAGGACGAATTTAGAAACCAAATAAAATAAAATGATTTTTTCAGGGAGAATTTAGAAAACAAATAAAACAAAAAAAGGCTTTCTATGGCCCACTGAGTGAGAGATGACGCACACAGGAGTCAGGAGTGGCACACAAGCCCAGAGGCCAATATTTATCTCCCACTGATTGATGTAGTGATTTTTTCAGGTAGATTTTGGAACCTAAATCAAGCTAAAAAAATAATAGGCTTTCTATGGCCCACAATTGGAGAGAGAGAGAGAGATGGCACACCCAGGAGTCAAGACTGGCACACAAGCAGAAAGGGCAATATTAATCTCCCACTGATTTGTTTTTGTTTTTTTTTCAGGGAGACTTTAGGAAAAAAAAATAATAGAATAAAATGATTTTTTCAGGAAGAATTTAGAAACCAAATAAAATAAAATGATTTTTTCAGAGAGAATTTAGAAAACAAATAAAACAAAAAAAGGCTTTCTATGGCCCACTGAGTGAGAGATGACGCACACAGGAGTCAGGAGTGGCACACAAGCCCAGAGGCCAATATTTATCTCCCACTGATTGATGTAGTGATTTTTTCAGGTAGATTTTGGAACCCAAATCAAGCTAAAAAAATAATAGGCTCTCTATGGCCCACAATTGGAGAGAGAGAGAGAGATGGCACACCCAGGAGTCAAGACTGGCACACAAGCAGAAAGGGCAATATTAATCTCCCACTGATTTTTTTTTTTTTTTTTCAGGGAGACTTTAGGAAAAAAAAATAATAGAATAAAATGATTTTTTCAGGAAGAATTTAGAAACCAAATAAAATAAAATGATTTTTTCAGGGAGAATTTAGAAAACAAATAAAACAAAAAAAGGCTTTCTATGGCCCACTGAGTGAGAGATGACGCACACAGGAGTCAGGAGTGGCACACAAGCCCAGAGGCCAATATTTATCTCCCACTGATTGATGTAGTGATTTTTTCAGGTAGATTTTGGAACCCAAATCAAGCTAAAAAAATAATAGGCTTTCTATGGCCCACAATTGGAGAGAGAGAGAGAGATGGCACACCCAGGAGTCAAGACTGGCACACAAGCAGAAAGGGCAATATTAATCTCCCACTGATTTGTTTTTTTTTTTTTTTTCAGGGAGACTTTAGGAAAAAAAAAAAATAGAATAAAATGATTTTTTCAGGAAGAATTTAGAAACCAAATAAAATAAAATGATTTTTTCAGGGAGAATTTAGAAAACAAATAAAACAAAAAAAGGCTTTCTATGGCCCACTGAGTGAGAGATGACACACACAGGAGTCAGGAGTGGCACACAAGCCCAGAGGCCAATATTTATCTCCCACTGATTGATGTAGTGATTTTTTCAGGTAGATTTTGGAACCCAAATCAAGCTAAGAAAATAATAGGCTCTCTATGGCCCACAATTGGAGAGAGAGAGAGAGAGATGGCACACCCAGGAGTCAAGACTGCCACACAAGCAGAAAGGGCAATATTAATCTCCCACTGATTTGTTTTTTTTTTTTTTTTCAGGGAGACTTTAGGAAAAAAAAATAATAGAATAAAATGATTTTTTCAGGAAGAATTTAGAAACCAAATAAAATAAAATGATTTTTTCAGGGAGAATTTAGAAAACAAATAAAACAAAAAAAGGCTTTCTATGGCCCACTGAGTGAGAGATGACGCACACAGGAGTCAGGAGTGGCACACAAGCCCAGAGGCCAATATTTATCTCCCACTGATTGATGTAGTGATTTTTTCAGGTAGATTTTGGAACCCAAATCAAGCTAAAAAAATAATAGGCTTTCTATGGCCCACAATTGGAGAGAGAGAGAGAGATGGCACACCCAGGAGTCAAGACTGGCACACAAGCAGAAAGGGCAATATTAATCTCCCACTGATTTGTTTTTTTTTTTTTTCAGGGAGACTTTAGGGAAAAAAAATAATAGAATAAAATGATTTTTTCAGGAAGAATTTAGAAACCAAATAAAATAAAATGATTTTTTCAGGGAGAATTTAGAAAACAAATAAAACAAAAAAAGGCTTTCTATGGCCCACTGAGTGAGAGATGACACACACAGGAGTCAGGAGTGGCACACAAGCCCAGAGGCCAATATTTATCTCCCACTGATTGATGTAGTGATTTTTTCAGGTAGATTTTGGAACCCAAATCAAGCTAAAAAAATAATAGGCTTTCTATGGCCCACAATTGGAGAGAGAGAGAGAGAGAGATGGCACACCCAGGAGTCAAGACTGGCACACAAGCAGAAAGGGCAATATTAATCTCCCACTGATTTGTTTTTTGTTTTTTTTTCAGGGAGACTTTAGGAAAAAAAAAAAATAGAATAAAATGATTTTTTCAGGAAGAATTTAGAAACCAAATAAAATAAAATGATTTTTTCAGGGAGAATTTAGAAAACAAATAAAACAAAAAAAGGCTTTCTATGGCCCACTGAGTGAGAGATGACGCACACAGGAGTCAGGAGTGGCACACAAGCCCAGAGGCCAATATTTATCTCCCACTGATTGATGTAGTGATTTTTTTCAGGTAGATTTTGGAACCCAAATCAAGCTAAAAAAATAATAGGCTTTCTATGGCACACAATTGGAGAGAGAGAGAGAGATGGCACACTCAGGAGTCAAGACTGGCACACAAGCAGAAAGGGCAATATTAATCTCCCACTGATTTGTTTTTTTTTTTTTTTCAGGGAGACTTTAGGAAAAAAAAATAATAGAATAAAATGATTTTTTCAGGAAGAATTTAGAAACCAAATAAAATAAAATGATTTTTTCAGGGAGAATTTAGAAAACAAATAAAACAAAAAAAGGCTTTCTATGGCCCACTGAGTGAGAGATGACGCACACAGGAGTCAGGAGTGGCACACAAGCCCAGAGGCCAATATTTATCTCCCACTGATTGATGTAGTGATTTTTTCAGGTAGATTTTGGAACCCAAATCAAGCTAAAAAAATAATAGGCTTTCTATGGCCCACAATTGGAGAGAGAGAGATGGCACACCCAGGAGTCAAGACTGGCACACAAGCAGAAAGGGCAATATTAATCTCCCACTGATTTTTTTTTTTTTTTTTTTTCATGGAGACTTTAGGAAAAAAAATAATAGAATAAAATGATTTTTTCAGGAAGAATTTAGAAACCAAATAAAATAAAATGATTTTTTCAGGGAGAATTTAGAAAGCAAATAAAACAAAAAAAGGCTTTCTATGGCCCACTGATTGAGAGATGACGCACACAGGAGTCAGGAGTGGCACACAAGCCCAGAGGCCAATATTTATCTCCCACTGATTGATGTAGTGATTTTTTCAGGTAGATTTTGGAACCCAAATCAAGCTAAAAAAATAATAGGCTTTCTATGGCCCACAATTGGAGAGAGAGAGAGAGATGGCACACCCAGGAGTCAAGACTGGCACACAAGCAGAAAGGGCAATATTAATCTCCCACTGATTTGTTTTTTTTTTTTTTTCAGGGAAAATGGTGGCCCTACACTGCCGGAAGGGATGTTGCGTTGCTGACTAGCTTCATTGGCCGAGGGTGCTACAACCTTAAGGGACGTTTGGTAGTTAGTCCAGGCTTGCAAATGCATGGTGGTTAAATGTCTATGCATGCAACTTGTATTGAGACTTTTCAGATTCTGTCCTCTGCTTAAGGTAGTTGAACATTTTTGACAGATGACTTTGCGCTGATCAATTGGATGTTGTTTAAAAAAATGCCAGACTGCACTCTTTCTAGCATCGGATACCTTTTCAGGCATTGCAGACTGAGCTTTAACCGGATGGCCACACTGTCCTCCAACAGGTTTTGGCTTTGCCACGCGTTTTGGGCAAGATACGGGCCCGGCAGATGGAACCTGTTGCGATGTTGATGCCTGCTGCGGCCCCTCCTCCTCCGCTTCAGAACTGCTGCCGCCTGCACCCTGTTCCCCCAATGGCTGCCAATCGGGGTCAAGAACTGGGTCATCTATTACCTCTTCTTGTAGCTCGTGTGCAACTTCGTCTGTGTCACCGTGTCGGTCGGTGGTATAGCGTTCGTGATGGGGCAACATAGTCTCATCAGGGTCTGATTCTTGATCATTACCCTGCGAGGGCAATGTTGTGGTCTGAGTCAAAGGACCAGCATAGTAGTCTGGCTGTGGCTGTGCATCAGTGCACTCCATGTCAGATTCAACTTGTAATGGGCATGGACTGTTAACTGCTTCACTTTCTAAGCCAGGGACGGTATGTGTAAAGAGCTCCATGGAGTAACCCGTTGTGTCGCCTGCTGCATTCTTCTCTGTTGTTGTTTTTGCTGAAGAGGACAAAGAAGCGACTTGTCCCTGACCGTGAACATCCACTAACGACGCGCTGCTTTGACAGTTACCAGTTTCACGAGAGGAGGCAAAAGAGCTAGAGGCTGAGTCAGCAAGAAAAGCCAAAACTTGCTCTTGCTGCTCTGGCTTTCAAAGCGGTTTTCCTACTCCCAGAAAAGGGAGTGTTGGAGGCCTTGTGTAGCCAGACGACGAACCTGGCTCCACAGCTCCAGACTTAGGTGCAATATTTTTTTTCCCACGACCAGCTGATGCTCCACCACTACCACTACCCTCATTACCAGCTGACAATGAACGCCCCCGGCCACGACCTCTTCCACCAGACTTCCTCATTGTTTTAAAAACGTAAACAAACTAAAGGTATTTGTTGCTGTCACACAACTTACACGGTGAGCTATAACTTCAGTATGATTTAGCTACCCCTTTACAGGTGAGTGAGACCACAACGAAAATCAGGCACAATGTTACACACTCTGTTGTTGGTGGCAGCAAATGAGAGAGATGCCACACATGCAGGACTGTCACTGAAGCACAAATGTAAATATTAATCTCCCACTGATTTGACTTTTTTTTTTTTTCAGGGAGACTTTAGGAAAAAAAAATAATAGAATAAAATGATTTTTTCAGGACGAATTTAGAAACCAAATAAAATAAAATGATTTTTTCAGGGAGAATTTAGAAAACAAATAAAACAAAAAAAGGCTTTCTATGGCCCACTGAGTGAGAGATGACGCACACAGGAGTCAGGAGTGGCACACAAGCCCAGAGGCCAATATTTATCTCCCACTGATTGATGTAGTGATTTTTTCAGGTAGATTTTGGAACCTAAATCAAGCTAAAAAAATAATAGGCTTTCTATGGCCCACAATTGGAGAGAGAGAGAGAGATGGCACACCCAGGAGTCAAGACTGGCACACAAGCAGAAAGGGCAATATTAATCTCCCACTGATTTGTTTTTGTTTTTTTTTCAGGGAGACTTTAGGAAAAAAAAATAATAGAATAAAATGATTTTTTCAGGAAGAATTTAGAAACCAAATAAAATAAAATGATTTTTTCAGAGAGAATTTAGAAAACAAATAAAACAAAAAAAGGCTTTCTATGGCCCACTGAGTGAGAGATGACGCACACAGGAGTCAGGAGTGGCACACAAGCCCAGAGGCCAATATTTATCTCCCACTGATTGATGTAGTGATTTTTTCAGGTAGATTTTGGAACCCAAATCAAGCTAAAAAAATAATAGGCTCTCTATGGCCCACAATTGGAGAGAGAGAGAGAGATGGCACACCCAGGAGTCAAGACTGGCACACAAGCAGAAAGGGCAATATTAATCTCCCACTGATTTTTTTTTTTTTTTTTTTCAGGGAGACTTTAGGAAAAAAAAATAATAGAATAAAATGATTTTTTCAGGAAGAATTTAGAAACCAAATAAAATAAAATGATTTTTTCAGGGAGAATTTAGAAAACAAATAAAACAAAAAAAGGCTTTCTATGGCCCACTGAGTGAGAGATGACGCACACAGGAGTCAGGAGTGGCACACAAGCCCAGAGGCCAATATTTATCTCCCACTGATTGATGTAGTGATTTTTTCAGGTAGATTTTGGAACCCAAATCAAGCTAAAAAAATAATAGGCTTTCTATGGCCCACAATTGGAGAGAGAGAGAGAGATGGCACACCCAGGAGTCAAGACTGGCACACAAGCAGAAAGGGCAATATTAATCTCCCACTGATTTGTTTTTTTTTTTTTTTCAGGGAGAATTTAGGAAAAAAAAAAATAGAATAAAATGATTTTTTCAGGAAGAATTTAGAAACCAAATAAAATAAAATGATTTTTTCAGGGAGAATTTAGAAAACAAACAAAAACAAAAAAAGGCTTTCTATGGCCCACTGAGTGAGAGATGACACACACAGGAGTCAGGAGTGGCACACAAGCCCAGAGGCCAATATTTATCTCCCACTGATTGATGTAGTGATTTTTTCAGGTAGATTTTGGAACCCAAATCAAGCTAAGAAAATAATAGGCTCTCTATGGCCCACAATTGGAGAGAGAGAGAGAGAGATGGCACACCCAGGAGTCAAGACTGCCACACAAGCAGAAAGGGCAATATTAATCTCCCACTGATTTGTTTTTTGTTTTTTTTTCAGGGAGACTTTAGGAAAAAAAAATAATAGAATAAAATGATTTTTTCAGGAAGAATTTAGAAACCAAATAAAATAAAATGATTTTTTCAGGGAGAATTTAGAAAACAAATAAAACAAAAAAAGGCTTTCTATGGCCCACTGAGTGAGAGATGACGCACACAGGAGTCAGGAGTGGCACACAAGCCCAGAGGCCAATATTTATCTCCCACTGATTGATGTAGTGATTTTTTCAGGTAGATTTTGGAACCCAAATCAAGCTAAAAAAATAATAGGCTTTCTATGGCCCACAATTGGAGAGAGAGAGAGAGATGGCACACCCAGGAGTCAAGACTGGCACACAAGCAGAAAGGGCAATATTAATCTCCCACTGATTTGTTTTTTTTTTTTTCAGGGAGACTTTAGGGAAAAAAAATAATAGAATAAAATGGTTTTTTCAGGAAGAATTTAGAAACCAAATAAAATAAAATGATTTTTTCAGGGAGAATTTAGAAAACAAATAAAACAAAAAAAGGCTTTCTATGGCCCACTGAGTGAGAGATGACACACACAGGAGTCAGGAGTGGCACACAAGCCCAGAGGCCAATATTTATCTCCCACTGATTGATGTAGTGATTTTTTCAGGTAGATTTTGGAACCCAAATCAAGCTAAAAAAATAATAGGCTTTCTATGGCCCACAATTGGAGAGAGAGAGAGAGATGGCACACCCAGGAGTCAAGACTGGCACACAAGCAGAAAGGGCAATATTAATCTCCCACTGATTTGTTTTTTGTTTTTTTTTCAGGGAGACTTTAGGAAAAAAAAATAATAGAATAAAATGATTTTTTCAGGAAGAATTTAGAAACCAAATAAAATAAAATGATTTTTTCAGGGAGAATTTAGAAAACAAATAAAACAAAAAAAGGCTTTCTATGGCCCACTGAGTGAGAGATGACGCACACAGGAGTCAGGAGTGGCACACAAGCCCAGAGGCCAATATTTATCTCCCACTGATTGATGTAGTGATTTTTTCAGGTAGATTTTGGAACCCAAATCAAGCTAAAAAAATAATAGGCTTTCTATGGCCCACAATTGGAGAGAGAGAGAGAGATGGCACACCCAGGAGTCAAGACTGGCACACAAGCAGAAAGGGCAATATTAATCTCCCACTGATTTGTTTTTTGTTTTTTTTTCAGGGAGACTTTAGGAAAAAAAAATAATAGAATAAAATGATTTTTTCAGGAAGAATTTAGAAACCAAATAAAATAAAATGATTTTTTCAGGGAGAATTTAGAAAACAAATAAAACAAAAAAAGGTTTCTATGGCCCACTGAGTGAGAGATGACGCACACAGGAGTCAGGAGTGGCACACAAGCCCAGAGGCCAATATTTATCTCCCACTGATTGATGTAGTGATTTTTTCAGGTAGATTTTGGAACCCAAATCAAGCTAAAAAAATAATAGGCTTTCTATGGCCCACAATTGGAGAGAGAGAGAGAGATGGCACACCCAGGAGTCAAGACTGGCACACAAGCAGAAAGGGCAATATTAATCTCCCACTGATTTGTTTTTTTTTTTTTTTCAGGGAGAATTTAGGAAAAAAAAAAATAGAATAAAATGATTTTTTCAGGAAGAATTTAGAAACCAAATAAAATAAAATGATTTTTTCAGGGAGAATTTAGAAAACAAATAAAACAAAAAAAGGCTTTCTATGGCCCACTGAGTGAGAGATGACACACACAGGAGTCAGGAGTGGCACACAAGCCCAGAGGCCAATATTTATCTCCCACTGATTGATGTAGTGATTTTTTCAGGTAGATTTTGGAACCCAAATCAAGCTAAGAAAATAATAGGCTCTCTATGGCCCACAATTGGAGAGAGAGAGAGAGAGATGGCACACCCAGGAGTCAAGACTGCCACACAAGCAGAAAGGGCACTGATTTGTTTTTTGTTTTTTTTTCAGGGAGACTTTAGGAAAAAAAAATAATAGAATAAAATGATTTTTTCAGGAAGAATTTAGAAACCAAATAAAATAAAATGATTTTTTCAGGGAGAATTTAGAAAACAAATAAAACAAAAAAAGGCTTTCTATGGCCCACTGAGTGAGAGATGACGCACACAGGAGTCAGGAGTGGCACACAAGCCCAGAGGCCAATATTTATCTCCCACTGATTGATGTAGTGATTTTTTCAGGTAGATTTTGGAACCCAAATCAAGCTAAAAAAATAATAGGCTTTCTATGGCCCACAATTGGAGAGAGAGAGAGAGATGGCACACCCAGGAGTCAAGACTGGCACACAAGCAGAAAGGGCAATATTAATCTCCCACTGATTTGTTTTTTTTTTTTTCAGGGAGACTTTAGGGAAAAAAAATAATAGAATAAAATGATTTTTTCAGGAAGAATTTAGAAACCAAATAAAATAAAATGATTTTTTCAGGGAGAATTTAGAAAACAAATAAAACAAAAAAAGGCTTTCTATGGCCCACTGAGTGAGAGATGACACACACAGGAGTCAGGAGTGGCACACAAGCCCAGAGGCCAATATTTATCTCCCACTGATTGATGTAGTGATTTTTTCAGGTAGATTTTGGAACCCAAATCAAGCTAAGAAAATAATAGGCTCTCTATGGCCCACAATTGGAGAGAGAGAGAGAGAGATGGCACACCCAGGAGTCAAGACTGCCACACAAGCAGAAAGGGCAATATTAATCTCCCACTGATTTGTTTTTTTTTTTTTTTTCAGGGAGACTTTAGGAAAAAAAAATAATAGAATAAAATGATTTTTTCAGGAAGAATTTAGAAACCAAATAAAATAAAATGATTTTTTCAGGGAGAATTTAGAAAACAAATAAAACAAAAAAAGGCTTTCTATGGCCCACTGAGTGAGAGATGACGCACACAGGAGTCAGGAGTGGCACACAAGCCCAGAGGCCAATATTTATCTCCCACTGATTGATGTAGTGATTTTTTCAGGTAGATTTTGGAACCCAAATCAAGCTAAAAAAATAATAGGCTTTCTATGGCCCACAATTGGAGAGAGAGAGAGAGATGGCACACCCAGGAGTCAAGACTGGCACACAAGCAGAAAGGGCAATATTAATCTCCCACTGATTTGTTTTTTTTTTTTTTCAGGGAGACTTTAGGGAAAAAAAATAATAGAATAAAATGATTTTTTCAGGAAGAATTTAGAAACCAAATAAAATAAAATGATTTTTTCAGGGAGAATTTAGAAAACAAATAAAACAAAAAAAGGCTTTCTATGGCCCACTGAGTGAGAGATGACACACACAGGAGTCAGGAGTGGCACACAAGCCCAGAGGCCAATATTTATCTCCCACTGATTGATGTAGTGATTTTTTCAGGTAGATTTTGGAACCCAAATCAAGCTAAAAAAATAATAGGCTTTCTATGGCCCACAATTGGAGAGAGAGAGAGAGAGAGATATGGCACACCCAGGAGTCAAGACTGGCACACAAGCAGAAAGGGCAATATTAATCTCCCACTGATTTGTTTTTTGTTTTTTTTTCAGGGAGACTTTAGGAAAAAAAAAAATAGAATAAAATGATTTTTTCAGGAAGAATTTAGAAACCAAATAAAATAAAATGATTTTTTCAGGGAGAATTTAGAAAACAAATAAAACAAAAAAAGGCTTTCTATGGCCCACTGAGTGAGAGATGACGCACACAGGAGTCAGGAGTGGCACACAAGCCCAGAGGCCAATATTTATCTCCCACTGATTGATGTAGTGATTTTTTTCAGGTAGATTTTGGAACCCAAATCAAGCTAAAAAAATAATAGGCTTTCTATGGCACACAATTGGAGAGAGAGAGAGAGATGGCACACTCAGGAGTCAAGACTGGCACACAAGCAGAAAGGGCAATATTAATCTCCCACTGATTTTTTTATTTTTTTTTTTCAGGGAGACTTTAGGAAAAAAAAATAATAGAATAAAATGATTTTTTCAGGAAGAATTTAGAAACCAAATAAAATAAAATGATTTTTTCAGGGAGAATTTAGAAAACAAATAAAACAAAAAAAGGCTTTCTATGGCCCACTGAGTGAGAGATGACGCACACAGGAGTCAGGAGTGGCACACAAGCCCAGAGGCCAATATTTATCTCCCACTGATTGATGTAGTGATTTTTTCAGGTAGATTTTGGAACCCAAATCAAGCTAAAAAAATAATAGGCTTTCTATGGCCCACAATTGGAGAGAGAGAGATGGCACACCCAGGAGTCAAGACTGGCACACAAGCAGAAAGGGCAATATTAATCTCCCACTGATTTTTTTTTTTTTTTTTTTCATGGAGACTTTAGGAAAAAAAATAATAGAATAAAATGATTTTTTCAGGAAGAATTTAGAAACCAAATAAAATAAAATGATTTTTTCAGGGAGAATTTAGAAAGCAAATAAAACAAAAAAAGGCTTTCTATGGCCCACTGATTGAGAGATGACGCACACAGGAGTCAGGAGTGGCACACAAGCCCAGAGGCCAATATTTATCTCCCACTGATTGATGTAGTGATTTTTTCAGGTAGATTTTGGAACCCAAATCAAGCTAAAAAAATAATAGGCTTTCTATGGCCCACAATTGGAGAGAGAGAGAGAGATGGCACACCCAGGAGTCAAGACTGGCACACAAGCAGAAAGGGCAATACTAATCTCCCACTGATTTGTTTTTTTTTTTTTTTCAGGGAAAATGGTGGCCCTACACTGCCGGAAGGGATGTTGCGTTGCTGACTAGCTTCATTGGCCGAGGGTGCTACAACCTTAAGGGACGTTTGGTAGTTAGTCCAGGCTTGCAAATGCATGGTGGTTAAATGTCTATGCATGCAACTTGTATTGAGACTTTTCAGATTCTGTCCTCTGCTTAAGGTAGTTGAACATTTTTGACAGATGACTTTGCGCTGATCAATTGGATGTTGTTTAAAAAAATGCCAGACTGCACTCTTTCTAGCATCGGATACCTTTTCAGGCATTGCAGACTGAGCTTTAACCGGATGGCCACACTGTCCTCCAACAGGTTTTGGCTTTGCCACGCGTTTTGGGCAAGATACGGGCCCGGCAGATGGAACCTGTTGCGATGTTGATGCCTGCTGCGGCCCCTCCTCCTCCGCTTCAGAACTGCTGCCGCCTGCACCCTGTTCCCCCAATGGCTGCCAATCGGTGTCAAGAACTGGGTCATCTATTACCTCTTCTTGTAGCTCGTGTGCAACTTCGTCTGTGTCACCGTGTCGGTCGGTGGTATAGCGTTCGTGATGGGGCAACATAGTCTCATCAGGGTCTGATTCTTGATCATTACCCTGCGAGGGCAATGTTGTGGTCTGAGTCAAAGGACCAGCATAGTAGTCTGGCTGTGGCTGTGCATCAGTGCACTCCATGTCAGATTCAACTTGTAATGGGCATGGACTGTTAACTGCTTCACTTTCTAAGCCAGGGACGGTATGTGTAAAGAGCTCCATGGAGTAACCCGTTGTGTCGCCTGCTGCATTCTTCTCTGTTGTTGTTTTTGCTGAAGAGGACAAAGAAGCGACTTGTCCCTGACCGTGAACATCCACTAACGACGCGCTGCTTTGACAGTTACCAGTTTCACGAGAGGAGGCAAAAGAGCTAGAGGCTGAGTCAGCAAGAAAAGCCAAAACTTGCTCTTGCTGCTCTGGCTTTAAAAGCGGTTTTCCTACTCCCAGAAAAGGGAGTGTTGGAGGCCTTGTGTAGCCAGACGACGAACCTGGCTCCACAGCTCCAGACTTAGGTGCAATATTTTTTTTCCCACGACCAGCTGATGCTCCACCACTACCACTACCCTCATTACCAGCTGACAATGAACGCCCCCGGCCACGACCTCTTCCACCAGACTTCCTCATTGTTTTAAAAACGTAAACAAACTAAAGGTATTTGTTGCTGTCACACAACTTACACGGTGAGCTATAACTTCAGTATGATTTAGCTACCCCTTTACAGGTGAGTGAGACCACAACGAAAATCAGGCACAATGTTACACACTCTGTTGTTGGTGGCAGCAAATGAGAGAGATGCCACACATGCAGGACTGTCACTGAAGAACAAATGTAAATATTAATCTCCCACTGATTTGACTTTTTTTTTTTTTCAGGGAGACTTTAGGAAAAAAAAATAATAGAATAAAATGATTTTTTCAGGACGAATTTAGAAACCAAATAAAATAAAATGATTTTTTCAGGGAGAATTTAGAAAACAAATAAAACAAAAAAAGGCTTTCTATGGCCCACTGAGTGAGAGATGACGCACACAGGAGTCAGGAGTGGCACACAAGCCCAGAGGCCAATATTTATCTCCCACTGATTGATGTAGTGATTTTTTCAGGTAGATTTTGGAACCTAAATTAAGCTAAAAAAATAATAGGCTTTCTATGGCCCACAATTGGAGAGAGAGAGAGAGATGGCACACCCAGGAGTCAAGACTGGCACACAAGCAGAAAGGGCAATATTAATCTCCCACTGATTTGTTTTTGTTTTTTTTTCAGGGAGACTTTAGGAAAAAAAAATAATAGAATAAAATGATTTTTTCAGGAAGAATTTAGAAACCAAATAAAATAAAATGATTTTTTCAGAGAGAATTTAGAAAACAAATAAAACAAAAAAAGGCTTTCTATGGCCCACTGAGTGAGAGATGACGCACACAGGAGTCAGGAGTGGCACACAAGCCCAGAGGCCAATATTTATCTCCCACTGATTGATGTAGTGATTTTTTCAGGTAGATTTTGGAACCCAAATCAAGCTAAAAAAATAATAGGCTCTCTATGGCCCACAATTGGAGAGAGAGAGAGAGATGGCACACCCAGGAGTCAAGACTGGCACACAAGCAGAAAGGGCAATATTAATCTCCCACTGATTTTTTTTTTTTTTTTTTTCAGGGAGACCTTAGGAAAAAAAAATAATAGAATAAAATGATTTTTTCAGGAAGAATTTAGAAACCAAATAAAATAAAATGATTTTTTCAGGGAGAATTTAGAAAACAAATAAAACAAAAAAAGGCTTTCTATGGCCCACTGAGTGAGAGATGACGCACACAGGAGTCAGGAGTGGCACACAAGCCCAGAGGCCAATATTTATCTCCCACTGATTGATGTAGTGATTTTTTCAGGTAGATTTTGGAACCCAAATCAAGCTAAAAAAATAATAGGCTTTCTATGGCCCACAATTGGAGAGAGAGAGAGAGATGGCACACCCAGGAGTCAAGACTGGCACACAAGCAGAAAGGGCAATATTAATCTCCCACTGATTTGTTTTTTTTTTTTTTTCAGGGAGAATTTAGGAAAAAAAAAAATAGAATAAAATGATTTTTTCAGGAAGAATTTAGAAACCAAATAAAATAAAATGATTTTTTCAGGGAGAATTTAGAAAACAAATAAAACAAAAAAAGGCTTTCTATGGCCCACTGAGTGAGAGATGACACACACAGGAGTCAGGAGTGGCACACAAGCCCAGAGGCCAATATTTATCTCCCACTGATTGATGTAGTGATTTTTTCAGGTAGATTTTGGAACCCAAATCAAGCTAAGAAAATAATAGGCTCTCTATGGCCCACAATTGGAGAGAGAGAGAGAGAGATGGCACACCCAGGAGTCAAGACTGCCACACAAGCAGAAAGGGCAATATTAATCTCCCACTGATTTGTTTTTTGTTTTTTTTTCAGGGAGACTTTAGGAAAAAAAAATAATAGAATAAAATGATTTTTTCAGGAAGAATTTAGAAACCAAATAAAATAAAATGATTTTTTCAGGGAGAATTTAGAAAACAAATAAAACAAAAAAAGGCTTTCTATGGCCCACTGAGTGAGAGATGACGCACACAGGAGTCAGGAGTGGCACACAAGCCCAGAGGCCAATATTTATCTCCCACTGATTGATGTAGTGATTTTTTCAGGTAGATTTTGGAACCCAAATCAAGCTAAAAAAATAATAGGCTTTCTATGGCCCACAATTGGAGAGAGAGAGAGAGATGGCACACCCAGGAGTCAAGACTGGCACACAAGCAGAAAGGGCAATATTAATCTCCCACTGATTTGTTTTTTTTTTTTTTCAGGGAGACTTTAGGGAAAAAAAATAATAGAATAAAATGATTTTTTCAGGAAGAATTTAGAAACCAAATAAAATAAAATGATTTTTTCAGGGAGAATTTAGAAAACAAATAAAACAAAAAAAGGCTTTCTATGGCCCACTGAGTGAGAGATGACACACACAGGAGTCAGGAGTGGCACACAAGCCCAGAGGCCAATATTTATCTCCCACTGATTGATGTAGTGATTTTTTCAGGTAGATTTTGGAACCCAAATCAAGCTAAAAAAATAATAGGCTTTCTATGGCCCACAATTGGAGAGAGAGAGAGAGATGGCACACCCAGGAGTCAAGACTGGCACACAAGCAGAAAGGGCAATATTAATCTCCCACTGATTTGTTTTTTGTTTTTTTTTCAGGGAGACTTTAGGAAAAAAAAATAATAGAATAAAATGATTTTTTCAGGAAGAATTTAGAAACCAAATAAAATAAAATGATTTTTTCAGGGAGAATTTAGAAAACAAATAAAACAAAAAAAGGCTTTCTATGGCCCACTGAGTGAGAGATGACGCACACAGGAGTCAGGAGTGGCACACAAGCCCAGAGGCCAATATTTATCTCCCACTGATTGATGTAGTGATTTTTTCAGGTAGATTTTGGAACCCAAATCAAGCTAAAAAAATAATAGGCTTTCTATGGCCCACAATTGGAGAGAGAGAGAGAGATGGCACACCCAGGAGTCAAGACTGGCACACAAGCAGAAAGGGCAATATTAATCTCCCACTGATTTGTTTTTTGTTTTTTTTTCAGGGAGACTTTAGGAAAAAAAAATAATAGAATAAAATGATTTTTTCAGGAAGAATTTAGAAACCAAATAAAATAAAATGATTTTTTCAGGGAGAATTTAGAAAACAAATAAAACAAAAAAAGGCTTTCTATGGCCCACTGAGTGAGAGATGACGCACACAGGAGTCAGGAGTGGCACACAAGCCCAGAGGCCAATATTTATCTCCCACTGATTGATGTAGTGATTTTTTCAGGTAGATTTTGGAACCCAAATCAAGCTAAAAAAATAATAGGCTTTCTATGGCCCACAATTGGAGAGAGAGAGAGAGATGGCACACCCAGGAGTCAAGACTGGCACACAAGCAGAAAGGGCAATATTAATCTCCCACTGATTTGTTTTTTTTTTTTTTTTCAGGGAGACTTTAGGAAAAAAAAAAATAGAATAAAATGATTTTTTCAGGAAGAATTTAGAAACCAAATAAAATAAAATGATTTTTTCAGGGAGAATTTAGAAAACAAATAAAACAAAAAAAGGCTTTCTATGGCCCACTGAGTGAGAGATGAAACACACAGGAGTCAGGAGTGGCACACAAGCCCAGAGGCCAATATTTATCTCCCACTGATTGATGTAGTGATTTTTTCAGGTAGATTTTGGAACCCAAATCAAGCTAAGAAAATAATAGGCTCTCTATGGCCCACAATTGGAGAGAGAGAGAGAGAGATGGCACACCCAGGAGTCAAGACTGCCACACAAGCAGAAAGGGCAATATTAATCTCCCACTGATTTGTTTTTTGTTTTTTTTTCAGGGAGACTTTAGGAAAAAAAAATAATAGAATAAAATGATTTTTTCAGGAAGAATTTAGAAACCAAATAAAATAAAATGA
This sequence comes from Ranitomeya imitator, assembly GCF_032444005.1. Lineage (NCBI taxonomy): Eukaryota > Metazoa > Chordata > Amphibia > Anura > Dendrobatidae > Ranitomeya > Ranitomeya imitator. The sequence goes on from NC_091282.1 coordinate 271,383,188, forward strand.
TTTTTTCAGGGAGAATTTAGAAAACAAATAAAACAAAAAAAGGCTTTCTATGGCCCACTGAGTGAGAGATGACGCACACAGGAGTCAGGAGTGGCACACAAGCCCAGAGGCCAATATTTATCTCCCACTGATTGATGTAGTGATTTTTTCAGGTAGATTTTGGAACCCAAATCAAGCTAAAAAAATAATAGGCTTTCTATGGCCCACAATTGGAGAGAGAGAGAGAGATGGCACACCCAGGAGTCAAGACTGGCACACAAGCAGAAAGGGCAATATTAATCTCCCACTGATTTGTTTTTTTTTTTTTCAGGGAGACTTTAGGGAAAAAAAATAATAGAATAAAATGATTTTTTCAGGAAGAATTTAGAAACCAAATAAAATAAAATGATTTTTTCAGGGAGAATTTAGAAAACAAATAAAACAAAAAAAGGCTTTCTATGGCCCACTGAGTGAGAGATGACACACACAGGAGTCAGGAGTGGCACACAAGCCCAGAGGCCAATATTTATCTCCCACTGATTGATGTAGTGATTTTTTCAGGTAGATTTTGGAACCCAAATCAAGCTAAAAAAATAATAGGCTTTCTATGGCCCACAATTGGAGAGAGAGAGAGAGATGGCACACCCAGGAGTCAAGACTGGCACACAAGCAGAAAGGGCAATATTAATCTCCCACTGATTTGTTTTTTGGTTTTTTTTCAGGGAGACTTTAGGAAAAAAAAATAATAGAATAAAATGATTTTTTCAGGAAGAATTTAGAAACCAAATAAAATAAAATGATTTTTTCAGGGAGAATTTAGAAAACACATAAAACAAAAAAAGGCTTTCTATGGCCCACTGAGTGAGAGATGACGCACACAGGAGTCAGGAGTGGCACACAAGCCCAGAGGCCAATATTTATCTCCCACTGATTGATGTAGTGATTTTTTCAGGTAGATTTTGGAACCCAAATCAAGCTAAAAAAATAATAGGCTTTCTATGGCCCACAATTGGAGAGAGAGAGAGAGATGGCACACCCAGGAGTCAAGACTGGCACACAAGCAGAAAGGGCAATATTAATCTCCCACTGATTTGTTTTTTGTTTTTTTTTCAGGGAGACTTTAGGAAAAAAAAATAATAGAATAAAATGATTTTTTCAGGAAGAATTTAGAAACCAAATAAAATAAAATGATTTTTTCAGGGAGAATTTAGAAAACAAATAAAACAAAAAAAGGCTTTCTATGGCCCACTGAGTGAGAGATGACGCACACAGGAGTCAGGAGTGGCACACAAGCCCAGAGGCCAATATTTATCTCCCACTGATTGATGTAGTGATTTTTTCAGGTAGATTTTGGAACCCAAATCAAGCTAAAAAAATAATAGGCTTTCTATGGCCCACAATTGGAGAGAGAGAGAGAGAGATGGCACACCCAGGAGTCAAGACTGGCACACAAGCAGAAAGGGCAATATTAATCTCCCACTGATTTTTTTTTTTTTTTTTTTTCATGGAGACTTTAGGAAAAAAAATAATAGAATAAAATGATTTTTTCAGGAAGAATTTAGAAACCAAATAAAATAAAATGATTTTTTCAGGGAGAATTTAGAAGGCAAATAAAACAAAAAAAGGCTTTCTATGGCCCACTGATTGAGAGATGACGCACACAGGAGTCAGGAGTGGCACACAAGCCCAGAGGCCAATATTTATCTCCCACTGATTGATGTAGTGATTTTTTCAGGTAGATTTTGGAACCCAAATCAAGCTAAAAAAATAATAGGCTTTCTATGGCCCACAATTGGAGAGAGAGAGAGAGAGATGGCACACCCAGGAGTCAAGACTGGCACACAAGCAGAAAGGGCAATATTAATCTCCCACTGATTTGTTTTTTTTTTTTTTTCAGGGAGACTTTAGGAAAAAAAAATAATAGAATAAAATGATTTTTTCAGGAAGAATTTAGAAACCAAATAAAATAAAATGATTTTTTCAGGGAGAATTTAGAAAACAAATAAAACAAAAAAAGGCTTTCTATGGCCCACTGAGTGAGAGATGACGCACACAGGAGTCAGGAGTGGCACACAAGCCCAGAGGCCAATATTTATCTCCCACTGATTGATGTAGTGATTTTTTCAGGTAGATTTTGGAACCCAAATCAAGCTAAAAAAATAATAGGCTTTCTATGGCCCACAATTGGAGAGAGAGAGAGAGATGGCACACCCAGGAGTCAAGACTGGCACACAAGCAGAAAGGGCAATATTAATCTCCCACTGATTTGTTTTTTTTTTTTTCAGGGAGACTTTAGGGAAAAAAAATAATAGAATAAAATGATTTTTTCAGGAAGAATTTAGAAACCAAATAAAATAAAATGATTTTTTCAGGGAGAATTTAGAAAACAAATAAAACAAAAAAAGGCTTTCTATGGCCCACTGAGTGAGAGATGACACACACAGGAGTCAGGAGTGGCACACAAGCCCAGAGGCCAATATTTATCTCCCACTGATTGATGTAGTGATTTTTTCAGGTAGATTTTGGAACCCAAATCAAGCTAAAAAAATAATAGGCTTTCTATGGCCCACAATTGGAGAGAGAGAGAGAGATGGCACACCCAGGAGTCAAGACTGGCACACAAGCAGAAAGGGCAATATTAATCTCCCACTGATTTGTTTTTTGTTTTTTTTTCAGGGAGACTTTAGGAAAAAAAAATAATAGAATAAAATGATTTTTTCAGGAAGAATTTAGAAACCAAATAAAATAAAATGATTTTTTCAGGGAGAATTTAGAAAACAAATAAAACAAAAAAAGGCTTTCTATGGCCCACTGAGTGAGAGATGACGCACACAGGAGTCAGGAGTGGCACACAAGCCCAGAGGCCAATATTTATCTCCCACTGATTGATGTAGTGATTTTTTCAGGTAGATTTTGGAACCCAAATCAAGCTAAAAAAATAATAGGCTTTCTATGGCCCACAATTGGAGAGAGAGAGAGAGATGGCACACCCAGGAGTCAAGACTGGCACACAAGCAGAAAGGGCAATATTAATCTCCCACTGATTTGTTTTTGTTTTTTTTTTCAGGGAGACTTTAGGAAAAAAAAAAAATAGAATAAAATGATTTTTTCAGGAAGAATTTAGAAACCAAATAAAATAAAATGATTTTTTCAGGGAGAATTTAGAAAACAAATAAAACAAAAAAAGGCTTTCTATGGCCCACTGAGTGAGAGATGACACACACAGGAGTCAGGAGTGGCACACAAGCCCAGAGGCCAATATTTATCTCCCACTGATTGATGTAGTGATTTTTTCAGGTAGATTTTGGAACCCAAATCAAGCTAAGAAAATAATAGGCTCTCTATGGCCCACAATTGGAGAGAGAGAGAGAGAGATGGCACACCCAGGAGTCAAGACTGCCACACAAGCAGAAAGGGCAATATTAATCTCCCACTGATTTGTTTTTTGTTTTTTTTTCAGGGAGACTTTAGGAAAAAAAAATAATAGAATAAAATGATTTTTTCAGGAAGAATTTAGAAACCAAATAAAATAAAATGATTTTTTCAGGGAGAATTTAGAAAACAAATAAAACAAAAAAAGGCTTTCTATGGCCCACTGAGTGAGAGATGACGCACACAGGAGTCAGGAGTGGCACACAAGCCCAGAGGCCAATATTTATCTCCCACTGATTGATGTAGTGATTTTTTCAGGTAGATTTTGGAACCCAAATCAAGCTAAAAAAATAATAGGCTTTCTATGGCCCACAATTGGAGAGAGAGAGAGAGATGGCACACCCAGGAGTCAAGACTGGCACACAAGCAGAAAGGGCAATATTAATCTCCCACTGATTTGTTTTTTTTTTCTTCAGGGAGACTTTAGGGGAAAAAAATAATAGAATAAAATGATTTTTTCAGGAAGAATTTAGAAACCAAATAAAATAAAATGATTTTTTCAGGGAGAATTTAGAAAACAAATAAAACAAAAAAAGGCTTTCTATGGCCCACTGAGTGAGAGATGACACACACAGGAGTCAGGAGTGGCACACAAGCCCAGAGGCCAATATTTATCTCCCACTGATTGATGTAGTGATTTTTTCAGGTAGATTTTGGAACCCAAATCAAGCTAAAAAAATAATAGGCTTTCTATGGCCCACAATTGGAGAGAGAGAGAGAGATGGCACACCCAGGAGTCAAGACTGGCACACAAGCAGAAAGGGCAATATTAATCTCCCACTGATTTGTTTTTGTTTTTTTTTTCAGGGAGACTTTAGGAAAAAAAAAAAATAGAATAAAATGATTTTTTCAGGAAGAATTTAGAAACCAAATAAAATAAAATGATTTTTTCAGGGAGAATTTAGAAAACAAATAAAACAAAAAAAGGCTTTCTATGGCCCACTGAGTGAGAGATGACACACACAGGAGTCAGGAGTGGCACACAAGCCCAGAGGCCAATATTTATCTCCCACTGATTGATGTAGTGATTTTTTCAGGTAGATTTTGGAACCCAAATCAAGCTAAGAAAATAATAGGCTCTCTATGGCCCACAATTGGAGAGAGAGAGAGAGAGATGGCACACCCAGGAGTCAAGACTGCCACACAAGCAGAAAGGGCAATATTAATCTCCCACTGATTTGTTTTTTGTTTTTTTTTCAGGGAGACTTTAGGAAAAAAAAAAAATAGAATAAAATGATTTTTTCAGGAAGAATTTAGAAACCAAATAAAATAAAATGATTTTTTCAGGGAGAATTTAGAAAACAAATAAAACAAAAAAAGGCTTTCTATGGCCCACTGAGTGAGAGATGACACACACAGGAGTCAGGAGTGGCACACAAGCCCAGAGGCCAATATTTATCTCCCACTGATTGATGTAGTGATTTTTTCAGGTAGATTTTGGAACCCAAATCAAGCTAAAAAAATAATAGGCTTTCTATGGCCCACAATTGGAGAGAGAGAGAGAGATGGCACACCCAGGAGTCAAGACTGGCACACAAGCAGAAAGGGCAATATTAATCTCCCACTGATTTGTTTTTTGTTTTTTTTTCAGGGAGACTTTAGGAAAAAAAAATAATAGAATAAAATGATTTTTTCAGGAAGAATTTAGAAACCAAATAAAATAAAATGATTTTTTCAGGGAGAATTTAGAAAACAAATAAAACAAAAAAAGGCTTTCTATGGCCCACTGAGTGAGAGATGACGCACACAGGAGTCAGGAGTGGCACACAAGCCCAGAGGCCAATATTTATCTCCCACTGATTGATGTAGTGATTTTTTCAGGTAGATTTTGGAACCCAAATCAAGCTAAAAAAATAATAGGCTTTCTATGGCCCACAATTGGAGAGAGAGAGAGAGATGGCACACCCAGGAGTCAAGACTGGCACACAAGCAGAAAGGGCAATATTAATCTCCCACTGATTTGTTTTTGTTTTTTTTTTCAGGGAGACTTTAGGAAAAAAAAAAAATAGAATAAAATGATTTTTTCAGGAAGAATTTAGAAACCAAATAAAATAAAATGATTTTTTCAGGGAGAATTTAGAAAACAAATAAAACAAAAAAAGGCTTTCTATGGCCCACTGAGTGAGAGATGACACACACAGGAGTCAGGAGTGGCACACAAGCCCAGAGGCCAATATTTATCTCCCACTGATTGATGTAGTGATTTTTTCAGGTAGATTTTGGAACCCAAATCAAGCTAAGAAAATAATAGGCTCTCTATGGCCCACAATTGGAGAGAGAGAGAGAGAGATGGCACACCCAGGAGTCAAGACTGCCACACAAGCAGAAAGGGCAATATTAATCTCCCACTGATTTGTTTTTTGTTTTTTTTTCAGGGAGACTTTAGGAAAAAAAAATAATAGAATAAAATGATTTTTTCAGGAAGAATTTAGAAACCAAATAAAATAAAATGATTTTTTCAGGGAGAATTTAGAAAACAAATAAAACAAAAAAAGGCTTTCTATGGCCCACTGAGTGAGAGATGACGCACACAGGAGTCAGGAGTGGCACACAAGCCCAGAGGCCAATATTTATCTCCCACTGATTGATGTAGTGATTTTTTCAGGTAGATTTTGGAACCCAAATCAAGCTAAAAAAATAATAGGCTTTCTATGGCCCACAATTGGAGAGAGAGAGAGAGATGGCACACCCAGGAGTCAAGACTGGCACACAAGCAGAAAGGGCAATATTAATCTCCCACTGATTTGTTTTTTTTTTCTTCAGGGAGACTTTAGGGGAAAAAAATAATAGAATAAAATGATTTTTTCAGGAAGAATTTAGAAACCAAATAAAATAAAATGATTTTTTCAGGGAGAATTTAGAAAACAAATAAAACAAAAAAAGGCTTTCTATGGCCCACTGAGTGAGAGATGACACACACAGGAGTCAGGAGTGGCACACAAGCCCAGAGGCCAATATTTATCTCCCACTGATTGATGTAGTGATTTTTTCAGGTAGATTTTGGAACCCAAATCAAGCTAAAAAAATAATAGGCTTTCTATGGCCCACAATTGGAGAGAGAGAGAGAGATGGCACACCCAGGAGTCAAGACTGGCACACAAGCAGAAAGGGCAATATTAATCTCCCACTGATTTGTTTTTGTTTTTTTTTTCAGGGAGACTTTAGGAAAAAAAAAAAATAGAATAAAATGATTTTTTCAGGAAGAATTTAGAAACCAAATAAAATAAAATGATTTTTTCAGGGAGAATTTAGAAAACAAATAAAACAAAAAAAGGCTTTCTATGGCCCACTGAGTGAGAGATGACACACACAGGAGTCAGGAGTGGCACACAAGCCCAGAGGCCAATATTTATCTCCCACTGATTGATGTAGTGATTTTTTCAGGTAGATTTTGGAACCCAAATCAAGCTAAGAAAATAATAGGCTCTCTATGGCCCACAATTGGAGAGAGAGAGAGAGAGATGGCACACCCAGGAGTCAAGACTGCCACACAAGCAGAAAGGGCAATATTAATCTCCCACTGATTTGTTTTTTGTTTTTTTTTCAGGGAGACTTTAGGAAAAAAAAAAAATAGAATAAAATGATTTTTTCAGGAAGAATTTAGAAACCAAATAAAATAAAATGATTTTTTCAGGGAGAATTTAGAAAACAAATAAAACAAAAAAAGGCTTTCTATGGCCCACTGAGTGAGAGATGACGCACACAGGAGTCAGGAGTGGCACACAAGCCCAGAGGCCAATATTTATCTCCCACTGATTGATGTAGTGATTTTTTCAGGTAGATTTTGGAACCCAAATCAAGCTAAAAAAATAATAGGCTTTCTATGGCCCACAATTGGAGAGAGAGAGAGAGATGGCACACCCAGGAGTCAAGACTGGCACACAAGCAGAAAGGGCAATATTAATCTCCCACTGATTTGTTTTTTTTTTCTTCAGGGAGACTTTAGGGAAAAAAAATAATAGAATAAAATGATTTTTTCAGGAAGAATTTAGAAACCAAATAAAATAAAATGATTTTTTCAGGGAGAATTTAGAAAACAAATAAAACAAAAAAAGGCTTTCTATGGCCCACTGAGTGAGAGATGACACACACAGGAGTCAGGAGTGGCACACAAGCCCAGAGGCCAATATTTATCTCCCACTGATTGATGTAGTGATTTTTTCAGGTAGATTTTGGAACCCAAATCAAGCTAAAAAAATAATAGGCTTTCTATGGCCCACAATTGGAGAGAGAGAGAGAGATGGCACACCCAGGAGTCAAGACTGGCACACAAGCAGAAAGGGCAATATTAATCTCCCACTGATTTGTTTTTTTTTTTTTTTTCAGGGAGACTTTAGGAAAAAAAAATAATAGAATAAAATGATTTTTTCAGGAAGAATTTAGAAACCAAATAAAATAAAATGATTTTTTCAGGGAGAATTTAGAAAACAAATAAAACAAAAAAAGGCTTTCTATGGCCCACTGAGTGAGAGATGACGCACACAGGAGTCAGGAGTGGCACACAAGCCCAGAGGCCAATATTTATCTCCCACTGATTGATGTAGTGATTTTTTCAGGTAGATTTTGGAACCCAAATCAAGCTAAAAAAATAATAGGCTTTCTATGGCCCACAATTGGAGAGAGAGAGAGAGATGGCACACCCAGGAGTCAAGACTGGCACACAAGCAGAAAGGGCAATATTAATCTCCCACTGATTTGTTTTTTGTTTTTTTTTCAGGGAGACTTTAGGAAAAAAAAATAATAGAATAAAATGATTTTTTCAGGAAGAATTTAGAAACCAAATAAAATAAAATGATTTTTTCAGGGAGAATTTAGAAAACAAATAAAACAAAAAAAGGCTTTCTATGGCCCACTGAGTGAGAGATGACGTACACAGGAGTCAGGAGTGGCACACAAGCCCAGAGGCCAATATTTATCTCCCACTGATTGATGTAGTGATTTTTTCAGGTAGATTTTGGAACCCAAATCAAGCTAAAAAAATAATAGGCTTTCTATGGCCCACAATTGGAGAGAGAGAGAGAGATGGCACACCCAGGAGTCAAGACTGGCACACAAGCAGAAAGGGCAATATTAATCTCCCACTGATTTTTTTTTTTTTTTTTTTTCATGGAGACTTTAGGAAAAAAAATAATAGAATAAAATGATTTTTTCAGGAAGAATTTAGAAACCAAATAAAATAAAATGATTTTTTCAGGGAGAATTTAGAAGGCAAATAAAACAAAAAAAGGCTTTCTATGGCCCACTGATTGAGAGATGACGCACACAGGAGTCAGGAGTGGCACACAAGCCCAGAGGCCAATATTTATCTCCCACTGATTGATGTAGTGATTTTTTCAGGTAGATTTTGGAACCCAAATCAAGCTAAAAAAATAATAGGCTTTCTATGGCCCACAATTGGAGAGAGAGAGAGAGATGGCACACCCAGGAGTCAAGACTGGCACACAAGCAGAAAGGGCAATATTAATCTCCCACTGATTTGTTTTTTTTTTTTTCAGGGAGACTTTAGGAAAAAAAAATAATAGAATAAAATGATTTTTTCAGGAAGAATTTAGAAACCAAATAAAATAAAATGATTTTTTCAGGGAGAATTTAGAAAACAAATAAAACAAAAAAAAGGCTTTCTATGGCCCACTGAGTGAGAGATGACGCACACAGGAGTCAGGAGTGGCACACAAGCCCAGAGGCCAATATTTATCTCCCACTGATTGATGTAGTGATTTTTTCAGGTAGATTTTGGAACCCAAATCAAGCTAAAAGAATAATAGGCTTTCTATGGCCCACAATTGGAGAGAGAGAGAGAGATGGCACACCCAGGAGTCAAGACTGGCACACAAGCAGAAAGGGCAATATTAATCTCCCACTGATTTGTTTTTTTTTTTTCTTCAGGGAGACTTTAGGAAAAAAAATAATAGAATAAAATGATTTTTTCAGGAAGAATTTAGAAACCAAATAAAATAAAATGATTTTTTCAGGGAGAATTTAGAAAGCAAATAAAACAAAAAAAGGCTTTCTATGGCCCACTGAGTGAGAGATGACGCACACAGGAGTCAGGAGTGGCACACAAGCCCAGAGGCCAATATTTATCTCCCACTGATTGATGTAGTGATTTTTTCAGGTAGATTTTGGAACCCAAATCAAGCTAAAAAAATAATAGGCTTTCTATGGCCCACAATTGGAGAGAGAGAGAGAGATGGCACACCCAGGAGTCAAGACTGGCACACAAGCAGAAAGGGCAATATTAATCTCCCACTGATTTGTTTTTTGTTTTTTTTTCAGGGAGACTTTAGGAAAAAAAAATAATAGAATAAAATGATTTTTTCAGGAAGAATTTAGAAACCAAATAAAATAAAATGATTTTTTCAGGGAGAATTTAGAAAACAAATAAAACAAAAAAAGGCTTTCTATGGCCCACTGAGTGAGAGATGACACACACAGGAGTCAGGAGTGGCACACAAGCCCAGAGGCCAATATTTATCTCCCACTGATTGATGTAGTGATTTTTTCAGGTAGATTTTGGAACCCAAATCAAGCTAAAAAAAATAATAGGCTTTCTATGGCCCACAATTGGAGAGAGAGAGAGATGGCACACCCAGGAGTCAAGACTGGCACACAAGCAGAAAGGGCAATATTAATCTCCCACTGATTTGTTTTTTTTTTTCTTTTCAGGGAGACTTTAGGAAAAAAAAATAATAAAATAAAATGATTTTTTCAGGGAGAATTTAGAAAACAAATAAAACAAAAAAAGGCTTTCTATGGCCCACTGAGTGAGAGATGACGCACACAGGAGTCAGGAGTGGCACACAAGCCCAGAGGCCAATATTTATCTCCCACTGATTGATGTAGTGATTTTTTCAGGTAGATTTTGGAACCCAAATCAAGCTAAAAAAATAATAGGCTTTCTATGGCCCACAATTGGAGAGAGAGAGAGAGATGGCACACCCAGGAGTCAAGACTGGCACACAAGCAGAAAGGACAATATTAATCTCCCACTGATTTGTTTTTTTGTTTTTTTTCAGGGAGACTTTAGGAAAAAAAAAATAGAATAAAATGATTTTTTCAGGAAGAATTTAGAAACCAAATAAAATAAAATGATTTTTTTCAGGGAGAATTTAGAAAACAAATAAAACAAAAAAAGGCTTTCTATGGCCCACTGAGTGAGAGATGACGCACACAGGAGTCAGGAGTGGCACACAAGCCCAGAGGCCAATATTTATCTCCCACTGATTGGTGTAGTGATTTTTTCAGGTAGATTTTGGAACCCAAATCAAGCTAAAAAAATAATAGGCTTTCTATGGCCCACAATTGGAGAGAGAGAGAGAGATGGCACACCCAGGAGTCAAGACTGGCACACAAGCAGAAAGGGCAATATTAATCTCCCACTGATTTGTTTTTTTTTTTTTTTCAGGGAGACTTTAGGAAAAAAAAATAATAGAATAAAATGATTTTTTCAGGAAGAATTTAGAAACCAAATAAAATAAAATGATTTTTTCAGGGAGAATTTAGAAAACAAATAAAACAAAAAAAGGCTTTCTATGGCCCACTGAGTGAGAGATGACGCACACAGGAGTCAGGAGTGGCACACAAGCCCAGAGGCCAATATTTATCTCCCACTGATTGATGTAGTGATTTTTTCAGGTAGATTTTGGAACCCAAATCAAGCTAAAAAAATAATAGGCTTTCTATGGCCCACAATTGGAGAGAGAGAGATGGCACACCCAGGAGTCAAGACTGGCACACAAGCAGAAAGGGCAATATTAATCTCCCACTGATTTGTTTTTTTTTTTTTTTCAGGGAGACTTTAGGAAAAAAAAATAATAGAATAAAATGATTTTTTCAGGAAGAATTTAGAAACCAAATAAAATAAAATGATTTTTTCAGGGAGAATTTAGAAAACAAATAAAACAAAAAAAGGCTTTCTATGGCCCACTGAGTGAGAGATGACGCACACAGGAGTCAGGAGTGGCACACAATCCCAGAGGCCAATATTTATCTCCCACTGATTGATGTAGTGATTTTTTCAGGTAGATTTTGGAACCCAAATCAAGCTAAAAAAATAATAGGCTTTCTATGGCCCACAATTGGAGAGAGAGAGAGAGATGGCACACCCAGGAGTCAAGACTGGCACACAAGCAGAAAGGGCAATATTAATCTCCCACTGATTTGTTTTTGTTTTTTTTTCAGGGAGACTTTAGGAAAAAAAAATAATAGAATAAAATGATTTTTTCAGGAAGAATTTAGAAACCAAATAAAATAAAATGATTTTTTCAGGGAGAATTTAGAAAACAAATAAAACAAAAAAAGGCTTTCTATGGCCCACTGAGTGAGAGATGACGCACACAGGAGTCAGGAGTGGCACACAAGCCCAGAGGCCAATATTTATCTCCCACTGATTGATTTATTGATTTTTTCAGGTAGAATTTAGAACCCAAATCAACCAAAAACATAAATAGGCTTTCTATGGCCCACTATTTGTGAGAGAGATGGCACGCTCAGGACTGGCACACAAGCCCAGAGGCCAATATTAATCTCCCACTTTTTATTTTTTTTCAGGGACAATTTATAAACCCAATAAAAAAATAAATAAATAGGCTTTCTATGGCCCACTATCTGAGAGAGAGAGATGGCACGCTTAGGACTGGCACACAAGCCCAAAGGCCAATATTAATCTCCCTTTTTTTTTTCAGTGAGAATTTATAAAACCAAAAAAAAAATAAATAAATAGGCTTTCTATGGCCCACTATTTGTGAGAGAGATGGCACGCTCAGGACTGGCACACAAGCCCAGAGGCCAATATTAATCTCACACTTTTTTTTTTGTTCCAGGGAAAATTTATAAACCCAATAAAAAAAATAATAAATAGGCTTTCTATGGCCCACTATCTGAGAGAGAGAGATGGCACGCTTTGGACTGGCACACAAGCCCAAAGGCCAATATTAATCTCCCTTTTTTTTTCAGGGAGAATTTATAAAACCAAAAAAACATAAATAAATAGGCTTTCTATGGCCCACTATTTGTGAGAGAGATGGCACGCTCAGGACTGGCACACAAGCCCAGAGGCCAATATTAATCTCCCACTTTTTTTTTTTGTTCCAGGGAAAATTTATAAACCCAATAAAAAAAATAATAAGTAGGCTTTCTATGGCCCACTATCTGAGAGAGAGAGATGGCACGCTTAGGACTGGCACACAAGCCCAAAGGCCAATATTAATCTCCCACTGATTGATTTATTGATTTTTTCAGGTAGAATTTAGAACCCAAATAAAGCAAAAAAAAAAAAAATGGGCTTTCTATGGCCCACTGACTGAGAGATGGCACACACAGGAGTCAAGAGTGGCACACAAGCCCTGAGGCCAATATTTTTCTCCCACTGATTGATGTAGTGATTTTTTCAGGTAGATTTTATAACCCAAATCAAGCAAAAAAATAAATAGGCTTTCTATGGCCCACTGAGTGAGAGATGGCACACACAGGGATGGCACTCTAGCAGAAATGTCAATCTTAATCTCCCACAAAAAAAAAAATAAAACAGGGAGTGTCCAACAATTACTATCTCCCTGCAGTAATCTCAGCCAGGTATGGCAGGCAGCAATAAGAAGTGGACTGATGCACAAATTAAATACAAAGTGTGGACAAACAAAAAAGATAGCTGTGCAGAAAGGAAGGAACAAGAGGATTTGTGCTTTGAAAAAAGCAGTTGGTTTGCACAGCGGCGTACACACAGCAATGCAGCTATCAGGGAGCCTTCTAGGGCAGCCCAATGAGCTACAGCGCTGAGGGGAAAAAAAAAATGTAGCTTCCACTGTCCCTGCACACCGAAGGTGGTGTTGGGCAGTGGAAATCGCTACAGCACAAGCGGTTTGGTGGTTAATGGACCCTGCCTAACACTATCCCTGCTTCTGACAAAGCGGCAGCAACCTCTCCCTAAGCTCAGATCAGCAGCAGTAACATGGTGGTCGGCGGGAACGCCCCTTTATAGCCCCTGTGACGCCGCAGACAGCAAGCCAATCACTGCAATGCCCTTCTCTAAGATGGTGGGGACCAGGACCTATGTCATCACGCTGCCCACACTCTGCGTTTACCTTCATTGGCTGAGAAATGGCGCTTTTCGCGTCATTGAAACGCGACTTTGGCGCGAAAGTCGCGTACCGCATGGCCGACCCCGCACAGGGGTCGGATCGGGTTTCATGAAACCCGACTTTGCCAAAAGTCGGCGACTTTTGAAAATGAACGACCCGTTTCGCTCAACCCTAGTATATACCTGTGTGTCATCTCCCCTGTATATAGTATATATCTGAGTGTCATCTCCTCCTGCATATAGTATACACCTGCATGTCATCTTCTATATATAGCATATACCTGTATGTCATCTCCTCCTGTATATAGTATATACCTGTGTGTCATCTCCCCTGTATACAGTATATATCTTTGTGTCATCTCCTCCTGCATATAGTATATACCTGCATGTCATCTTCTATATATAGCATATACCTGTATGTCATCTCCTCCTGTATATAGTATATACCTGTATGTCATCTCCTCCTGTATATATATGTACCTATGTCATCTCCTCCTCTATATAGTATATACCTGTGTGTCATCTCTCCTGTATATAGTATATATCTGTGTGTCATCTCCCCTGTATATAGTATATACCTGTGTGTCATCTCCTCTTGTATTAGACCTCGTTCCCACGTTATTTGCTCAGTATTTTTACCTCAGTATTTGTAAGCTAAATTGGCAGCCTGATAAATCCCCAGCCAACAGGAAGCCCTCCCCCTGGCAGTATATATTAGCTCACACATACACATAATAGACAGGTCATGTGACTGACAGCTGCCGTATTTCCTATATGGTGCAATTGTTGTAGTTTGTCTGCTTATTAATCAGATTTTTATTTTTGAAGGATAATACCAGACTTGTGTGTGTTTTAGGGCGACTTTCGTTTGTCAAGTTGTGTGTGTTGAGTTGCGTGTGGCGACATGCATGTAGCGACTTTTGTGAGATGAGTTTTGTGTAGCAACATGCATGTAGCAACTTTTTGTGTGTCGAGTTACATGTGACAGGTTAGTGTAGCAAGTTGTGTGCAGCAAGTTTTGCGCATGGCGAGTTTTGCGCGTTGCGAGTATTATGTGTGGTGCCTTTTGAGTATGTGCAAGTTTTGTGTGAGGCAACTTTTGCATGTGTTGCAACTTTTGTGCATGTGGCAATTTTTCCGCGTGTGCAAGTTTTGCGTGTGGCGAGTTTTTCATGAGGAGAATTTTGCACTTGTGGCGAGTTTTGCAAGAGCCTAGTTTTTGCATGTGGCGAGTTCTGCGCGTGGCGAGTTTTGAGTGGCGACTTTTGTGTTTTGACTTTTATGTGGCGAGGTTGGTGTATTTGTGGTGAAATGTGTGCTGAGGGTAATATGTGTTCAAGCACGTGGTAGTGTGTGGAGCATTTTGTGTGTGTTCATATTCCCGTGTGTGGTGAGTATCCCATGTCGAGGCCCCACTTTAGCAACTGTACGGTATATACTCTTTGGCGCCATCGCTCTCATTCTTTAAGTCCCCCTTGTTCACATCTGGCAGCTGTCAATTTGCCTCCTACACTTTTCCTTTCATTTTTTCCCATTATGTAGATAGGGGCAAAATTGTTTGGTGAATTGGAAAGCGCAGGGTTAAAATTTCACCTCACAACATAGCCTATGACGCTCTCGGGGTCCAGACGTGTGACTGTGCAAAATTTTGTTGCTGTAGCTGCGACGCTTCCAACACTTTTTCTTTCACTTTTTCCCCATTATGTAGATAGGGGCAAAATTGTTTGGTGAATTGGAACGCGCGGGGTTAAAATTTCACCTCACAACGAAGCCTATGATGCTCTCAGGGTCCCGATGTGTGACTGTGCAAAATTTTGTTTCTGTAGCTGCGACGCCTCCAACACTTTTGCTTTCACTTTTTTCCCCATTATGTAGATAGGGGCAAAATTGTTTGGTGAATTGGAAAGCGCGGGGTTAATATTTCACCTCACAACATAGCCTATGACGCTCTCGGGGTCCAGACGTGTGACTGTGCAAAATTTTGTTGCTGTAGCTGCGACGCTGCCAACACTTTTCCTTTCACTTTTTTCCCCATTATGTAGATAGGGGCAAAATTGTTTGGTGAATTGGAACGCGCGGGGTTAAAATGTCACCTCTAGTGTTGAGCATTCCGATACCGCAAGTATCGTGTATCGGCCGATACTTGCGGTATCGGAATTCCGATACCGAGATCCGATATTTTTGTGATATCGGGTATCGGTATCGGATCAATAGAAATGTGTAAAATAAAGAATTAAAATAAAAAATATTGATATGCTCACCTCTCCGGCGGCCCTTGGACATCACGCTGCTAACCGGGAGGCTTCTTTGTTTAAAATGCGCGCCTTTAGGACCTGCGAATGACGTCCCGGCTTCTGATTGGTCGCGTGCTGCCCATGTGACCGCCACGCGACCAATCAGAAGCCGTGACGTCATTCGCAGTTCCTCAATTCCTAGAATTAGGAGTTTAGTGAATGAGAATGACGTCGCGGCTTCTGATTGGTCGCGTGCCGCTCATGTGACCGGCACGCGACCAATCAGAAGCCGCGACGTCATTCTCATTCACAAAAACTCCTAATTCTAGGAATTGAGGACCTGCGAATGACGTTGCGGCTTCTGATTGGTCGCGTGCCGGTCACATGGGCGGCACGCGACCAATCAGAAGCCGGGACGTCATTCGCAGGTCCTAAAGGCGCGCATTTTAAACAAAGAAGCCTCCCGGTTAGCAGTGTGATGTCCAGGGGCCGCCGGAGAGGTGAGCATATCAATATTTTTTATTTTAATTCTTTATTTTACACATTTCTATGGATCCCAGGGCCTGAAGGAGAGTTTCCTCTCCTTCAGACCCTGGGAACCATGAGAATACCTTCCGATACTTGATGTCCCATTGACTTGTATGGGTATCGGATATCGGTATCGGCGATATCCGATATTTTTCGGGTATTGGCCGATACTATCCGATACCGATACTTTCAAGTATCAGACGGTATCGCTCAACACTAGTCACCTCACAACGTAGCCTATGACGCTCTCAGGGTCCAGACGTGTGACTGTGCAAAATTTTGTTGCTGTAGCTGCGACGCTTCCAACACTTTTCCTTTCACTTTTTTCCCCATTATGTAGATAAGGGCAAAATTGTTTGGTGAATTGGAACGCGCGGGGTTAAAATTTCGCCTCACAATATAGCCTATGACGCTCTCGGGGTCCAGACGTGTGACTGTGCAAAATTTTGTGGCTGTAGCTGCGACTCTTCCAACACTTTTCCTTTCACTTTTTCCCCATTATGTAGATAGGGGCAAAATTGTTTGGTGAATTGGAACGCGCGGGGTTAAAATTTCACCTCACAACATAGCCTATGACGCTCTCAGGGTCCAGACGTGTGACTGTGCAAAATTTTGTTTCTGTAGCTGCGACGCCTCCAACACTTTTCCTTTCACTTTTTTCCCCATTATGTAGATAGGGGCAAAATTGTTTGGTGAATTGGAAAGCGCGGGGTTAATATTTCACCTCACAACGTAGCCTATGACGCTCTCAGGGTCCAGACGTGTGACTGTGCAAAATTTTGTTTCTGTAGCTGCGACGCCTCCAACACTTTTCCTTTCACTTTTTTCCCCATTATGTAGATAGGGGCAAAATTGTTTGGTGAATTGGAAAGCGCGGGGTTAATATTTCACCTCACAACGTAGCCTATGACGCTCTCAGGGTCCAGACGTGTGACTGTGCAAAATTTTGTTGCTGTAGCTGCGACGCTTCCAACACTTTTCCTTTCACTTTTTTCCCCATTATGTAGATAGGGGTAAAATTGTTTAGTGAATTGGAACGCGCGGGGTTAAAATTTCGCCTCACAATATAGCCTATGACGATCTCGGGTCCAGACGTGTGACTGTGCAAAATTTTGTGGCTGTAGCTGCGACGGTGCAGATGCCAATCCCGGACATACACACATACACACACACACACACACACACACACATTCAGCTTTATATAGTAGACTAGCTGAAGAGCCCGGCGTTGCCTGGGCATAGTAAATATCTGTGGTTAGTTATTGCACCTCACGTCTCTTATTTTCCCATCACGCCTCTCATTTTCCCAATCGCATCTTTCATTTTCCCCCTCACATCTCTCATTTTCACCTCATCACCTCAGTATATACATGTTTGTCATCTCCCTTATATATAGTATACATCTGTATGTCATCTCCTGTATATAGTATATACCTGTATGTCATCTCCCCTGTATATAATATATACCTGCTGTGTGTCATCTCCCCTATATATAGTATATACCTGAATGTCATCTCCTTCTATATATAGTATATACCTGTATGTCATCTCCTCCTGTATATAGTATATACCTGTGTGTCATCTCCCCTGTATATAGCATATATCTGAGTGTCATCTCCTCCTGCATATAGTATATACCTGCATGTCATCTTCTATATATAGCATATACCTGTATGTCATCTCCTCCTGTATATAGTATATACCTGTGTGTCATCTCCCCTGTATACAGTATATATCTGAGTGTCATTTCCTCCTGCATATAGTATATACCTGCATGTCATCTTCTATATATAGCATATACCTGTATGTCATCTCCTCCTGTATATAGTATATACCTGTATGTCATCTCCTCCTGTATATATATGTACCTATATGTCATCTCCTCCTCTATATAGTATATACCTGTGTGTCATCTCTCCTGTATATAGTATATATCTGTGTGTCATCTCCCCTGTATATAGTATATACCTGTGTGTCATCTCCTCCTGTATTAGACCTCGTTCCCATGTTATTTGCTCAGTATTTTTACCTCAGTATTTGTAAGCTAAATTGGCAGCCTGATAAATCCCCAGCCAACAGGAAGCCCTCCCCCTGGCAGTATATATTAGCTCACACATACACATAATAGACAGGTCATGTGACTGACAGCTGCCGTATTTCCTATATGGTGCAATTGTTGTAGTTTGTCTACTTATTAATCAGATTTTTATTTTTGAAGGATAATACCAGACTTGTGTGTGTTTTAGGGCGAGTTTCGTTTGTCAAGTTGTGTGTGTTGAGTTGCGTGTGGCGACATGCATGTAGCGACTTTTGTGAGATGAGTTTTGTGTAGCAACATGCGTGTAGCAACTTTTTGTGTGTCGAGTTACATGTGACAGGTTAGTGTAGCAAGTTGTGTGCAGCAAGTTTTGCGCATGGCGAGTTTTGCGCGTTGCGAGTATTATGTGTGGTGCCTTTTGAGTATGTGCAAGTTTTGTGTGAGGGAACTTTTGCATGTGTTGCAACTTTTGTGCATGTGGCAATTTTTCCGCGTGTGCAAGTTTTGCGTGTGGCGAGTTTTTCATGAGGAGAATTTTGCACTTGTGGCGAGTTTTGCAAGAGCCTAGTTTTTGCATGTGGCGAGTTCTGCGCGTGGCGAGTTTTGAGTGGCAACTTTTGTGTTTTGACTTTTATGTGGCGAGATTGGTGTATTTGTGGTGAAATGTGTGCTGAGGGTAATATGTGTTCAAGCACGTGGTAGTGTGTGGCGCATTTTGTGTGTGTTCATATCCCCGTGTGTGGTGAGTATCCCATGTCGAGGCCCCACCTTAGCAACTGTACGGTATATACTCTTTGGCGCCATCGCTCTCATTCTTTAAGTCCCCCTTGTTCACATCTGGCAGCTGTCAATTTGCCTCCTACACTTTTCCTTTCATTTTTTCCCATTATGTAGATAGGGGCAAAATTGTTTGGTGAATTGGAAAGCGCGGGGTAAAAATTTCACCTCACAACATAGCCTATGACGCTCTCGGGTTCCAGACGTGTGACTGTGCAAAATTTTGTTGCTGTAGCTGCGACGCCTCCAACACTTTTCCTTTCACTTTTTTCCCCATTATGTAGATAGGGGCAAAATTGTTTGGTGAATTGGAAAGCGCGGGGTTAATATTTCACCTCACAACATAGCCTATGACGCTCTCGGGGTCCAGTCGTGTGACTGTGCAAAATTTTGTTGCTGTAGCTGCGACGCCTCCAACACTTTTCCTTTCACTTTTTTCCCCATTATGTAGATAGGGGCAAAATTGTTTGGTGAATTGGAACGCGCGGGGTTAAAATTTCGCCTCACAATATAGCCTATGACGCTCTCAGGGTCCAGACGTGTGACTGTGCAAAATTTTGTGGCTGTAGCTGCGACTCCTCCAACACTTTTCCTTTCACTTTTTCCCCACTATGTAGATAGGGGCAAAATTGTTTGGTGAATTGGAACGCGCGGGGTTAAAATTTCACCTCACAACGTAGCCTATGACGCTCTCAGGGTCCAGACGTGTGACTGTGCAAAATTTTGTTGCTGTAGCTGCGACGCCTCCAACACTTTTCCTTTCACTTTTTTCCGCATTATGTTGGTGCAGATGCCAATCCCGGACATACACACATACACACACACACACACACACACACATTCAGCTTTATATAGTAGACTAGCTGAAGAGCCCGGCGTTGCCTGGGCATAGTAAATATCTGTGGTTAGTTATAGCACCTCACTTGTCTTATTTTCCCATCACGCCTCTCATTTTCCCAATCACATCTTTCATTTTCCCCCTCACACCTCTCATTCCCCCCTAACACTTGTCATTTCAACCTCACATCTGTCATTTTCTGATCACTCCACTATTTTTCCTCACTCCTCTCATTTTGCACTCACACCTTTTCATTTTCACCTCACACCTCTCATTTTCACCTCATCACCTCAGTATATACATGTTTTTCATCTCCCTTATATATAGTATACGTCTGTATGTCATCTCCTGTATATAGTATATACCTGTATGTCATCTCCCCTGTATATAGTATATACCTGCTGTGTGTCATCTCCGCTATATATAGTATATACCTGAATGTCATCTCCTTCTATATATAGTATATACCTGTATGTCATCTCTTCCTGTATATAGTATATACCTGTGTGTCATCTCCCCTGTATATAGTATATATCTGTGTGTCATCTCCTCCTATATATAGTATATACCTGCATGTCATCTTCTATATATAGCATATTCCTGTATGTCATCTCCTCCTGTATATAGTATATACCTGTAGGTCATCTGCTCCTGTATATAGTATATACCTGTGTGTCATCTCCTCCTGTATATAGTATATACCTGTATGTCATCTCCTCCTGTATATATATGTACCTGTATGTCATCTCCTCCTCTATATAGTATATACCTGTGTGTCATCTCTCCTGTATATAGTATATATCTGTGTGTCATCTCCCCTGTATATAGTATATACCTGTGTGTCATCTCCTCCTGTATTAGACCTCGTTCACACGTTATTTGCTCAGTATTTTTACCTCAGTATTTGTAAGCTAAATTGGCAGCCTGATAAATCCCCAGCCAACAGGAAGCCCTCCCCCTGGCAGTATATATTAGCTCACACATACACATAATAGACAGGTCATGTGACTGACAGCTGCCGTATTTCCTATATGGTACATTTGTTGTAGTTTGTCTGCTTATTAATTAGATTTTTATTTTTGAAGGATAATACCAGACTTGTGTGTGTTTTAGGGCGACTTTCGTTTGTCAAGTTGTGTGTGTTGAGTTGTGTGTGGCGACATGCATGTAGCGACTTTTGTGAGATGAGTTTTGTGTGGCAACATGCGTGTAGCAACTTTTTGTGTGTCGAGTTGCATGTGACAGGTTAGTGTAGCAAGTTGTGTGCAGCAAGTTTTGCGCATGGCGAGTTTTATGTGTGGTGCCTTTTGAGTATATGAAAGTTTTGTGTGAGGCAACTTTTGCATGTGTTGCAACTTTTGTGCATGTGACAATTTTTCCGCGTGTGCAAGTTTTGCGTGTGGCGAGTTTTCCATGAGGTGAGTTTTGCACTTGTGGCGAGTTTTGCAAGAGGCAATTTTTTGCATGTGGCGAGTTCTGCGCGTGGCGAGTTTTGAGTGCCGACTTTTGTGTTTCGACTTTTATGTGGCGAGGTTGGTGTATTTGTGGTGAAATGTGTGCTAAGGGTAATATGTGTTCAAGCATGTGGTAGTGTGTGGCGCATTTTGTGTGTGTGTTCATATCCCCGTGTGTGGTGAGTATCCCATGTCGTGGCACCACCTTAGCAACTGTACGGTATATACTCTTTGGCGCCATCGCTCTCATTCTTTAAGTCCCCCTTGTTCACTTCTGGCAGCTGTCAATTTGCCTCCTACACTTTTCCTTTCATTTTTTCGCATTATGTAGATAGGAGCAAAATTGTTTGGTGAATTGGAAAGCGCGGGGTTAAAATTTCACCTCACAACATAGCCTATGATGCTCTCGGGGTCCAGATGTGTGACTGTGCAAAATTTTGTGGCTGTAGCTGCGACGCCTCCAACACTTTTCCTTTCACTTTTTCCCCATTATGTAGATAGGGGCAAAATTGTTTGGTGAATTGGAAAGCACGGGGTTAAAATTTCACCTCACCACATAGCCTATGACGCTCTCAGGGTCCAGACGTGTCACTGTGCAAAATTTTGTAGCTGTAGCTGCGACGCCTCCAACACTTTTCCTTTCACTTTTTCCCCCATTATGTAGATAGGGGCAAAATTGTTTGGTGAATTGGAACACGCGGGGTTAAAATTTCGCCTCACAACATAGCCTATGACGCTCTCGGGGTCCAGACGTGTGACTGTGCAAAATTTTGTGGCTGTAGCTGCGACGCCTCCAACACTTTTCCTTTCACTTTTTCCCCATTATGTAGATAGGGGCAAAATTGTTTGGTGAATTGGAAAGCACGGGGTTAAAATTTCACCTCACAACATAGCCTATGACGCTCTCAGGGTCCAGACGTGTGACTGTGCAAAATTTTGTGGCTGTTGCTGCGACGCCTCCAACACTTTTCCTTTCACTTTTTTCCCCATTATGTAGATAGGGGCAAAATTGTTTGGTGAATTGGAACGCGCGGGGTTAAAATTTCGCCTGACAACATAGCCTATGACGCTCTCGGGGTCCAGACGTGTGACTGTGCAAAATTTTGTGGCTGTAGCTGCGACGGTGCAGATGCCAATCCCGGACATACACACATACACACACACACACACACACACACACACACACACACACACACACACACACACACATTCAGCTTTATATAGTAGATATACATTTTTTCTTTTTCTCTTTTTTTCTCTTGTGATATTTATAATGGCAGCCTAGAACCAGCATAGTTCTCCATACCCCTGCTCCAGTGTTTGCCAATATATCATATGTATTCAAGCTTTAATTGACATCAGTATTAGAGACTAGGGTTGAGCGAAACGGGTCGAACATTTTCAAAAGTCGCCGACTTTTGGCGAAGTCGAGTTTCATGAAACCCGATCCGACCCCTGTGCGTGGTCGGCCATGCGGTACGCGACTTTCTTGCCAAAGTCGCGTTTCAATGACGCGAAAAGCGCCATTTCTCAGCCAATGAAGGTAAACGCAGAGTGTGGGCAGCGTGATGACATAGGTCCTGGTCCCCACCATCTTAGAGAAGGGCATTGCAGTGATTGGCTTGCTGTCTGCGGCGTCACAGGGGCTATAAAGGGGAGTTCCCGCCGACCGCCATGTTACTGCTGCTGATCTGAGCTTAGGGAGAGGTTGCTGCCGCTTCGTCAGAAGCAGGGATAGCGTTAGGCAGGGTCCATTAACCACAAAACCGCTTGTGCTGTAGCGATTTCCACTGCCCAACACCACCTTCGGTGTGCAGGGACAGTGGAAGCTCCTTTTTTTTTTTTTTTCCTCAGCGCTGTAGCTCATTGGGCTGCCCTAGAAGGCTCCCTGATAGCTGCATCGCTGTGTGTACGCCGCTGTGCAAACCAACTGCTTTTTTCAAAGCACAAATCCTCTTGTTCCTTCCTTTCTGCACAGCTATCTTGTTTGTTTGTCCACACTTTTTATTTAATTTGTGCATCAGTCCACTCCTTATTGCTGCCTGCCATACCTGGCTGAGATTACTGCAGGGAGATAGTAATTGAAGGACAGTTCCTTTTTTTTTTTTTTTTTTTTTTTGTGGGAGATTAAGATTGACATTTCTGCTAGAGTGCCATCTCTGTCTGTGTCATCTCTCACTCAGTGGGCCATAGAAAGCCTATTTATTTTTTTGCTTGATTTGGGTTCCAAAATCTACCAGAAAAAATCACAACATCAATCAGTGGGAGAAAAATATTGGCCTCAGGGCTTGTGTGCCACTCCTTACTCCTGTGTGTGCCATCTCTCACTCAGTGGGCCATAGAAAGCCTATTAATTTTTTTGCTTGATTTGGGTTCTAAATTCTACCTGAAAAAATCAATAAATCAATCAGTGGGAGATTAATATTGGCCTTTGGGCTTGTGTGCCAGTCCTAAGCGTGCCATCTCTCTCTCTCTCAGATAGTGGGCCATAGAAAGCCTATTTTTTTATTATTTTATTGGGTTTATAAATTTTCCCTGGAAAAAAAAAAAAAGTGGGAGATTAATATTGGCCTCTGGGCTTGTGTGCCAGTTCTGAGCGTGCCATCTCTCTCACAAATAGTGGGCCATAGAAAGCCTATTTATTTTTTTGGTTGATTTGGGTTCATAATTCTACCTGAAAAAATCAATCAATCAATCAGTGGGAGATTAATATTGGCCTTTGGGCTTGTGTGCCAGTCCTAAGCGTGCCATCTCTCTCTCTCAGATAGTGGGCCATAGAAAACCTATTTATTATTATTTTTTTATTGGGTTTATAAATTTTCCCTGGAAAAAAAAAAAAATGGGAGATTAATATTGGCCTCTGGGCTTGTGTGCCAGTCCTGAGCGTGCCATCTCTCTCACAAATAGTGGGCCATAGAAAGCCTATTAATTTTTTTGCTTGATTTGGGTTCCAAAATCTACCAAAAAAAATCACTAAATCAATCAGTGGGAGACTAATATTGGCCTCTGGGCTTGTGTGCCACTCCTGACTCCTGTGAGCGTCATCTGTCACTCAGTGGGCCCTAGAAAGCCTATTTTTTGTTTTATTTGTTTTCTAAATTCTCCCTGAAAAAATCATTTTATTTTCTTTGGTTTCTAAATTATTCCTGAAAAAAAATCATTTTTTTTGTATTTTTTTTTCTCTAAAGTCTCCCTGAAAAAAAAAAAAAAAAAAAAAAAATCTGTGGGAGATTCATATTGCCCCTTCTGCTTGTGTGCCAGTCTTGACTCCTGGGTGTGCCATCTCTCTCTCTCTCCCCAATTGTGGGCCATAGAAAGCCTATTAATTTTTTTGCTTGATTTGGGTTCCAAAATCTACCAAAAATAATCACTAAATCAATCAGTGGGAGATTAATATTGGCCTCTGGGCTTGTCTGCCACTCCTGACTCCTGTGTGCGTCATCTGTCACTCAGTGGGCCCTAGAAAGCCTATTTTTTGTTTTATTTGTTTTCTAAATTCTCCCTGAAAAAATCATTTTATTTTCTTTGGTTTCTAAATTATTCCTGAAAAAAATCATTTTTTTTGTATTTTTTTTTCTCTAAAGTCTCCCTGAAAAAAAAAAAAAAAAAAAATCTGTGGGAGATTCATATTGCCCCTTCTGCTTGTGTGCCAGTCTTGACTCCTGGGTGTGCCATCTCTCTCTCTCTCCCCAATTGTGGGCCATAGAAAGCCTATTAATTTTTTTGCTTGATTTGGGTTCCAAAATCTACCAAAAAAAATAACTAAATCAATCAGTGGGAGATTAATATTGGCCTCTGGGCTTGTGTGCCACTCCTGACTCCTGTGTGCGTCATCTGTCACTCAGTGGGCCCTAGAAAGCCTATTTTTTGTTTTATTTGTTTTCTAAATTCTCCCTGAAACAATCATTTTATTTTCTTTGGTTTCTAAATTATTCCTGAAAAAAATCATTTTTTTTGTATTTTTTTTTCTCTCAAGTCTCCCTGAAAAAAAAAAAAAAAAAAAAAAATCTGTGGAAGATTCATATTGCCCCTTCTGCTTGTGTGCCAGTCTTGACTCCTGGGTGTGCCATCTCTCTCTCTCTCCCCAATTGTGGGCCATAGAAAGCCTATTAATTTTTTTGCTTGATTTGGGTTCCAAAATCTACCAAAAAAATAACTAAATCAATCGGTGGGAGATTAATATTGGCCTCTGGGCTTGTGTGCCACTCCTGACTCCTGTGTGCGTCCTCTCTCACTCAGTGGGCCCTACAAAGCCTTTTTTTTTTTTTTTCCTAAATTCTCCCTGAAACAATCATTTCATTTTATTTGTTTTATAAATTCTTCTGTAAAAAATAATTTTTTTTTAATTTTTTTTTTTTCTGAAGTCTCCCTTTTAAAAAAAACAAACACAAATCAGTGGGAGATAAATATTTACATTTGCGCTTCAGTGACAGTCCTGCGTGTGTGCCATCTCATTTGTTGCCAACAACAACAGAGTGTGTAACATTGTGGCTGATTTTCGTTGTGGTCTCACCCACCTGTAAAGGGGTAGCTAAATCATACTGAAGTTATAGCTCACCGTGTAAGTTGTGTGACAGCAACAAATACCGTTCGTTTGGTAACGTTTTTAAAACAATGAGGAAGTCTGGTGGAAGAGGTCGTGGCCGGGGGCGTTCATTGTCAGCTGGTAATGAGGGTAGTGGTAGTGGTGGAGCATCAGGTGGTCGTGGGAAAAAAAATATTGCACCTAAGTCTGGAGCTGTGGAGCCAGGTTCGTCGTCTGGCTACACAAGGCCTCGAACCCTCCCTTTTCTGGGAGTAGGAAAACCGCTTTTAAAGCCGGAGCATCAAGAGCAAGTTTTGGCTTATCTTGCTGACTCAGCCTCTAGCTCTTTTGCCTCCTCTCGTGAAACTGGTAAAAGTAAAAGCAGCGCGTCGTTAGTGGATGTTCACGGTCAGGGACAAGTCGCTTCCTTGTCCTCTTCAGCAAAAACAACAACAGAGAAGAATGCAGCAGGCGACACAACGGGTTACTCCATGGAGCTCTTTACACATACCGTCCCTGGCTTAGAAAGTGAAGCAGTTAACAGTCCATGCCCATTACAAGTTGAATCTGACATGGAGTGCACTGATGCACAGCCACAGCCAGACTACTATGCTGGTCCTTTGACTCAGACCACAACATTGCCCTCGCAGGGTGCTGATCAAGAATCAGACCCTGATGAGACTATGTTGCCCCATCACGAACGCTATACCACCGACCGACACGGTGACACAGACGAAGTTGCACACGAGCTACAAGAAGAGGTAATAGATGACCCAGTTCTTGACCCCGATTGGCAGCCATTGGGGGAACAGGGTGCAGGCGGCAGCAGTTCTGAAGCGGAGGAGGAGGGGCCGCAGCAGGCATCAACATCGCAACAGGTTCCATCTGCCGGGCCCGTATCTTGCCCAAAACGCGTGGCAAAGCCAAAACCTGTTGGAGGACAGCGTGGCCATCCGGTTAAAGCTCAGTCTGCAATGCCTGAAAAGGTATCCGATACTAGAAAGAGTGCAGTCTGGCATTTTTTTAAACAACATCCAATTGATCAGCACAAAGTAATCTGTCAAAAATGTTCAAATACCTTAAGCAGAGGGCAGAATCTGAAAAGTCTCAATACAAGTTGCATGCATAGACATTTAACCACCATGCATTTGCAAGCTTGGACTAACTACCAAACGTCCCTTAAGGTTGTAGCACCCTCGGCCAATGAAGCTACTCATCAACACAACATCCCTTCCGGCAGTGTAGGGCCACCATTTTCTGCACCACCTGCAGTATCTGTGCAGGTTTCTTTGCCAGGCCAAAGCAGTCAGGGTCAGGGAATCTCCAGTTTCGTAGTAGGAAACACTGCATCTAGGGCACCGGCGGCAACAATACCATCTCCCACCGTCTCTCAGTCTGCCATGTCCACCGGCACCCCCGCTAGTTCCACGATCTCCAGCTCTCCAGTCCAGCTCACCCTACATGAGACTATGGTTAGAAAAAGGAAGTACTTAGCCTCGCATCCGCGTACACAGGGTTTGAACGCCCACATAGCTAGACTAATCTCGTTAGAGATGATGCCCTACCGGTTAGTTGAAAGCGAAGCTTTCAAAGCCCTGATGGACTACGCTGTACCACGCTACGAGCTACACAGTCGACACTTTTTTTCCAGAAAAGCCATCCCAGCCCTCCACCAGCATGTTAAAGAGCGCATCGTCCATGCACTCAGGCAATCTGTGAGCACAAAGGTGCACCTGACAACAGATGCATGGACCAGTAGGCATGGCCAGGGACGTTACGTGTCCATCACGGCACACTGGGTAAATGTGGTGGATTCAGGGTCCACAGGGGACAGCAAGTTTGGGACAGTTCTGCCTAGCCCACGGTCTAGGAAACAGTTGGCTGTAGCCGTTCGCACCCCCTCCTCCTCCTCCTCGTCCTCCTGCAGAAGCGAGAGCTCGTCCACAGACCGCAGTCGCACAACCACTCCATCCGCAGCTGCCAGTGTTGCACACCAGGTCTCCCATTATGGGGCAGCTACTGGCAAACGTCAGCAGGCTGTATTGGCTATGAAGTGTTTGGGCGACAACAGACACACCGCGGAAGTTCTGTCCGAGTTCTTGCAGCAAGAAACGCAGTCGTGGCTGGGCACTGTAGATCTTGAGGCAGGCAAGGTAGTGAGTGATAACGGAAGGAATTTCATGGCTGCCATCTCCCTTTCCCAACTGAAACACATTCCTTGCCTGGCTCACACCTTAAACCTGGTGGTGCAGTGCTTCCTGAAAAGTTATTCGGGGTTATCCGACCTGCTCCTCAAAGTGCGTGGACTTTGCGCACATATCCGCCGTTCGCCTGTACACTCCAGCCGTATGCAGACCTATCAGCGTTCTTTGAACCTTCCCCAGCATCGCCTAATCATAGACGTTGTTACAAGGTGGAACTCAACACTGCCCATGCTTCAGAGACTGTGCGAACAGAGGCGGGCTGTTATGTTTTTGTGGGAGGATACACATACACGGGCAGGCAGTAGGATGGCAGACATGGAGTTGTCAGGTGTGCAGTGGTCGAAGATTCAAGACATGTGTCAAGTCCTTCAGTGTTTTGAGGAATGCACACGGCTGGTTAGTGCAGACAACGCCATAATAAGCATGAGCATCCCCCTAATGTGTCTGCTGATGCAAAGTTTGACGCACATAAAGGATCAGGCGTCTGCACCAGAGGAAGAGGAAAGCCTTGATGACAGTCAGCCATTGTCTGGTCAGGGCAGTGTACAGGACGAGGTAGCGGGCGAAGAGGAGGTGGAGGATGAGGAGGATGATGGGGATGAGTATATTTTTAATGAGGAAGCTTTCCTGGGGTCATTGGAAATTGGTGGCGTGGCAAGGGCGGGTTCTGGTTTTTTGAGGGACACAAGTGACGTAGATTTGCCTGCAACTGCCCCTCAACCAAGCACAACCGCAGATTTGACAACTGGAACTTTGGCCCACATGGCGGATTATGCCTTGCGTATCCTCAAAAGGGACACACGCATTACAAAAATGATGAACGATGACGATTACTGGTTGGCCTGCCTCCTTGATCCTCGCTATAAAGGCAAATTGCAAAATATTATGCCACATGAGAACTTGGAACTAATATTAGCAACAAAACAATCAACTCTTGTTGACCGTTTGCTTCTGGCATTCCCTGCACACAGCGCCCGTGATCGTTCTCACACGAGCTCCAGGGACCAGCAGACCAGAGGTGTTAGAGGGGCAGAAATCAGAAGTGGCGTTGGCCAGAGGGGTTTTCTGACCAGGTTGTGGAGTGATTTTGCTATGACCGCAGACAGGACAGGTACTGCAGCATCAATTCAAAGTGACAGGAGACAACATTTGTCCAGTATGGTTACAAACTATTTTTCATCCCTTATCGACGTTCTCCCTCAACCGTCATTCCCATTTGATTACTGGGCATCCAAATTAGACACCTGGCCAGAATTGGCAGAATATGCATTGCAGGAGCTTGCTTGCCCGGCAGCTAGTGTCCTATCAGAAAGAGTATTCAGTGCTGCAGGTTCAATACTAACTGAAAAAAGGACTCGTCTGGCTACCCAAAATGTAGATGATCTAACCTTCATTAAAATGAACCACAACTGGATTTCGAAATCTTTTGCCCCACCTTGCCCGGCTGACACCTAACTTTCCTATGAAAAGGTCTTGCCTGTGGACTCTTCTGAATGACTTTTCCAATCTCGTAATTTTCTGCACCTGATTGTCCAGCATACGACATGTTTACTCCTAACAAAATGGCCAAACTCCCCCCACGGGGCCGTGGTATCGCCACTTTGCGCCAGCACCCGTGAGAGT
Organism: Ranitomeya imitator; assembly: GCF_032444005.1. Lineage (NCBI taxonomy): Eukaryota > Metazoa > Chordata > Amphibia > Anura > Dendrobatidae > Ranitomeya > Ranitomeya imitator. Next base: position 271,412,895 of record NC_091282.1, read on the forward strand.
GCTGTTTGTCTGAAGAGGTGGGTGTGCCCGCTTTTGGTCGACGGCACTGCCACTGGGTCCCTCATAGTACAATAAAGTGTCTCTGGCGGTGGTGGTGCGCACCCAACGTCAGACACACCATTGTAATATGAGGGGCCCTGGGCCTGTACCGCCGGCCACAAGACAGTTCCCCCCCCAGCTCAAACAGTGCTCTACCACTAGCAAAATTATCTCTCACAGCTTCACCAATGTTTAGTCTATGCGCTGACATCCTTCAATGCCTGGCACTGACAATACCATTGTTTTGACATTTTTGTTATGTTAGGCCTTCGAAGCCTGTCTGCGGTCCGATCTTTCTACGACTACTACACTGACCAGGCCACTGCTGGCCGTGTTCCCCTGGAACCAATTTAAACTTGCCTACAGCCAGCCCAATTTTGTTATGTTAGGCCTTCTTAGCCTGTCTGCCGTACTCCTTCCACTAGACTTCCACTGACCAGACCACTGTTGCCCGTGTACCCCTGGAACCAATTTTAAATTGCCAACAGCCAAATGTTATTATGTTAGGCCTTTGATGCCTGTCTGCCGTCACTCCTTCCACTAGACTTCCACTGACCAGACCACTGTTGCCCGTGTACCCCTGGAACCAATTTTAAATTGCCAACAGCCCAATGTTATGATGTTAGGCCTTTGATGCCTGTCTGCCGTCACTCCTTCCACTAGGCCTCCACTGACCTGTCTACTGCTGCCCGTGTTCCCATGGAACCAATTGTAAATTGCCTACAGCCAGCCCATTTTATTACGTTAGGCCTTCGAAGCCTGTCTGCGGTCCCTCCTTCCACTAGGCCTCCACTTACCTGTCTACTGCTGCCCGTGTTCCCCTGGAACCAATTTTAAATTGCCTACAGGCAGCCCAATTTATTATGTTAGGCCTTCGAAGCCTGTCTGCGGTCCCTCCTTCCACTAGGCCTCCACTTACCTGTCTACTGCTGCCCGTGTTCCCCTGGAACCAATTTTAAATTGCCTACAGCCAGCCCATTTTATTATGTTAGGCCTTCGAAGCCTGTCTGCGGTCCCTCCTTCCACTAGGCCTCCACTGACCTGTCTACTGCTGCCCGTGTTCCCCTGGAACCAATTTTAAATTGCCTACAGCCAGCCCATTTTATTATGTTAGGCCTTCGAAGCCTGTCTGCGGTCCCTCCTTCCACTAGGCCTCCACTTACCTGTCTACTGCTGCCCGTGTTCCCCTGGAACCAATTTTAAATTGCCTACAGGCAGCCCAATTTATTATGTGAGCGCTTCGAAGCCTGTCTGCGGTCCCTCCTTCCACTAGGCCTCCACTGACCTGTCTACTGCTGCCCGTGTTCCCCTGGAACCAATTTTAAACTGCCTACAGGCAGCCCAATTTATTATGTTAGGGCTTCGAAGCCTGTCTGCGGTCCCTCCTTCCACTAGGCCTACACTGACCTGTCTACTGCTGCCCGTGTACCCCTTGAACCAACATCATAAAATAAAAAAAAAAAGTATTTTGCTTATAAACAAGAAAATACTGGTGAGATATCAAATGCAGACATTTTAACATTAAAAACAAACACACAACTAAAATCTGGTACAGTACTAAAAATGGCCACCAGCTACAATTACTTTATCCTGCAAGTATTTAACTGAAAGGTTTTTTAAATTGAAAACACAGATATGGCATCCACCGAGTGTTGTCCTGTCGCGTCTTCTTTATATTATTGCCGAGAAGATGCAAAACAATGAAAATAATAAAATCATTAATTACCAAAATAATAGAGAAAGTCAACACCACATTGCAAATAAACATTCATTCCAAATAAAGAAGCAGGGCGCGTCCGAGGGTGAGTATATACCTAATAAGAATATAATCACCCTCGGACGCGCAATGCTTATTTCCAACAGCCTTCCTTCCTAAGAATCAGCCCTTCCGTGGTGTAGAGAGACGTTGTGTTACACTTCAAGGTGTTCCCCAGGTTGTCTTTCCTGAGCTTCGATCTTCCGGCTCTCGTTTAGTAGTTCTTGGAAACTACACTGCATTAGGCCTTCAAATTGGGTATGGGGTGTAGAGAGAGGGTGTGTTACACTCCAAGGTGTTCCCCAGGTTGCCTTTCCTGAGCTTCGATCTTCCGGCTCTCGTTTAGTAGTTGTTGGAAACTACACTGCATTAGGCCTTCAAATTGGGTATGGGGTGTAGAGAGAGGGTGTGTTACACTCCAAGGTGTTCCCCAGGTTGCCTTTCCTGAGCTTCGATCTTCCGGCTCTCGTTTAGTAGTTCTTGGAAACTACACTGCATTAGGCCTTCAAATTGGGTATGGGGTGTAGAGAGAGGGTGTGTTACACTCCAAGGTGTTCCCCAGGTTGCCTTTCCTGAGCTTCGATCTTCATGCTCTCGTTTAGTAGTTGTCGGAAACTACGCTGCATTAGGCCTACAAATTGGGTATGGGGTGTAGAGAGAGGGTTTGTTACACTCCAAGGTGTTCCCCAGGTTGCCTTTCCTGAGCTTCGATCTTCCGGCTCTCGTTTAGTAGTTGTTGGAAACTACGCTGCATTAGGCCTTCAAATTGGGTATGGGGTGTAGAGAGAGGGTGTGTTACACTCCAAGGTGTTCCCCAGGTTGCCTTTCCTGAGCTTCGATCTTCCGGCTCTCGTTTAGTAGTTCTTGGAAACTACACTGCATTAGGCCTTCAAATTGGGTATGGGGTGTAGAGAGAGGGTGTGTTACACTCCAAGGTGTTCCCCAGGTTGCCTTTCCTGAGCTTCGATATTCCGGCTCTCGTTTAGTAGTTGTTGGAAACTACACTGCATTAGGCCTACAAATTTGGTATGGGGAAACATTGGCGCATCTGCGGTCCCTCCTTCCTCTAGGCCTCCACTGACCTGTCTACTGCTGCCCGTGTTCCCCTGGAACCAATTTTAAATTGCCTACAGGCAGCCCAATTTATTATGTTAGGGCTTCGAAGCCTGTCTGCGGTCCCTCCTTCCACTAGGCCTCCACTGACCTGTCTACTGCTGCCCGTGTACCCCTTGAACCAACATCATAAAATAAAAAAAAAAGTATTTTGCTTATAAAAAAGAAAATACTGGTGAGATATCAAATGCAGACATTTTAACATTAAAAACAAACACACAACTAAAATCTGGTACAGTACTAAAAATGGCCACCAGCTACAATTACTTTCTCCTGCAAGTAGTTAACTGAAAGGTTTTTTAAATTGAAAACACAGATATGGCATCCACCGAGTGTTGTCCTGTCGCGTCTTCTTTATATTATTGCCGAGAAGATGCAAAACAATGAAAATAATAAAATCATTAATTACCAAAATAATAGAGAAAGTCAACACCACATTGCAAATAAACATTCATTCCAAATAAAGAAGCAGGGCGCGTCCGAGGGTGAGTATATACCTAATAAGAATATAATCATCCTCGGACGCGCAATGCTTATTTCCAACAGCCTTCCTTCCTAAGAATCAGCCCTTCCGTGGTGTAGAGAGACGTTGTGCTACACTCCAAGGTGTTCCCCAGGTTGCCTTTCCTGAGCTTCGATCTTCCGGCTCTCGTTTAGTAGTTGTTGGAAACTACGCTGCATTAGGCCTTCAAATTGGGTATGGGGTGTAGAGAGATGGTGTGTTCCACTCCAAGGTGTTCCCCAGGTTGCCTTTCCTGAGCTTCGATCTTCCGGCTCTCGTTTAGTAGTTCTTGGAAACTACACTGCATTAGGCCTTCAAATTGGGTATGGGGTGTAGAGAGAGGGTGTGTTACACTCCAAGGTGTTCCCCAGGTTGCCTTTCCTGAGCTTCGATCTTCATGCTCTCGTTTAGTAGTTGTCGGAAACTACGCTGCATTAGGCCTACAAATTGGGTATGGGGTGTAGAGAGAGGGTTTGTTACACTCCAAGGTGTTCCCCAGGTTGCCTTTCCTGAGCTTCGATCTTCCGGCTCTCGTTTAGTAGTTGTTGGAAACTACGCTGCATTAGGCCTTCAAATTGGGTATGGGGTGTAGAGAGAGGGTGTGTTACACTCCAAGGTGTTCCCCAGGTTGCCTTTCCTGAGCTTCGATCTTCCGGCTCTCGTTTAGTAGTTCTTGGAAACTACACTGCATTAGGCCTTCAAATTGGGTGTGGGGTGTAGAGAGAGGGTGTGTTACACTCCAAGGTGTTCCCCAGGTTGCCTTTCCTGAGCTTCGATCTTCCGGCTCTCGTTTAGTAGTTCTTGGAAACTACACTGCATTAGGCCTACAAATTGGGTATGGGGTGGAGAGAGATGGTGTGTTACACTCCAAGGTGTTCCCCAGGTTTCCTTGCCATTGCTTCGGTCTTCCGACTCTCGTTTAGTAGTTGTAGAAAAGTACACTGCATTAGGCCTACAAAATGGGTATGGGGTGGAGAGAGATGGTGTGTTACACTCCAAGGTGTTCCCCAGGTTGCCTTTCCTGAGCTTCTATCTTCAGGCTCTCATTAAATTGTGGTTAAATGGAACAACTGCATTTGGCGTACTAGTTGGTTTGGGGCCTACTATCGGTGTCTGCCACTCCTTGCTGTTCTCCTGGTTTCCTGTCCTGAAATTCCATTTTCAGGCTCTCGTTAAGTAGTTGTTAATGTTAGACTGCATTTGGCCTACTAGTTGGGTTGGGGCCTACTATCGGTGTCTGCCACTCCTTGCTGTTCTCCTCCACTGAACAAAGCTGTGCCGCCTGTTTACTACGGTTGCCAATTTTGAACTGCATTTCGACTACTTACTGATTTTTCCCTACTCTCTGTGTCAGCCTCTCATTCCAGTTGTCCTCCACTGCAATGCCCCCTGGTTATTCCTGTGTTACCAATTTTGAACTGCATTTAGCCCACTTTATTCTTTGGGCCTAAATCTGTGTTTCCACTTCATCGTGCCCATTGCCCAGCCAGTGATAGATGAGTCTGCTGGTACATTGACCCATAACGCAACATTCCTCGTGCATGCTACACAACAACATTGTGACCCTGCTGAAAGTCAGGTTGCTCTTCCCGCATACCATACCACCTTACACGGGGACAAAGAGGAAGGTGCAGATGAAAGTGCAGGTTCCTTCATCAGGTGGGGGGAGGAATACTAGTTGGCGACGTCACTGGCACAGGGCCTCTCATAGTACGCAAAAGTGTTGCTGCCGGTGGGAGGCGCCCCCGCCGTGCAAACACACCGCTGTACTTTGAGGGGCCCTGTGCCAGTGCCAATGCCAACAAGTGGGCCCCCCCTGCTTGCTCAGGATCACAGCACTTGCAAAGTTGAAATACTTACCTCTCCCTGCTCCACTGCCGTGACGTGGTCCAGATTTCCTGGGCCCACTAATTACTTGAACCAGCCCTACCCCACACAACTTTAGCCAAATGACCCCCAATTTCAAATGCCTTCCAATTATTATAAGGTAAATTACGCTTGACAAGCTTCATTAAGAAGAATGGATGGTTTTGACATTAAAATGGGCACTCTAGGTGTTTTCCTGGCCCCCACTCACTGCCGACTATGCTGCCCCATTGACTTGCATTGGGTTTCGTGTTTCGGTCGATCCCGACTTTTCGCCATAATCGGCCGATTTCACTCGACCCGACTTTTGAGATAGTCGGGTTTCGCGAAACCCGGCTCGACTCTAAAAAGGTCAAGGTCGCTCAACTCTATTAGAGACTAGGGTTGAGCGACCTTGACTTTTTTAGAGTCGAGTCGGGTTTCACGAAACCCGACTATCTCAAAAGTCGAGTCGAGTGGAATCGGCCGATTATCGCTAAAAGTCGGGGATCGACCGAAACACGAAACCCAATGCAAGTCAATGGGGGAGCATAGTCGGCAGTGAGTGGAGGCCAGGAAAACACCTACAGTGCCCATTTTAATGGCAAAAAACATACATTCTTGTTACTGAAGCTTGCCAATATAAATTTACCTTATAATAATAGTAAGGCATTGGAAATTGGGGGTCATTTGGCTAAAGTTGTAGGGGGTAGGGCTGGTTCAAGTAATTAGTGGGCCCAGGAAATCTGGACCACGTCACGGCAGTGGAGCAGGGAGAGGTAAGTATTTCAACTTTGTAAGTGCTGTGATCCTGAGCAAGCAGGGGGGGCCCACTCTTTGGCATTGGCACTGGCACAGGGCCCCTCAAAGTACGGTGGTGTGTTTGCACGGCGGGGGCGCCTCCCACCGGCAGCGACACTTTTGCATACTATGAGGGGCCCTGTGCCAGTGACGTCGCCAACGAGTATTCCTCCCCCCACCTGATGAAGGAACCTGCACCTTCATCTGCACCTTCCTTTTTGTCCCCGTGAAAAGTGGTATGGTATGCGGGAAGGGGAACCTGACTTTCAGCAGGGTCACAATCTTGCAGTGTAGCGTTATGGGTCAATGTACCAGCAGACTCAACAATCACTGGCTGGGCAATGGGCAGGATGAGGGGGAAACAGATATGGGCCCAAAGAATAAAGTGGGCTAAATGCAGTTCAAAATTGGTAATAGGACTAACCAGGGGGCATTGCTTTGTTCAGTGGAGGACAACTGGAATGAGAGGCAAACACAGAGAGTAGGCCCAAATCAGTAAGTAGTCTAAATGCAGTTCAAAATTGGCAACAGTAGTAAACAGGCGGCACAGCTTTGTTCACTGGAGGAGAACAGCAAGGAGCGGCAGACACCGATAGAAGGCCCCAACCCAACTAGTAGGCCCACTGCAGTTTTACAATTCCAATAGGCTGAAAACCAGATAATTGTAGGTCATTTTTTGTAAAGAGGACAGCTGTATTGAGTGGCGCAGCCAGACAATACAAGTAGGCCTTACACCACAAAGTTCGCTCGACGCAGGTTTAAAAAAGGTTACATTGGTACACGGTCTGCATTGGTGTGCTCAGTGGAGGACAATTGGAAGGAGGGACCGCAGAAAGACTTAGTAGGCGTAAAATAACAAAATAGGCTCTATGCAGCTTCGATTATGTGGCAACCTGGAGAACACCTTGGAGCGGCAGACACCGTCTCTACGACCCAGACCCAACTTGTAGGCCTAATGTAGTGTTGTTTCAACAACTACTTAAGATGAGCATGAAGATTGAAGCAATGGAGAGGCAACCTGGAGAACACCTTGGAGCGGCAGACACCATCTCTACGACCCAGACCCAACTTGTAGGCCTAATGTAGTGTTGTTTCAACAACTACTTAAGACGAGCACGAAGATTGAAGCAATGGTGAGGCAACCTGTAGAACACCTTGGAGCGGAAGACACCGTCTCTACAACCCAGACCCAACTTGTAGGCCTAATGCAGTGTTGTTTTCAACAACTACTAAACGAGAGCTAGAAGATCGAAGCTATGGAGAGGCAACCTGGAGAACACCTTGGAGCGGAAGACACCGTCTCTACAACCCAGACCCAACTTGTAGGCCTAATGCAGTGTTGTTTTCAACAACTACTAAACGAGAGCTAGAAGATCGAAGCTATGGAGAGGCAACCTGTAGAACACCTTGGAGCGGAAGACACCGTCTCTACAACCCAGACCCAACTTGTAGGCCTAATGCAGTGTTGTTTCAACAACTACTGAACGAGAGCTAGAAGATCGAAGCTATGGAGAGGCAACCAGGAGAACAGCTTGGAGCGGCAGACACCGTTAGTAGGCCCTACCAAAGTAGTAGCCCCAATGCACTTTTCAAATTCCTATAGGCTGAAAACCAGACTATTGACGCTCAGCTTTGTTCAGAGGAGGACAGCTGTATTGAGTGGCGCAGACAGACACAAGTAGTAGGCCTTAAACAAAAAATTTGGCTCAATGCAGTTTAAAAAAGGTTACAGGGATACACGAGAGCTAGAAGATCGAAGCTATGGAGAGGCAACCTGGAGAAAGCCTTGGAGCGGAAGACACCGTCTCTACATCCCAGACCCAACTTGTAGGCCTAATGAAGTGTTGTTTTCAACAACTACTGAACGAGAGCTAGAAGATCGAAGCTATGGAGAGGCAACCAGGAGAACACCTTGGAGCGGCAGACACCGTTAGTAGGCCCTACCAAAGTAGTAGCCCCAATGCAGTTTTCAAATTCCTATAGGCTGAAAACCAGACTATTGACGCTCAGCTTTGTTCAGAGGAGGACAGCTGTATTGAGTGGCGCAGACAGACACAGGTAGTAGTCCTTAAACAAAAAATTTGGCTCAATGCAGTTTAAAAAAGGTTACAGGGATACACAGGCAGCATTGCTCTGGTCAGTGGAGGACAATTTCAATTATGGACCGCAGACAGACTTATTAAACAATTAAAAAAAGGATGCTCTATGCAATTTAAAATAGGTACCAGGGGTACACGGGCAGCAGTGGTGTGGTCAGTGGAGGACTATTGGAAGGAGGGACCGCAGACAGGCTTAGTAGGCCTAACATAACAAAGGTTGGCTGTAGGCACTTTAAAATAGGTTCCAGGGGTACACGGGCAGCAGTGGTCTGGTCAGTGGAGGACTATTGGAAGGAGGGACTGCAGACAGGCTTAGTAGGCCTAACATAACAAAAGTTGGCTGTAGGCACTTTAAAATAGGTTCCAGGGGTACACGGGCAGCAGTGGTGTGGTCAGTGGAGGACTATTGGAAGGAGGGACCGCAGACAGGCTTAGTAGGCCTAACATAACAAAAGTTGGCTGTAGGCACTTTAAAATAGGTTCCAGGGGTACACGGGCAGCAGTGGTCTGGTCAGTGGAGGACTATTGGAAGGAGGGACTGCAGACAGGCTTAGTAGGCCTAACATAACAAAAGTTGGCTGTAGGCACTTTAAAATAGGTTTCAGGGGTACACGGGCAGCAGTGGTCTGGTCAGTGGAGGACTAGTGGAAGGAGGGACTGCAGACAGGCTTAGTAGGCCTAACATAACAAAAGTTGGCTGTAGGCACTTTAAAATAGGTTCCAGGGGTACACGGGCAGCAGTGGTCTGGTCAGTGGAGGACTAGTGGAAGGAGGGACTGCAGACAGGCTTAGTAGGCCTAACATAACAAAAGTTGGCTGTAGGCACTTTAAAATAGGTTCCAGGGGTACACGGGCAGCAGTGGTGTGGTCAGTGAAGGACAATTTCTATAATGGACCGCAGACAAGCTTAGTAGGCCTAACATAACAAAAGTTGGCTGTAGGCACTTTAAAATAGGTTCCAGGGGTACACGGGCAGCAGTGGTCTGGTCAGTGGAGGACTATTGGAAGGAGGGACTGCAGACAGGCTTAGTAGGCCTAACATAACAATAGTTGGCTGTAGGCACTTTAAAATAGGTTCCAGGGGTACACGGGCAGCAGTGGTCTGGTCAGTGGAGGACTAGTGGAAGGAGGGACTGCAGACAGGCTTAGTAAGCCTACCATAACAAAAGTTGGCTGTAGGCACTTTAAAAAAGGTTCCAGGGGTACACGGGCAGCAGTGGTGTGGTCAGTGAAGGACAATTTCTATAATGGACCGCAGACAGGCTTAGTAGGCCTAACATAACATAAGTAGGCTGTAGGCACTATAAAAAAGGTTCCAGGGGTACATGGGCAGCAGTGGTGTGGTCAGTGAAGGACAATTTCTATAATGGACCGCAGACAGGCTTAGTAGGCCTAACATAACAAAAGTTGGCTGTAGGCACTTTAAAAAAGGTTCCAGGGGTACACGGGCAGCAGTGGTCTGGTCAGGGGAGGACTAGTGGGAGGAGGGACCGCAGACAGGCTTAGTAGGCCTAACATAACAAAAGTTGGCTGTAGGCACTTTAAAATAGGTTCCAGGGGTACACGGGCAGCAGTGGTCTGGTCAGTGGAGGACTAGTGGAAGGAGGGACCGCAGACAGGCTTAGTAGGCCTAACATAACAAAAGTTGGCTGTAGGCACTTTAAAAAAGGTTCCAGGGGTACACGGGCAGCAGTGGTCTGGTCAGTGGAGGACTAGTGAAAGGAGGGACCGCATACAGGCTTAGTAGGCCTAACATAACAAAAGTAGGCTGTAGGCACTTTAAAAAAGGTTCCAGGGGTACATGGGCAGCAGTGGTCTGGTCAGTGGAGGACTAGTGGAAGGAGGGACCGCAGACAGGCTTAGTAGGCCTAGCATAACAAAAGTAGGCTGTAGGCACTTTAAAATAGGTTCCAGGGGTACACGGGCAGCAGTGGTGTGGTCAGTGGAGGACTATTGGAAGGAGGGACCGCTGACAGGCTTAGTAGGCCTAACATAACAAAAGTTGGCTGTAGGCACTTTAAAAAAGGTTCCACGGGTACACGGGCAGCAGTGGTCTGGTCAGTGGAGGACTAGTGGAAGGAGGGACCGCAGACAGGCTTAGTAAGCCTACCATAACAAAAGTTGGCTGTAGGCACTTTAAAAAAGGTTCCAGGGGTACACGGGCAGCAGTGGTGTGGTCAGTGAAGGACAATTTCTATAATGGACCGCAGACAGGCTTAGTAGGCCTAACATAACATAAGTAGGCTGTAGGCACTATAAAAAAGGTTCCAGGGGTACATGGGCAGCAGTGGTGTGGTCAGTGAAGGACAATTTCTATAATGGACCGCAGACAGGCTTAGTAGGCCTAACATAACAAAAGTTGGCTGTAGGCACTTTAAAAAAGGTTCCAGGGGTACACGGGCAGCAGTGGTCTGGTCAGGGGAGGACTAGTGGGAGGAGGGACCGCAGACAGGCTTAGTAGGCCTAACATAACAAAAGTTGGCTGTAGGCACTTTAAAATAGGTTCCAGGGGTACACGGGCAGCAGTGGTCTGGTCAGTGGAGGACTAGTGGAAGGAGGGACCGCAGACAGGCTTAGTAGGCCTAACATAACAAAAGTTGGCTGTAGGCACTTTAAAAAAGGTTCCAGGGGTACACGGGCAGCAGTGGTCTGGTCAGTGGAGGACTAGTGAAAGGAGGGACCGCATACAGGCTTAGTAGGCCTAACATAACAAAAGTAGGCTGTAGGCACTTTAAAAAAGGTTCCAGGGGTACATGGGCAGCAGTGGTCTGGTCAGTGGAGGACTAGTGGAAGGAGGGACCGCAGACAGGCTTAGTAGGCCTAGCATAACAAAAGTAGGCTGTAGGCACTTTAAAATAGGTTCCAGGGGTACACGGGCAGCAGTGGTGTGGTCAGTGGAGGACTATTGGAAGGAGGGACCGCTGACAGGCTTAGTAGGCCTAACATAACAAAAGTTGGCTGTAGGCACTTTAAAAAATGTTCCAGGGGTACACGGGCAGCAGTGGTGTGGTCAGTGAAGGACAATTTCTATAATGGACCACAGACAGGCTTAGTAGGCCTAACATAGCAAAAGTAGGCTGTAGACACTTGGAATTATCTTGCAGGGGTACACAGGCAGCATTGGTGTTGTCAGCGGAGGCCGATTGTAATGAGTGTCTGACAGTTAGTACTCACCAAAAATAAATAGATGTTAATGTCACGCAATACAACGAAACCAAAAGACAAAAAGGTGGCATACTTTGGTTCAGGGGTGGGCTCCTCTGCTGAGTTTCAGACCTATTAATTTGGCGCAAAGTATTTACTGGTATAAATATAGGACAATGCCCCTGACTATTTTAAGTAGCATCATACATGTCAACACATTGGTATTGTCAGTGTCAGGCATTGAAGGATGTCAGCGCATAGACTAAACATAGGTGGAGCTGTGAGAGATAATTTTGCAAGTGGTAGAGCACTGTTTGAGCTGGGGGGAACTCTCTTGTGGCCGGCGGTACAGGCCCAGGGCCCCTCATGTTACAACGGTGTGTCTGACCACCACCGCCAGAGACACTTTATTGTACTATGAGGGACCCAGTGGCAGTGCCGTCGACCAAAAGCGTGCACACCCACCTCTTCAGAAAAACGGCACTCTCATGGGTGCTTGCGCCAAGTGGCGAGACCACGGCCCCGTGGGGGGAGTTTGGCCATTTTGGGAGGTGTAAACATGTCATATGCTGGACAAACAGCTGCTGCAAATTACGAGATTGGAAAAGTCAGTCAGAGCAGTCCACAAGCAAGACCTTTTCATAGGAAAGCTAGGTGTCAGCCGGGCAAGGTGGGGCAAATGAATTCGAAATCCAGTTGTGGTTCATTTTAACCCCTTAGTGACAGAGCCAATTTGGTACTTAATGACCGAGCCAATTTTTGCAATTCTGACCACTGTCATTTTATGAGGTTATAACTCTGGAACGCTTCAACGGGTCCCGCTGATTCTGAGATTGTTTTTTTCGTGACATATTGTACTTCATGTTAGTGGTTACATTTCTTCGATATTACTTGCGATTATTTATGAAAAAAATGGAATATGGCGAAAATTTTTAAAATTTTGCAATTTTCAAACTTTGTATTTTTATGCCCTTAAATCAGAGAGATATGTCATGAAAAATAGTTAATAAATAACATTTCCCACATGTCTACTTTACATCAGCACAATTTTGGAAACACATTTTTTTTTTGTTAGGGAGTTATAAGGTTTAAATTTGACCAGCAATTTCTCATTTTTACAACACCATTTTTTTTTAGGGACCACATCACATTTGAAGTCATTTTGAGGGGTCTATATGATAGAAAATAATGAAGTGTGACACCATTCTAAAAACTACACCCCTCAAGGTTCTCAAAACCACATTCAAGAAGTTTATTAACCCTTTACGTGCTTCACAGGAACTGAAACAATGTGGAAGGAAAAAATGAACATTTAACTTTTTTTTGCAAACATCTTAATTCAGAACCATTTTTTTTATTTTCACAAGTGTAAAAACAGAAATGTAACCAAAAATTTTGTTATGCAATTTCTCCTGAATACGCCAATACTCCATATGTGGGGGTAAACCACTTTTTGGGCGCACCGCAGAATTTAGAAGTGAAGAAGCGCCGTTTGACTTTTTCAATGCAGAATTGGCTGGAATTGAGATCGGACGCCATGTCACGTTTAGAGAGCCCCTGATGTGCCTAAACAGTGGAAACTCCCCACAAGTGACACCATTTTGGAAATTAGATCCCTTAAGGAACTTATCTAGATGTGTGGTGAGCACTTTGAACCCCCAAGTGCTTCACAGAAGTTTATAACGTAGAGCCGTGAAAATAAAAAATCGCTTTTGTTTACACAAAAATGATCTTTTCGCCCACAAATTCTTATTTTCACAAGGGTAACAGGAGAAATTAGACCACAAAAGTTGTTGTGCGATTTCTCCTGAATACGTCGATACCCCATATGTGAGGTTAAACCACTGTTTGGGCGCACCGCAGAGCTTGGAAGTGAAGGAGCGCCGTTTTACTTTTTCAATGTAGAATTGGCTGGAATTGAGATTGGACGCCATGTCGCGTTTGGAGAGCCCCTGATGTGCCTAAACAGTGGAAACCCCCCACAAGTGACCCCATTTTGGAAACTATACCCCTTAAGGAACTTATCTAGATATGTGGTGAGCACTTTGAACCCCCATGTGCTTCACAGAAGTTTATAATGTAGAGCCGTGAAAAAAAAAATCACATTTTTTTTACATAAATGATATTTTTGCCCACAAATTTTTATTTTCACAAGGGTAACAGGACAAATTAGACCACTAAAGTTGTTGTGCAATTTCTCCTGAGTACGTCGATACCCAATATGTGGGGGTAAACCACTGTTTGGGTGCACCGCAGAGCTTGGAAGAGAAAGAGTGCCGTTTTACTTTTTCAATGTAGAATTGGCTGGAATTGAGATGGGACGCCATGTCGCGTTTGGAGAGCCCCTGATGTGCCTAAAGAGTAGAAATCCCCCACACGTGACCCTATTTTGGAAACTAGACCCCCCATGGAACTTATCTAGATGTGTGGTGAGAACTTTGAATGCCCAAGTGCTTCACAGAAGTTTATAATGCAGAGTCGTGAAAATAAAAAATAATTTTTTTTTCCACAAAAAAGATTTTTTAGCCCCCAAGTTTTTATTTTCACAAGGGTAACAAAAGAAATTGGACCCCAAATGTTGTTGTCCAATTTGTGCTGAGTATGCTGGTACCCCATATGTGGGCGCACGGCAGAGCTCGGAAGGGAAGGAGCGCCTTTTTGGAATGCAGACTTTGATAGAATGGTATGTGGGCATTATGTTGCGATTGCAGAGCCCCTGATGTACCTAAACTGTAGTAACCCCCCACAAGTGACCCCATTTTGGAAACTAGACCCCCCAAGGAACTTATCTAGATGTGTGGTGAGAACTTTGAATGCCCAAGTGCTTCACAAAAGTTTAGAATGCAGAGTCGTGAAAATAAAAAATATTTTTTTTTCACAAAAAAGATATTGTAGCCCCCAAGTTTTTATTTTCACAAGGGTAACAGGAGAAATTGGACCACTAGAGTTGTTGTCCAATTTATCCTGAGTATGCTGATGCCCCATATGTGGAGGTAAACCACTGTTTGGGCGCACGGCAGAGCTCGGAATGGAACGAGCGCCGTTTTGGAATGCAGACTTAGATAGAATAGTCTGTGGGCGTTATGTTGCGTTTGCAGAGCCCCTGATGTACCTAAACAGTAGTATCCCCCCACAAGTGACCCCGTTTTGGAAACTAGACCCCCCAAGGAACTTATATAGATGTGTGGTGAGAACTTTGAATGCCCAAGTGCTTCACAGAAGTTTATTATGCAGAGTCATAAAAAAAATATATATATATATTTCTCCACAAAAAAGATTTTGTAGCCCCCAAGTTTTTATTTTCACAAGGGTAACAAGAGAAATTGGACCACAGAAGTTATTGTACAATTTATCCCGAGTACGCTGGTGCCCCATATGTGGGGGTAACCCACTGTTTGGGCGCACGGCAGAGCTTAGAAGGGAGGGAGCACCATTTGACTTTTTGAGCGCAAAATTGGCTGTCGTGTTTGGAGACCCCCTGATGTACCTAAACAGTGGAAACCCCCCAATTCTAGCTCCAACCCTAACCCCAACACACCCCTAACCCTAATCCCAACCTGATCCATAATCCTAATCACTAACCCTAACCATAATCACAACCCTTACCCCAAAACAACCCTAATGTCAACCCTAGCCATAACCCTAATCAAAACCCTAAATCCAACACACCCCTAATCCTAATCTCAACCCTAACCTCAAACCTAACCCTAATCCCAATACACCCCTAATCACAACCCTAACCTTAACCCTAATCCCAAACCTAACCCTAATCCCAAGCGTAACCCTAATGCCAACCCTAACCCTAATACCAACCCTAATCCAAACCCTAACCCTAATCCCAACTCTAACCCTAACTTTAGCCCCAACCCTAGCCCTAACTTTAGCCCCAACCCTAACCCTAGCCCTAAGGCTACTTTCACACTTGCGTCGTTTGGCATCCGTCGCAATCCGTCGTTTTGGACAAGAAACGGATCCTGCAAATGTGCCCGCAGGATGCGTTTTTTGCCCATAGACTTGTATTGCCAACGGATCGTGACGGATGGCCACACGTCGCGTCCGTCGTGCACTGGATCAGTTGTGTTTTGGCGGACCATCGGCACAAAAAAAGTTCAATGAAACGTTTTTTTGTACGTCGCATCCGCCATTTCTGACCGCACATGCGTGGCCGTAACTCCGCCCCCTCCTCCCCAGGACATAGATTGGGCAGCGGATGCATTGAAAAACTAGAGCTGCTGCCCACGTTGTGCACAATTTTCACAACGTGCTTCGGTATGTCAGGCCGACGCATTGCGACGGCCCCGTACCGACGTAACAGTGAAAGAAGCCTAACCCTAAATTTAGCCCCAACCCTAACCCTAAATTTAGCCCCAACCCTAGCCCTAACCCTAACCCTAGCCCTAGCCCTAACCCTAGCCCTAACCCTAACCCTAACCCTAGCCCTAACCCTAACCCTAACCCTAGCCCTCCTAGCCCTAACCCTAGCCCTAACCCTAACCCTAGCCCTAACCCTAGCCCTAACCCTAGCCCTAACCCTAACCCTAACATTAGCCCTAACCCTAACCCTAGCCCTAACCCTATCCCTAGCCCTAACCCTAGCCCTAACCCTAACCCTAGCCCTAACCCTAGCCCTAACCCTAGCCCTAACCCTAGCCCTAACATTAGCCCTAACCTTAACCCTAGCCCTAACCCTAACCCTAGCCCTAACCCTAATTTTAGCCCCAACTGCTGTTCTCCTGCCAGCCAGCAGATGGAGACAGATGGCGGGCGCACTGCGCATGCGCCCGCCATTTTCTTTTGCCGGCGGCCAGGAGGAGCAGCAGGAGGATCCAGGGACACAGGTGAGTATGGTAGGGTTCCCGAATCCCCCTATTTCTCTGTCCTCTGATGTGCGATCACATCAGAGGACAGAGAATTACACTTTACTTTTTTTTTTTTTGCGGTCGCCGGTAAACAGTTAATTACCGGTGATCACAAAACAGGGGTCGATAAAACCGACCCCGATCATGCTCTTTGGGGTCTCGGCTACCCCCGGCAGCCGAGACCCCAAAGACTCTCGCATTTTGAAGATGGCGGCGCCCACTGGGAGCCACGAGGAGCACTGGGGGAGATAGGTGAGTATTGGGGGGCTACCTGGGACCCCTTTTCTCTGTCCTCCAATGTGCGATCACATCGGAGGACAGAGAAATTAAAAAGAGATCGCGTTTTTTTTTTGCGATCGCCGGTAAACGGTTAATTACTGGCGATCGCAAATGCGGGGTGGGTAAAAAAACCCCGAATCATGTTCTCTGGGGTTTCGGCTACCCCCGGCAGCCGAGACCCCGGAGAAAATCCGACTCTGGGGGGAGCTATTTACTTTTTCCACAGCGCCGTTAATTAACGGCGCTGTGGTTTAAGTACCCTTAGCGGCCGCCGTTAAAAGGCGTATCGGCGGTCGCTAAGGGGTTAATGAAGGTTAGATCATCAACATTTTGGGTAGCCAGACAAGTCCTTTTTTCGGTTAATATTGAACCTGCAGCACTGAATACTCTTTCTGATAGGACACTAGCTGCTGGGCAAGCAAGCTCCTGCAATGCATATTCTGCCAATTCTGGCCAGGTGTCTAATTTGGATGCCCAGTAATCAAATGGGAATGACGGTTGAGGGAGAACATCGATAAGGGATGAAAAATAGTTAGTAACCATACTGGACAAATGTTGTCTCCTGTCACTTTGAATTGATGCTGCAGTACCTGTCCTGTCTGCGGTCATAGCAAAATCACTCCACAACCTGGTCAGAAAACCCCTCTGTCCAACGCCACTTCTGATTTGTGCACCTCTAACACCTCTGGCCTGCTGCCCCCTGCAGCTCGTGTGATAACGCTCACCATCGCTGTGTGCTGGGAATGCCTGAACCAAATGGTCAACAAGAGTTGATTGTTTGGTTGCTAATATTTGTTCCAGGTTCTCATGTGGCATAATATTTTACAATTTGCCTTTATAGCGAGGATCAAGGAGGCAGGCCAACCAGTTATTGTCATCGTCATCAGTCATCATTTTAATAATGCGTGGGTCCCTTTTGAGGATATGTAAGGCATAATCCGCCATGTGGGCCAAAGTTCCAGTTGTCAAATCTGCGGTCGTGCTGGGTTAAGGGGCAGTTTCAGGCAAATCTACATCACTTGTCTCCCTAAAAAAACCTGAACCCAGCCTTGCAACGCCACCAGTTGCTATTGGCCCCGGAGAAGCGTCCTCATTAAAAAAATACTCATCCCCATCATCCTCCTCGTCCTCCTCCTCCTCCTGTTCACCCGCTACCTCGTCCTGTACACTGCCCTGACCAGACAATGGCTGACTGTCATCAAGGCTTTCCTCTTCCTCTTCCTCTGCTGCAGACGCCTGCTCCTTTATGTGCGTCAAACTTTGCATCAGCAGACGCATTAGGGGTATGCTCATGCTTATTATGGCGTTGTCTGCACTAACCAGCCATGTGCATTCCTCAAAACACTGAAGGACTTGACACATGTCTTGTACCTTCAACCACTGCACACCTGACAACTCCATGTCTGCCATCCTACTGCCTGCCCGTGTATGTGTATCCTCCCACAAAAACATAACAGCACGTCTCTGTTCGCACAGTCTCTGAAGCATGTGCAGTGTTGAGTTCCACGTTGTTGCAACGTCGATGATTAGGCGATGCTGGGGAAGGTTCAAAGACCGCTGACAGGTCTGCATACGGCTGGAGTGTACGGGCGAACGGCGGATATGCGAGCAAAGTCCACGCACTTTGAGGAGCAGGTCGGATAACCCCGGATAACTTTTCAGGAAGCACTGCACCACCAGGTTTAAGGTGTGAGCCAGGCAAGGAATGTGTTTCAGTTGGGAAAGGGAGATGGCAGCCATGAAATTCCTTCCGTTATCACTCACTACCTTGCCTGCGTCAAGATCTACACTGCCCAGCCACGACTGCGTTTCTTTCTGCAAGAACTCGGACAGAACTGTCTGTTGTCGCCCAAACACTTCATAGCGAATACAGCCTGCTGACGCTTGCCAGTAGCTGCCCCATAATGGGACACCTGGTGTGCAACAGTGGCAGCTGCGGATGGAGTGGTTGTGCGACTGCGTTCTGTGGACGAGCTCTCACTTCTCCAGGAGGACAAGCAGGAGGAGGAGGGGGTGCGAACAGCTACAGCCAACTGTTTCCTAGACCGTGGGCTAGGCAGAACTGTCCCAAAATTGCTGTCCCCTGTGGACCCTGCATCCACCACATTCACCCAGTGTGCTGGGATGGACACATAACGTCCCTGGCCATGCCTACTGGTCCATGCATCTGTTGTCAGGTGCACCTTTGTACTCACAGATTGCCTGAGTGCATGGACGATGCGCTCTTTAACATGCTGGTGGAGGGCTGGGATGGCTTTTCTCGAAAAGAAGTGTCGACTGGGTAGCTCATAGCGTGGTACAGCGTAGTCCATCAGGGCTTTGAAAGCTTCGCTCTAACGAGATTAGTCTAGCTATGTGGGCATTCAAACCCTGTGTACGCGGATGCGAGGCTAAGTACTTCCTTTTTCTAACGAGAGTCTCATGTAGGGTGAGCTGGACTGGAGAGCTGGAGATCGTGGAACTAGCGGGGGTGCCGGTGGACATGGCAGACTGAGAGACGGTTGGAGACGGTATTCTTGCCGGTGCCCTAGATGCAGTGTTTCCTACTACAAAACTGGTGATTCCCTGACCCTGACTGCTTTGGCCTGGCAACGAAACCTGCACAGATACTGCAGGTGGTGCGGAAAATGGTGGCCTTACACTGCCGGAAGGGATGTGGCGTTGCTAACTAGCTTCATTGGCCGAGGGTGCTACAACCTTAAGGGACGTTTGGTAGTTAGTCCAGGCTTGCAAATGCATGGTGGTTAAATGTCTATGCATGCAACTGGTATTTAGACTTTTCAGATTCTGACCTCTGCTTAAGGTAGTTGAACATTTTTGACAGATGACTTTGCGCTGATCAATTGGATGTTGTTTAAAAAAATGCCAGACTGCACTCTTTCTAGCATTGGATACCTTTTCAGGCATTGCAGACTGAGCTTTAACCGGATGGCCACGCTGTCCTCCAACAGGTTTTGGCTTTGCCACGCGTTTTGGGCCAGATACGGGCCCGGCAGATGGAACCTGTTGCAATGTTGATGCCTGCTGCGACCCCTCCTCCTCCGCTTCAGAACTACTGCCGCCTGCACCCTGTTCCCCCAATGGCTGCCAATCGGGGTCAACAACTGGGTCATCTATGACCTCCTCTTCTATCTCGTGTGCAACTTCGTCTGTGTCACCGTGTAAGCCGGTGGTATAGCGTTCGTGACGAGGGCACCATAGTCTCATCAGGGTCTGATTCTGGATCAGTACACTGCAAGGGCAATGTTGTGGTCTGAGTCAAAGGAACAGCATAGTAATCTGGCTGTGGCTGTGTATCTGTGCACTCCATGTCCAATTCAACTTGTAATGGGCATGGCCTGTTAACTGTTTCACTTTCTAACCTGTTGTTTTTGCTGAACAGGACAATGGAGCGACTTGTCCCTGAGCGTGAACATCCACTAATGATGCGCTGCTTTTACTTTTACCAGTTTCAGAAGAGGAGGCAAAAGAGCTAGAGGCTGAGTCAGCAAGGAAAGCCAAAACTTGCTCTTGCTGCTCCGGCTTTAAAAGCGGTTTTCCTACTCCCAGAAAAGGGAGCGTTCGAGGCCTTGTGTAGCCAGACGACGAACCTGGCTCCACAGCTCGAGACTTAGGTGCTATATTGTTTTTCCCACAACCACCTGATGCTCCACCAGTGCCACCACCACTACCATCATTACCAGCTGGTAATGAACGCCCACGGCCACGACCTCTTCCACCAGACTTCCTCATTGTTTTAAAAATATAACCAAAGTAACGGTATTTGTTACTGTTAAACAACTTACAAGGTGAACTCAAACTTCTGTAGGATTTAGATATCCCTTTATAGGTGGGTGAGACTGCAAGGAAAATCAGGCACAATGTTACACACTCGGTTTTCTGTGGCACACAATTTGAGAGAGATGCCACACACGCAGGACTGTCACTCAAGCACAAATGCCAATATTAATCCCCCACTATTTATTTATTTTTTTTCAGGACGGGCACAGAAGCACAAAGGCCAATATTAATCTCCCACTATTTATTTTTTTTTCAGGGAGAATTTAAAAACCAAAATAAAAAAAAACAGACACTAGGCTTTCTGTGGCCCACAATTTGAGAGAGATGGCACAGACAGGACGGGCACAGAAGCACAAAGGCCAATATTAATCTCCCACTATTTTTTTTTTTTTCAGGGAGAATTTAAAAATCAAAAAAAAGAAACAGACACTAGGCTTTCTGTGGCCCACAATTTGAGAGAGATGGCACAGACAGGACGGGCACAGAAGCACAAAGGCTAATATTAATCTCCCACTATTTATTTTTTTTTCAGGGAGAATTTAAATACCAAAATAAAGAAACAGACACTAGGCTTTCTGTGGCCCACAATTTGAGAGAGATGGCACAGACAGGACGGGCACAGAAGCACAAAGGCCAATATTAATCTCCCACTATTTTTTATTTTTTTTGTCAGGGAGAATTTAAAAACCAAAATAAAAAAAAACAGACACTAGGCTTTCTGTGGCCCACAATTTGAGAGAGATGGCACAGACAGGACGGGCACAAAAGCACATTGGCCAATATTAATCTCCCACTATTTTTTTTTTTTCAGGGAGAATTTAAAAACCAAAATAAAGAAACAGACACTAGGCTTTCTGTGGCCCACAATTTGAGAGAGATGGCACAGACAGGACGGGCACAGAAGCACAAAGGCCAATATTAATCTCCCAGTATTTATTTTTTTTTCAGGGAGAATTTAAAAACCAAAATAAAAAAAACAGACACTAGGCTTTCTGTGGCCCACAATTTGAGAGAGATGGCACAGACAGGACGGGCACAGAAGCACAAAGGCCAATATTAATCTCCCACTATTTATTTTTTTTTTCAGGGAGAATTTAAATACTAAAATAAAGAAACAGACACTAGGCTTTCTGTGGCCCACAATTTGAGAGAGATGGCACAGACAGGACGGGCACAGAAGCACAAAGGCCAATATTAATCTCCCACTATTTATTTTTTTTTTCAGGGAGAATTTAAAAACCAAAATAAAAAAAAACAGACACTAGGCTTTCTGTGGCCCACAATTTGAGAGAGATGGCACAGACAGGACTGGCACAGAAGCACAAAGGCCAATATTAATCTCCCACTATTTTTTTGTTTTTCAGGGAGAATTTAAAAACCAAAATAAAAAAAAACAGACACTAGGCTTTTTGTGGCCCACAATTTGAGAGAGATGGCACAGACAGGATGGGCACAGAAGCACAAAGGCCAATATTAATCTCCCACTATTTATTTTTTTTTTCAGGGAGAATTTAAATACCAAAATAAAGAAACAGACACTAGGCTTTCTGTGGCCCACAATTTGAGAGAGATGGCACAGACAGGACTGGCACAGAAGCACAAAGGCCAATATTAATCTCCCACTATTTTTTTTTTTCAGGGAGAATTTAAAAACCAAAATAAAAAAAAACAGACACTAGGCTTTCTGTGGCCCACAATTTGAGAGAGATGGCACAGACAGGACGGGCACAGAAGCACAAAGGCCAATATTAATCTCCCACTATTTTTTTTTTCAGGGAGAATTTAAAAACCAAAATAAAAAAACAGACACTAGGCTTTCTGTGGCCCACAATTTGAGAGAGATTGCACAGACAGGACGGGCACAGAAGCACAAAGGCCAATATTAATCTCCCACTATTTTTTTTTTTCAGGGAGAATTTAAAAACCAAAATAAAAAAAAACAGACACTAGGCTTTCTGTGGCCCACAATTTGAGAGAGATGGCACAGACAGGACGGGCACAGAAGCACAAAGGCCAATATTAATCTCCCACTATTTTTTTTTTAAAGGGAGAATTTAAAAAACAAAATAAAAAAAACAGACACTAGGCTTTCTGTGGCCCACAATTTGAGAGAGATTGCACAGACAGGATGGGCACAGAAGCACAAAGGCCAATATTAATCTCCCACTATTTTTTTTTTTCAGGGAGAATTTAAATACCAAAATAAAGAAACAGACACTAGGCTTTCTGTGGCCCACAATTTGAGAGAGATGGCACAGACAGGACTGGCACAGCGCTGTGTCAGAGCTTTCCAATGCAGCAGTAGTGCCGTAAGGGAGATTATCGGAGCTGATCAGCTGATGAACTCCAGTGAAACTGTGAGCGCCGGCCGTAAAGCACAGCACAGCGGTGACATCACTGCTGTGATTTACGGCCGGCGCTCACAGTCAGTGCGGGGAGCTGACGGCGAGGGAC
Organism: Ranitomeya imitator; assembly: GCF_032444005.1. Lineage (NCBI taxonomy): Eukaryota > Metazoa > Chordata > Amphibia > Anura > Dendrobatidae > Ranitomeya > Ranitomeya imitator. The sequence continues at coordinate 271,435,566 of NC_091282.1, forward strand.
GTGACAGACACCGGAATGTGAGTATGTAGTGTTTTTTTTTTTTTACATTTACAATGGTAACCAGGGTAAACATCGGGTTACTAAGCGCGGCACTGCGCTTAGTAACCCGATGTTTACCCTGGTTACAAGCGATCGCATCGCTAGATCGCATCGCTAGATCGCATCGCTAGATCGCTAGATCGGTGTCACACACACCGATCTAGCGATGCCAGCGGGAGATCCAGCGACAAAAGAAAGTTCTAAACGATCTGCTACGACGTACGATTCTCAGCAGGATCCCTGATCGCTGCTGCGTGTCAGACACAGCGATATCGTAACGATATCGCTGGAACGTCACGAATTGTACCGTCGTAGCGATCGAAATGGCAGTGTGTGACGGTACCCTAAGGTGATCCATGTTCATAGTTTTGTACATACTTATAATGGCTTTACAAGATAATTCCATGTGAAATTTGTTTTGACCTGATCTTGGGACTGAGCCTCAGGGAGTATACATCATGGATTTTTTGATATTGGAGTTGGATATGTCATTACTCTTATTAAAGGCAAAGTTCCATTGGAGCAGTGTTAAATTACATGGTGCATCTTACAAGTAAACATGATTATATACTGTAGCTCAATATTGTGGCACGGTATATTGCAGAGAGCCACTTAGGGTATGTGCACACGTTCAGGTTTTTTTGCATTTTTTTCGTGTTTTTTCACGATAAAAATGCGATAAAACTGCATTAGAAACTGCAGACATATGCATCCTATCATTTAGAATGCATCTGCAATTTTTGTGCACATGATGCGTTTTTTCCGCGAAAAAAACGCATCGCGGTAAAAAAAGCAGCATGTTCATTAATTTTGCTGATTTTCTGCGTTTTTACCGCTATTCTATGCATTTGGGAAAAAACACACAAAAAACTAAAAAAAAAAGCATGAAAAAAACGCGAAAAAAAACGCATGCGGATTTCTGGCAGAAATGTCTGGTTTTTGTCAGGAAAATTTCTGCAAGAAATCCTGATGTGTGCACATACCCTTACTTTGTGTCCTGATTTACACTTTTAATGGATGTCACATTGTGCATTGTCTTTATTTGTGAATAAGGAAATTTTTGTTTATAAAAAAACACTCCTATGTTTCTCCTTTTTCGAAAACTTTGAATATATTTGAATGAGGCCCACTAATTGTTTCCTTTCAGGGGCCTTTGGATGACTGGATGACTCTCGTTATAATTTTTCTGCAACTACACTTTCAAAATATTTAAGTGAGGCCTGTCAGTGGTTTCCTTTCTGGGGTCTATGGATGACTGGATGTCCTTACACATTTTTTCCTGGCTTTGCACTTTCAGTAAAACCTTTATGGGTGTAGGAGTACAGCAACTACACTGTAAAAATATTTCAATGAGGCCCACCAGTTGTTGCTTTTCAGGGGTCTGTGAATGACCCGCTTTTTAATTTTTTCCTGCCTATAATTTTTTCCTGCCTTTGCACTTTCTGCAAAGCCTATATGAATGTACGATTACATCAACTAAACTTTCAAAATATTTACGTAAAAAAAAATTCTGGATTTAATTTGTCATCCATACACTCCAAAAAAGTGTTTACATTTTTTATGTGCTTTGTGGTACATTATAGGGGTATATTAAAAAGTGATTACAAATTTGTCTACATTTAATTAGTCATCTATAGAGTATTAGGTGGTTTCTGTGACTTTACGGTGGTATATATTACATTCTAAAAAAGCATTGAAAAATTTGTCAGTTAGTCATCCATACAATATTAGGTGCTTGCTTTGATATTTTAGTGGTATATAACACTTCAAAAAGCAATGTTTTGCATTCGATTAGTCATTCATAGAGTATCAGGTGCTTTCTCTGACATTAGGTTGGTATTAGTGATGAGCGAATACATTCGGCATTATTCGTTACTCGCAAGAATAGTACACTATTCGGGCTATTCATTACTCTATGAGCAATTTTGTATTCGCCTTGAGTGACCCGCCCAGCATGTTTGGCGCTTTATTTGCAGCCAATGAATATGCTGGGTTGGCTTGTCAATCACAGTAATGTGCTCACAGAATAACCCCAAGATTAAAAAATACCTTTATTAACTTATTTAAAATTTAGTGCACACAAAATCATCACCCAAGAAATTTTGTACTTGTATAGAAAAGACCTAGGGAGGTGCCTAACCCTAGTTGCCTATCGCTCGTCAGCACCCTACCTAACAGCGGAGGTTGGCACTATAAACCTGCGCAATGGCGCCCCCACTCACAGAAAGCCTGAACTATTGGCCGAAATAGGTCAGATATAAGTCATTTATTCTCCACTGTTGAGAATATAGGTATAATTTTACTCGCCGGTAAATCTTACCCGGCGATAGTGAATATCTTTTGAGTTACCACTCAAATATTGACTCTGAGTTTTGATTGTGACCATTAAAATTTGGCCCTTGAGGACCCTCTGAAAATCATATGTCGCCAACCTGGTAGTTGTGAAGTGAACTATACACAGAATAAAACGTGTTGGTGTATTATTCATAATATATGTGGGATATGTAGGATATAGGGCACCTTATATCGGTGCATTAATATAGAGCCTTTATGACAAAACGGTTGTTTATCGTGGATATACATCAGTGATATTTAAGAAATTAGGTGCTTCTGTGCGACGTGACTTGCATCTGGAACGCAGGAGTATTGATCTCTGCTCCTGCGCACTGTTTTGAATGGGTGCATGACACACAGCAGCATTACCGGTCTTGCGTGGTCGGCCTCTGTGGATGGGGAAGGGAGACTTCCGGTGTCTCACAGGCAGGCAGACTTACATGCACCTGCGTGAGGTGAGACGCAGTTTAGGGGGTCTGACATGCATGCCGATCCATAGGCGGTGATGGGAGCTGTTACAGATGGCCGTACATATATGTACCTGCACCGGATGGAACGGCGCACTTCCTGTGCATGACACGCACGCCAGGACAGAGGCAGTAACGATGGATATGGTGGATTTTTACACGTGGTGGTGGCGACCAAAGAATTCCAGTAGGTGGTATGCACCCCTAATCAATCAGGTGTGCTTGATTTAATAATCTTATGAGTCTATATTTTGGGTGGCCTTGACACTTAACCATAGGCACTCTATCTGGAGGGCATAGACCTGACGTGCTTTTGTCCTGTATCATCATGGACAACCAACATTAAAAAAAAGTAGCGGTCTCTGATAACATATGAATACACTCCTGATGAACCTCTTGTGGGAGGAGAAATGCGTCGAGTTTATGAGACTGATTGATATATGCCTATCTGGGGGCTTAGTGAGGCTTATAGTCTATGAGTCTGTGAGACTAGCATACATATATCATGGATTGAGAATCCTTGTCTGAATTTGAAAGACTGATGTTTATAGTCCTATTCAGAGTTTATGATATTGAGTGATACAATGCCTATTTAGGGGCTCATAAGGTTTAGAATCTATGAGTCTGTGAGACTAAAGGTACCTTCACACTGACCAACTTCACAACGATATCGCTAGCGATCCGTGACGTTGCAGCGTCCTGGATAGCGTTATCGTTGTGTTTGACACGCAGCAGCGATCTGGATCCTGCTGTGACATCATTGGTCGGAGCAGAAAGTCCAGAACTTTATTTTGTCACTGGATCTTCCGCAGACATCGCTGAATCGGCGTGTGTGACGCCGATTCAGCGATGTCTTCACTGGTAACCAGGGTAAACATCGGGTTACTAAGCGCAGGGCCGCGATTAGTAACCCAATGTTTACCCTGGTTATCAGTGTAAATGTAAAAAAAACCAAACACTTCAAACTTACATTCCAGTGTCTGTCGCGTCCCTCGGCGTTCTGCTTCCTGCACTGTCAGTGCCGGCCAGCCATAAAGCAGATTACAGCGGTGACGTCACCGCTGTGCTTTACGTCTGGCCGGCGCTCACAGTCAGTGCGGGGGACACACACCAGAATGTAAGTATGTAGTGTTTTTTTTTTTTTACATTAGCACTGGTAACCAGGGTAAACATCGGGTTACTAAGCGTGGCCCTATGCTTAGTAACCCGATGTTTACCCTGGTTACCAGGGGACTTTGCATAGTTGGTCGCTGGAGAGCTGTCTGTGTGACAGCTCTCCAGCGACCACACAGCGACGCTGCAGCGATCGGCATCGTTGTCTAGATCGCTGCAGCGTCGCTAAATGTGACGGTACCTTTATGTACATGTACTATCTATTGTGTTGTTTCTGAAAGACTGATGCTTATCGGCCTATGCATGGGTCTCTGAAAATATATGAACCTGGGTTTCTTATGGTATGCAGTTTTTTCCATATGGAACATTAATTCTTATATTTAACTGAGTTGTTGAGACCATTATTGTAGAGCATTGTGCAATTTTTTTTACCTAGGACATATGTTTGTGCACAATCACTGTCCTGGGTTTCCTTTTTAGTGAGATCTAAGGTTACTATTACTTATATGAATATTGTTTAACACTGATACCTAATAGTATTTCCTCTAAGACTATATTTTTTATCTTTTGTGTCTCCATGGTTCATTATTGCTTTTCTGTATATGGTCTTACACTTCAGCACTTTACAGTATAGATAGTTATTGCCCCTATACTAATTTAGTGAGGGCAATTTTTTAGGGACAGCCGTCGATGAGCGGGGGCGCCATACATCGTAAAATGTTAGGGTGCCAACCTCCGCTGTGAGGCAGGGGTAAGTTAAGGGACAGTTTTCATCATTTAATTAGTCTCTATCTACCAACAGTACATTTTATTATAATTTATTATTATTATTGTTTATTTATGTAGCACCATAAATTTCATGGCGCTGTACATTGGAAAGGGGTTACATACAGAGTTATAGATATCGTTTACAGTAAACAAGTTTACAGTGACAGACTGGTACAGAGGGGAGAGGACCCTGTCCTTGCGGACTTACATTCTATGGGATTTACACACCCTTCCATCCCTTCCCTATAGGGAGTTTGAGGATAGAAGGGACAGTCGACAGAGAGCGGGGGCACCATTGCGCAGGTTTAGGGTGCCAACCTCCGCTATTAGGTAGGGTGCTGACGAGCGATAGGCAACTAGCGATAGGCACCTCCCTAGGTCTTTTCTATACAAGTACAAAATTTATTGGGTGATGGTTTTGTGTGCACTAAATTTTAATTAACCTCTTTCTGACCTCGGACGGGATAGTACGTCCGAGGTCAGATACCGCGCTTTGATGTAGGGCTCCGGCGGTGAGCCCGCCTCAAAGCTGGGACATGTCAGCTGTTTTTAACAGCTGACATGTGCCTGCAATAGCTGCGGGTGAAATCGCGATTCACCCGCCGCTATTAACTAGTTAAATGCCGCTGTCAAACGCTGACAGCGTTTTTTTGGATTCAATTAGTCTTCCATACAGTTTAATGTGCTTTGTGTAAAATTCGATGAGTTCAAATTTTTTAAAAACTGCTTGGCCTAGTACAGTTCACAAAATATTTTTGTTCAAAATGTTTACTATTGTCATACATACTGTAGAACCTGCTTTGTGTGAAATTTTGTTAGTTTGAAATAAAAGCCAAAATTGGCCTGCTACAAGGTGTACAAATTTGGTTGCTCAAAAATTGACTATTGTTATACATGGTGGACCATTTATATGGATACACCTAAATAAAATGGGAATGGTTGGTGATATCAACTTCTTGTTTGCGGCACATTAGTATATGGGAGGGGGAAAACTTTTCAAGATGGGTGGTGACCATGATAGCCATTTTGAAGGCAGCCATTTTGGATCCAACTTTATTTTTTCCAATGGGAAGAGGGTCATGTGACACATCAAACTTATTGAGAATTTCACAAGAAAAACAATGGTGTGCTTTATTCTTTCATGAGTTATTTACAAGTTTCTCTGTTTACAGCCATTGACATGTCGCAGAGGTTAACAGTGAGGAGCGGATAGACATTGTGTTGACCTCTGGTGAACACAGTACCTGGGTCATTGCAGCAGATTTCAATGCAAGACACCCTTCGCAAGGAAACTGTCACTATTCCCATTTTAGGTGTATCCATTTGCCTCATCACTGAACATAATGTTCTGTGTAAACTGAGGGTCCTGTTCCCATTTTTGTTTTACCCATTCTGCAAATTCACCACACCGATCTGGGTCACCAACCATTCCCATTTCCCAGAACTAACACTGGAATCCCTAGGTGCCAGAGACAAGCATATATAGCAAAGGGGAGGGGCCAACACTGAACAGCTGATACAATCCAAGTAGGAAAGCTCCAGGAGCTTCAAGTGGACAGAATCCAAAACTACAGTGCCCTGTTGGTTTGGATTTCTTTTTCCCTGAATAATAAACACCTTCATTTAAAAACTGTGTTTTGTGTTTACTTGTGTTATCTTTGTCTAAATTTAAAATTAGTTTGGTGATCCAAAACATATAAGTATGACAAACATGAAAAATAATAGGAAATTAGAAAGGGGGCAAGCACTTTTTCTCATAACTTTATATAATGTTCCATGTGTTAATTATGTGACCCTCCATCTCCCATTTTTCGGACCGTACTGAGGTCCCCTCATCAGAGGAAACCCATTTAAGCCATCTGCCAGATAGCTGATTTTGCCAAGGAAAGCTGCAGCCAGCTCAAGGAAAATGCTGTATTACATTATGGTGGTTCAGATGAAGGGCTGTCCATGTAAAATATGAATGACTCAAGTCCCCCAGAGTTAAGGCTTTTCTTTCAGTTAGGCTGTGTGCCCACGTTGCGTTTTTTTAGGCGTTTCTTTGCGGCATGTCGTATGCAGCAGGGCACACCCAGCACCCTCCATTTACGTCACTACAAGCCTCAGGAGTGCTGCCCGCACGGGTCATCCAGCTATACACAGGCCCACTACGGATATCACAGCCTCTGTGTGCCACTATCGCTTTGCATTACAAAACAGCATATTCCCAGCCTGTTCCAGGTTAAGCGACAGCTTATATACCAAGGGACTTGCCCTCCTACCCTATGCCTGCCACCTACATATGTATCCTAGCGTGCATCAAGTAACCCCATGAATAAGGCCCGGGAAGGTCGAAACGTTGGGTTTCTATCTGCACTTTTTGTTTCCTTTTTGTGGCAACCTGTTTTGTGAGCACAATAAACTTGTTATATATTTGCATCATACCAGCTTCAAGTGTGCGGTAATTTTTGATATTGGACTGAATTGGTGGCCTCACATAATGAATTATGGGGTGCTCATGAAGATTTACACTCACTAGCCACTAAGACCCATTCTAAGACCCTGGACCTTAGGACAGATCCAGGAGGAACAATATAAAGCTCAGAGGCATTGAGGAGGCGGTTGGTTCAGAGGACCTTAGACCCTTTTTACAAGACTTTATTCTTGCAGTCCTCCCACATGCTGTTAAGGAGGGCGTCATAATTAACCGTATCCATCGGATCCCTAAACCATCAGGGCTGGGGCCCTCTGTTCCTAGAGACGTATTAGCTCGTATACATTTCTTTGTCATGAAAGAAGAATTTCTGCAGGCTTTGAGAGCCAAACCGGCATTACATGAACGCTTTGCCAGCATCACTGTCTTTCCTGATCTATCACCAGGAACTCTAGCCCTATGCAGAGCCTTTTTGTCCTATACCACAATCTTGAGAGAAAAAGGTATTCTATATCGCTGGGGATTTCCCACCAAGCTCTGCATCCGCAAGGACGGATCGGTTACTACGTGCCTGACCCCTTCACAAGCAGCGAAGACCCTAACCCAATGGGGGCTGAAAACTCCTGGTTCCCCTTCTTCATCCTCGGATTCTCCTAGGTCCGGAGGCACTAAATCTGGAAGACGCCGCATTGTCCCGGATTGGAAGGTCGCCTGAAATTACAAACACTAATGGTTCCTGGCTGGATTTTCCTTCTTTTTCTCGCAGAGTTTTTTTTTTCTTTTTTTTTTTTTTCTCTTCTTCTCTTCTAATTTTTTGTCTTTTTTATTTTTTTCAGTCTTTTTCTGCTGAGTTTGGTCCTCTCGCTGGGGTCCTTCCTCAGCGTATTGCCCCACAGGTGAACTGTTTGTTTTTTTCACCTTTGGATTCAGGTGTTGCCTGAATGGACTTCTGTATTAATGTTTTACTGATGTTTGCCCTGTTCTCCCTTCCCTTCTCCCCAATTTCTCCCCCACCACTCTATTTGCTGGTATTATTCGTTGGTCCGCACTCTCGCTACAGGATGTTAGAGTTTATCAGAATGCATGATCTTATTTGCAGTTCTTTTAACACCAATTCTGAGTATTTAACTTTATTCTATTAATGTTAATGGTCTCAACTCTCCTGGTAAAAGATCGCTCGTATGTAGGGTTGAGCGAAACGGGTCGTTCATTTTCAAAAGTCGCCGACTTTTGGCAAAGTCGGGTTTCATGAAACCCGATCCGACCCCTGTGCGGGGTCGGCCATGCGGTACACGACTTTCGCGCCAAAGTCGCGTTTCAATGACGCGAAAAGCGCCATTTCTCAGCCAATGAAGGTAAACGCAGAGTGTGGGCAGCGTGATGACATAGGTCCTGGTCCCCACCATCTTAGAGAAGGGCATTGCAGTGATTGGCTTGCTGTCCGCGGCGTCACAGGGGCTATAAAGGGGCGTTCCCGCCGAACGCCATGTTACTGCTGCTGATCTGAGCTTAGGGAGAGGTTGCTGCCGCTTCGTCAGAAGCAGGGATAGCGTTAGGCAGGGTCCATTAACCACCAAACCGCTTGTGCTGTAGCGATTTCCACAGCCCAAAACCACCTTCGGTGTGCAGGGACAGTGGAAGCTACATTTTTTTTTTCCTCAGCGCTGTAGCTCATTGGGCTGCCCTAGAAGGCTCCCTGATAGCTGCATTGCTGTGTGTACGCCGCTGTGCAAACCAACTGCTTTTTTCAAAGCACAAATCCTCTTGTTCCTTCCTTTCTGCAAAGCTATCTTGTTTGTTTGTCCACACTTTTTATTTAATTTGTGCATCAGTCCACTCCTTATTGCTGCCTGCCATACCTGGCTGAGATTACTGCAGGGAGATAGTAATTGAAGGACAGTTCCTTTTTTTTTTTTTTTTTTTTTTTGTGGGAGATTAAGATTGGCATTTCTGCAAGAGTGCCATCCCTGTCTGTGTCATCTCTCACTCAGTGGGCCATATAAAGCCTATTTATTTTTTTGCTTGATTTGGGTTCTAAAATCTACCTGAAAAAATCACTACATCAATCAGTGGGAGAAAAATATTGGCCTCAGGGCTTGTGTGCCACTCCTTACTCCTGTGTGTGCCATCTCTCACTCAGTGGGCCATAGAAAGCCTATTTATTTTTTTGCTTGATTTGGGTTCCAAAATCTACCTGAAAAAATCACAACATCAATCAGTGGGAGAAAAATATTGACCTCAAGGCTTGTGTGCCACTCCTGACTCCTGTGTGTGCCATCTCTCACTCAGTGGGCCATAGAAAGCCTATTAATTTTTTTGCTTGATTTGGGTTCTAAATTCTACCTGAAAAAATCAATAAATCAATCAGTGGGAGATTAATATTGGCCTTTGGGCTTGTGTGCCAGTCCTAAGCGTGCCATCTCTCTCTCTCAGATAGTGGGCCATAGAAAGCCTATTTAATATTTTTTTTATTGGGTTTATAAATTTTCCCTGGAAAAAAAAAAAAAGTGGGAGATTAATATTGGCCTCTGGGCTTGTGTGCCAGTCCTGAGCGTGCCATCTCTCTCACAAATAGTGGGCCATAGAAAGCCTATTTGTTTTTTTGGTTGATTTGGGTTCTAAATTCTACCCGAAAAAATCAATAAATCAATCAGTGGGAGATTAATATTGGCCTTTGGGCTTGTGTGCCAGTCCTAAGCGTGCCATCTCTCTCTCTCAGATAGTGGGCCATAGAAAGCCTATTTATTATTTTTTTTATTGGGTTTATAAATTTTCCCTGGAAAAAAAAAAAAAGTGGGAGATTAATATTGGCCTCTGGGCTTGTGTGCCAGTCCTGAGCGTGCCATCTCTCTCACAAATAGTGGGCCATAGAAAGCCTATTTATTTTTTTGGTTGATTTGGGTTCTAAATTCTACCTGAAAAAATCAATAAATCAATCAGTGGGAGATAAATATTGGCCTCTGGGCTTGTGTGCCACTCCTGACTCCTGTGTGCGTCCTCTCTCACTCAGTGGGCCCTACAAAGCCTATTTTTTTTTTTTTTGTTTTCTAAATTCTCCCTGAAACAATCATTTTATTTTATTTTGTTTCTAAATTCTTCCTGAAAAATTCATTTTTTTGTACTTTTTTTTTCTAAAGTCTCCCTGGAAAAAAAAAAAAAATCAAATCAGTGGGAGATTAATATTGCCCTTTCTGCTTGTGTGCCAGTCTTGACTCCTGGGTGTGCCATCTCTCTCTCTCTCTCCAATTGTGGGCCATAGAAAGCCTATTTTTTTTTTGCTTGATTTGGGTTCCAAAATCTACCTGAAAAAATCACTAAATCAATCAGAGGGAGATAAATATTGGCCTCTGGGCTTGTGTGCCACTCCTGACTCCTGTGTGCGTCCTCTCTCACTCAGTGGGCCCTACAAAGCCTATTTTTTGTTTTATTTGTTTTCTAAATTCTCCCTGAAAAAATCATTTTATTTTATTTGGTTTCTAAATTATTCCTGAAAAAATCATTTTTTTTGTATTTTTTTTCTAAAGTCTCCCTGAAAAAAAAGAAAAAAAATCAAATCAGTGGGAGATTAATATTGCCCTTTCTGCTTGTGTGCCAGTCTTGACTCCTGGGTGTGCCATCTCTCTCTCTCCAATTGTGGGCCATAGAAAGCCTATTAATTTTTTTGCTTGATTTGGGTTCCAAAATCTACCTGAAAAAATCACTAAATCAATCAGTGGGAGATAAATATTGGCCTCTGGGCTTGTGTGCCACTCCTGACTCCTGTGTGCGTCCTCTCTCACTCAGTGGGCCATAGAAAGCCTATTTTTTTTTAATTTGTTTTCTAAATTCTCCCTGAAACAATCATTTCATTTTATTTGGTTTCTAAATTCTTCCTGAAAAATTCATTTTTTTGTATTTTTTTTTTCTAAAGTCTCCCTGAAAAAAAAAAAAAATCAAATCAGTGGGAGATTAATATTGCCCTTTCTGCTTGTGTGCCAGTCTTGACTCCTGGGTGTGCCATCTCTCTCTCTCTCTCCAATTGTGGGCCATAGAAAGCCTATTTATTTTTTTGCTTGATTTGGGTTCCAAAATCTACCTGAAAAAATCACTAAATCAATCAGTGGGAGATAAATATTGGCCTCTGGGCTTCTGTGCCACTCCTGACTCCTGTGTGCGTCATCTCTCACTCAGTGGGCCCTAGAAAGCCTATTTTTTGTTTTATTTGTTTTCTAAATTCTCCCTGAAAAAATCATTTTATTTTATTTGGTTTCTAAATTATTCCTGAAAAAATCATTTTTTTTGTATTTTTTTTTTTCTAAAGTCTTCCTGAAAAAAAAAAAAAAAATCAAATCAGTGGGAGATTAATATTGCCCTTTCTGCTTGTGTGCCAGTCTTGACTCCTGGGTGTGCCATCTCTCTCTCTCTCTCTCTCTCCAATTGTGGGCCATAGAAAGCCTATTTATTTTTTTGCTTGATTTGGGTTCCAAAATCTACCTGAAAAAATCACTAAATCAATCAGTGGGAGATAAATATTGGCCTCTGGGCTTGTGTGCCACTCCTGACTCCTGTGTGCGTCCTCTCTCACTCAGTGGGCCATAGAAAGCCTATTTTTTTTTAATTTGTTTTCTAAATTCTCCCTGAAACAATCATTTCATTTTATTTGGTTTATAAATTCTTCCTAAAAAAATCATTTTTTTTTATTATTTTTTTTTTCTAAAGTCTCCCTTTTAGAAAAAAAAAAACAAATCAGTGGGAGATTAATATTTACATTTGCGCTTCAGTGACAGTCCTGCGTGTGTGGCATCTCTCTCATTTGTTGCCACCAACAACAGAGTGTGTAACATTGTGCCTGATTTTCGTTGTGGTCTCACCCACCTGTAAAGGGGTAGCTAAATCATAATGAAGTTATAGCTCACCGTGTAAGTTGTGTGACAGCAACAAATACCGTTAGTTTGGTAACGTTTTTAAAACAATGAGGAAGTCTGGTGGAAGAGGTCGTGGCCGGGGGCGTTCATTGTCAGCTGGTAATGAGGGTAGTGGTAGTGGTGGAGCATCAGGTGGTCATGGGAAAAAAAATATTGCACCTAAGTCTGGAGCTGTGGAGCCAGGTTCGTCGTCTGGCTACACAAGGCCTCGAACGCTCCCTTTTCTGGGAGTAGGAAAACCGCTTTTAAAGCCGGAGCAGCAAGAGCAAGTTTTGGCTTATCTTGCTGACTCAGCCTCTAGCTCTTTTGCCTCCTCTCGTGAAACTGGTAAAAGTAAAAGCAGCGCGTCGTTAGTGGATGTTCACGGTCAGGGACAAGTCGCTTCCTTGTCCTCTTCAGCAAAAACAACAACAGAGAAGAATGCAGCAGGCGACACAACGGGTTACTCCATGGAGCTCTTTACACATACCGTCCCTGGCTTAGAAAGTGAAGCAGTTAACAGTCCATGCCCATTACAAGTTGAATCTGACATGGAGTGTACTGATGCACAGCCACAGCCAGACTACTATGCTGGTCCTTTGACTCAGACCACAACATTGCCCTCGCAGGGTGCTGATCAAGAATCAGACCCTGATGAGACTATGTTGCCCCAACACGAACGCTATACCACCGACCGACACGGTGACACAGACGAAGTTGCACACGAGCTACAAGAAGAGGTAATAGATGACCCAGTTCTTGACCCCGATTGGCAGCCATTGGGGGAACAGGGTGCAGGCGGCAGCAGTTCTGAAGCGGAGGAGGAGGGGCCGCAGCAGGCATCAACATCGCAACAGGTTCCATCTGCCGGGCCCATATCTTGCCCAAAACGCGTGGCAAAGTCAAAACCTGTTGGAGGACAGCGTGGCCATCCGGTTAAAGCTCAGCCTGCAATGCCTGAAAAGGTATCCGATGCTAGAAAGAGTGCAGTCTGGCATTTTTTTAAACAACATCCAATTGATCAGCGCAAAGTCATCTGTCAAAAATGTTCAACTACCTTAAGCAGAGGGCAGAATCTGAAAAGTCTCAATACAAGTTGCATGCATAGACATTTAACCACCATGCATTTGCAAGCTTGGACTAACTACCAAACGTCCCTTAAGGTTGTAGCACCCTCGGCCAATGAAGCTAGTCATCAACGCAACATCCCTTCCGGCAGTGTAGGGCCACCATTTTCTGCACCACCTGCAGTATCTGTGCAGGTTTCTTTGCCAGGCCAAAGCAGTCAGGGTCAGGGAATCACCAGTTTCGTAGTAGGAAACACTGCATCTAGGGCACCGGCGGCAACAATACCATCTCCCACCGTCTCTCAGTCTGCCATGTCCACCGGCACCCCCGCTAGTTCCACGATCTCCAGCTCTCCAGTCCAGCTCACCCTACATGAGACTATGGTTAGAAAAAGGAAGTACTTAGCCTCGCATCCGCGTACACAGGGTTTGAACGCCCACATAGCTAGACTAATCTCGTTAGAGATGATGCCCTACCGGTTAGTTGAAAGCGAAGCTTTCAAAGCCCTGATGGACTACGCTGTACCACGCTACGAGCTACCCAGTCGACACTTTTTTTCCAGAAAAGCCATCCCAGCCCTCCACCAGCATGTTAAAGAGCGCATCGTCCATGCACTCAGGCAATCTGTGAGCACAAAGGTGCACCTGACAACAGATGCATGGACCAGTAGGCATGGCCAGGGACGTTACGTGTCCATCACGGCACACTGGGTAAATGGGGTGGATGCAGGGTCCACAGGGGACAGCAAGTTTGGGACAGTTCTGCCTAGCCCACGGTCTAGGAAACAGTTGGCTGTAGCCGTTCGCACCCCCTCCTCCTCCTCCTCGTCCTCCTGCAGAAGCGAGACCTCGTCCACAGACCGCAGTCGCACAACCACTCCATCCGCAGCTGCCACTGTTGCACACCAGGTCTCCCATTATGGGGCAGCTACTGGCAAACGTCAGCAGGCTGTATTGGCTATGAAGTGTTTGGGCGACAACAGACACACCGCTGAAGTTCTGTCCGAGTTCTTGCAGAAAGAAACGCAGTTGTGGCTGGGCACTGTAGATCTTGAGGCAGGCAAGGTAGTGAGTGATAACGGAAGGAATTTCATGGCTGCCATCTCCCTTTCCCAACTGAAACACATTCCTTGCCTGGCTCACACCTTAAACCTGGTGGTGCAGTGCTTCCTGAAAAGTTATCCGGGGTTATCCGACCTGCTCCTCAAAGTGTGTGGACTTTGATCACATATCCGCCGTTCGCCCATACACTCCAGCCGTATGCAGACCTATCAGCGTTCTTTGAACCTTCCCCAGCATCGCCTAATCATAGACGTTGCAACAAGGTGGAACTCAACACTGCACATGCTTCAGAGACTGTGTGAACAGAGTCGGGCTGTTATGTTTTTGTGGGAGGATACACATACACGGGCAGGCAGTAGGATGGCAGACATGGAGTTGTCAGGTGTGCAGTGGTCGAAGATTCAAGACATGTGTCAAGTCCTTCAGTGTTTTGAGGAATGCACACGGCTGGTTAGTGCAGACAACGCCATAATAAGCATGAGCATCCCCCTAATGCGTCTGCTGATGCAAAGTTTGACGCACATAAAGGATCAGGCGTCTGCAGCTGAGGAAGAGGAAAGCCTTGATGACAGTCAGCCATTGTCTGGCCAGGGCAGTGTACAGGACGAGGTAGCGGGCGAACAGGAGGAGGAGGACGAGGAGGATGATGGGGATGATTATATTTTTAATGAGGAAGCTTTTCCGGGGCCAGTGGAAATTGTTGGCGCGGCAAGACCGGGTTCTGGTTTTTGGAGGGACACAAGTGACGTGGATTTGCCTGAAACTGCCCCTCAACCAAGCACAACCGGAGATTTGAGAACTGGAACTTTGGGCCACATGGCGGATTATGCCTTACGTATCCTCAAAAGGGACACACGCATTACTAAAATGATGAACGATGACGATTACTGGTTGGCCTGCCTCCTTGATCCTCGCTATAAAGGCAAATTGCAAAATATAATGCCACATGAGAACTTGGAACTAATATTAGCAACCAAACAATCAACTCTTGTTGACCGTTTGCTTCTGGCATTCCCTGCACACAGCGCCCGTGATCGTTCTAACACGAGCTGCAGGGGCCAGCAGACCAGAGGTGTTAGAGGGGCAGAAATCAGAAGTGGCGTTGGCCAGAGGGGTTTTCTGACCAGGTTGTGGAGTGATTTTGCTATGACCGCAGACAGGACAGGTACTGCAGCATCAATTCAAAGTGACAGGAGACAACATTTGTCCAGTATGGTTACTAACTATTTTTCATCCCTTATCGACGTTCTCCCTCAACCGTCATTCCCATTTGATTACTGGGCATCAAAATTAGACACCTGGCCAGAATTGGCAGAATATGCATTGCAGGAGCTTGCTTGCCCGGCAGCTAGTGTCCTATCAGAAAGAGTATTCAGTGCTGCAGGTTCAATACTAACAGAAAAAAGGACTCGTCTGGCTACCCAAAATGTAGATGATCTAACCTTCATTAAAATGAACCACAACTGGATTTCGAAATCTTTTGCCCCACCTTGCCCGGCTGACACCTAGCTTTCCTATTTAAAGGTCTTGCCTGTGGACTATTCTGAACGACTTTTCCAATCTCGTAATTTGCAGCACCTGATTGTCCAGCATCCGACATGTTAACACCTCCCTAAATGGCCAAAGTCCCCACACGGGGCCGTGGTATCGCCACTTGGCGCCAGCACCCGTGAGAGTACTGTTTGTCTGAGGAGGTGGGTGTGCCCGCTTTTGGTCGACGGCACTGCCACTAGGTCCCTCATAGTACAATAAAGTGTCTGGCGGTGGTGGTGCGCACCCAACGTCAGACACACCGTTGTAATATGAGGGGCCCTGGGCCTGTACCGCCGGCCACAAGACAGTCCCCCCCCTAGCTCAAACACTGCTCTACCACTTGCAATTATCTCACAGCTCCACCAATGTTTAGTCTATGCGCTGACATCCTTCAATGCCTGGCACTGTCAATACCATTGTATTGACATTTTTCTTATGTTAGGCCTTCGAAGCCTGTCTGCGGTCCCTCCTTCCACTAGGCCTCCACTGACCTGTCTACTGCTGCCCGTGTTCCCCTGGAACCAATTTTAAATTGCCTACAGCCCAATTTTTGTTATGTTAGGCCTTCGAAGCCTGTCTGTGGCCCGTTCTTTCCACTACTACTACACTGACCAGGCCACTGCTGCCCGTGTTCCCCTGGAACCAATTTTAAATTGCCTACAGCCAGCCCAATTTATTATGTTAGGCCTTCGAAGCCTGTCTGCGGTCCCTCCTTCCACTAGGCCTCCACTGACCTGTCTACTGCTGCCCGTGTTCCCCTGGAACCAATTTTAAATTGCCTACAGCCAGCCCAATTTATTATGTTAGGGCTTCGAAGCCTGTCTGCGGTCCCTCCTTCCACTAGGCCTCCACTGACCTGTCTACTGCTGCCTGTGTTCCCCTGGAACCAATTTTAAATTGCCTACAGCCCAATTTTTGTTATGTTAGGCCTTCGAAGCCTGTCTGCGGCCCGTTCTTTCCACTACTACTACACTGACCTGGCTACTGCCGCCCGTGTTCACCTGGAACCAATTTAAAATTGCCGACAGCAAGCCCAATTTATTATGTTAGGCCTTCGAAGCCTGTCTGCGGTCCCTCCTTCCACTAGGCCTCCACTGACCTGTCTACTGCTGTCCGTGTTCCCCTGGAACCAATTGTAAATTGCCTACATCCCAATTTTTGTTATGTTAGGCCTTCGAAGCCTGTCTGCGGCCCGTTCTTTCCACTACTACTACACAGACCAGGCCACTGCTGCCCGTGTACCCCTGGAACAAATTTTAAATTGCCTACAGCCAGCCCAATTTATTATGTTAGGCCTTCGAAGCCTGTCTGCGGTCCCTCCTTCCACTAGGCCTCCACTGACCTGTCTACTGCTGCCCGTGTACCCCTTGAACCAACATCAGAAAATATAAAAATAAGTATTTTGCTTATAAAAAAGAAAATACTGGAGAGATATCAAATGCAGACATTTTAACATTAAAAACAAACACATACAACAAAAATCTGGTACAGTACTAAAAATGGCCACCAGCTACAATAACTTTCTCCTGCAAGTAGTTAACTGAAAGTTTTTTTCAATTTAAAACACAGATATGGCATCCACCGAGTGTTGTCCTGTCGCGTCTTCTTTATATTATTGCCAAGAAGATGCAAAACAATGAAAATAATAAAATCATTATTTACCAAAAAAATAGAGTAAGTCAAAACCACATTGCAAATAAACATTCATTACAAATAAGGAAGCAGGGCGCGTCCGAGGGTGAGTATATACCTAATAAGAATATAATCACCCTCGGACGCGCCCTGCTTCTTTCCGACAGCCTTCCTTCCTAAGAATCAGCCCTTCCGTGGTGTAGAGAGAGGGTGTGTTACACTCCAAGGTGTTCCCCAGGTTGCCTTTCCTGAGCTTCGATCTTCATGCTCTCGTTTAGTAGTTGTCGGAAAGTAGGCTGCATTAGGCCTACAAATTGGGTATGGGGTGGAGAGAGATGGTGTATTACACTCCAAGGTGTTCCCCAGGTTTCCTTGCCATTGCTTCGGTCTTCCGACTCTCGTTTAGTAGTTGTAGAAAACTACACTGCATTAGGCCTACAAAATGGGTATCGGGTGGAGAGAGATGGTGTGTTACACTCCAAGGTGTTCCCCAGGTTTCCTTGCCATTGCTTCGGTCTTCCGACTCTCGTTTAGTAGTTGTACAAAACTACACTGCATTAGGCCTACAAAATGGGTATCGGGTGGAGAGAGATGGTGTGTTACACTCCAAGGTGTTCCCCAGGTTTCCTTGCCATTGCTTCGGTCTTCCGACTCTCGTTTAGTAGTTGTAGAAAACTACACTGCATTAGGCCTACAAAATGGGTATCGGGTGGAGAGAGATGGTGTGTTACACTCCAAGGTGTTCCCCAGGTTTCCTTGCCATTGCTTCGGTCTTCAGACTCTCGTTTAGTAGTTGTAGAAAACTACACTGCATTAGGCCTACAAAATCGGTATCGGGTGGAGAGAGATGGTGTGTTACACTCCAAGGTGTTCCCCAGGTTTCCTTGCCATTGCTTCGGTCTTCCGACTCTCGTTTAGTAGTTGTAGAAAACTACACTGCATTAGGCCTACAAAATGGGTATCGGGTGGAGAGAGATGGTGTGTTACACTCCAAGGTGTTCCCCAGGTTTCCTTGCCATTGCTTCGGTCTTCTGACTCTCGTTCAGTAGTTGTAGAAAACTACACTGCATTAGGCCTACAAAATGGGTATCGGGTGGAGAGAGATGGTGTGTTACACTCCAAGGTGTTCTCCAGTTTGCCTTTCCAGAGCTTCGATCTTAATGCTCTCGTTTAGTAGTTGTTGGAAACTACACTGCATTAGGCCTCCAAATTGGCTATGGGGTGGAGAGAGATGATGTGTTACACTCCAAGGTGTTCTCCAGGTTTCCTCGCCATTGCTTCGATCTTCCGACTCTCGTTTAGTAGTTGCAGAAAACTACACTGCATTAGGCCTACAAAATGGGTATGGGGTGGAGAGAGATGGTGTGTTACACTCCAAGGTGTTCCCCAGGTTTCCTTGCCTTTGCTTCGGTTTTCCGACTCTCGTTTAGTAGTTGTAGAAAACTACACTGCATTAGGCCTACAAAATGGGTATCGGGTGGAGAGAGATGGTGTGTTACACTCCAAGGTGTTCCCCAGGTTTCCTTGCCATTGCTTCGGTCTTCCGACTCTCGTTCAGTAGTTGTAGAAAACTACACTGCATTAGGCCTACAAAATGGGTATGGGGTGGAGAGAGATGGTGTGTTCCACTCCAAGGTGTTCTCCAGGTTGCCTTTCCTGAGCTTCTATCTTCAGGCTCTCGTTAAATTGTGGTTAAATGGAACAACTGCATTTGGCGTACTAGTTGGTTTGGGGCCTACTAACAGTGTCTGCCGCTCCTTGCTGTTCTCCTGGTTTCCTGTCCTGAAATTCCGTTTTCAGGCGCTCATTAAGTAGTTGTTAATGTTAGACTGCATTTGGCCTACTAGTTGAGTTGGGGCCTACTATTGGTGTCTGCCACTCCTTGCTGTTCTCCTCCACTGAACAAAGCTGTGCCGCCTGTTTACTACGGTTGCCAATTTTGAACTGCATTTCGACTACTTACTGATTTGGGCCTACTCTCTGTGTCAGCCTCTCATTCCAGTTGTCCTCCACTGCAATGCCCCCTGGTTATTCCTGTGTTACCAATTTTGAACTGCATTTAGCCAACTTTATTCTTTGGGCCTATATCTGTGTTTCCTCCTCATCCTGCCCATTGCCCAGCCAGTGATAGATGAGTCTGCTGGTACATTGACCCATAACGCAACATTCCCCGTGCACGCTACACAACAACATTGTGACCCTGCTGAAAGTCAGGTTGCTCTTCCCGCATACCATACCACCTTACACGGGGACAAAGAGGAAGGTGCAGATGAAAGTGCAGGTTCCTTCATCAGGTGGGGGGAGGAATACTAGTTGGCGACGTCACTGGCACAGGGCCTCTCATAGTATGCAAAAGTGTTGCTGCCGGTGGGAGGCGCCCCCGCCATGCAAACACACCGCTGTACTTTGAGGGGCCCTGTGCCAGTGCCAATGCCAACGAGTGGGCCCCCCCTGCTTGCTCAGGTTCACAGCACTTGCAAAGTTGAAATACTTACCTCACCCTGCTCCACTGCCGTGACGTGGTCCAGATTTCCTAGGCCCACTAATTACTTGAACCAGCCCTACCCACCACAACTTTAGCCAAATGACCCCCAATTTCAAATGCCTTCCAATTATTATAAGGTAAATTACGCTTGACAAGCTTCATTAAGAAGAATGGATGGTTTTGACATTAAAATGGGCACTCTAGGTGTTTTCCTGGCCCCCACTCACTGCCGACTATGCTGCCCCATTGACTTGCATTGGGTTTCGTGTTTCGGTCGATCCCGACTTTACATCAAAATCGGCCGATTTCACTCGAGCCGACTTTTGAGATAGTCGGGTTTCGCGAAACCCGGCTCGACTCTAAAAAGGTCAAGGTCGCTCAACTCTACTCGTATGGCGTCAACTCTCTAAAGCTCATCATGATATTATATGTATACAGGAGACACATTTGTTAGAACATGATAATGTTAGAATGTACTCGGGTCTATACCCACATCACTTTTTTGCGAATGGCAAAACCAAAAAAACTGGGGTTGCTATTTTTTTAGTAAAGCGAACTCCTTTCAATTGATTAGTTCTGTAACTGATCCCATGGGTAGATTCCTTATAGTACTATGCTTAATCAATAATACCCCCTATACCATTGCCTCGGTTTATGCCCCAAATTTTGGCCAAATTAAGTTTTTGAATACCTTTTTGCAGACGCTAGGCAATCTCCAACATGGCTATAAACTGGTCGCAGGAGATTTCAACATTCCCGTGTCTAAAAATTTGGACTGCTCATCTTCTTCTTTGTCCAGGGGTGAAGCAGCTCAGCTTATTAACTCCTCAAATCTCCATGATATCTGGAGATATCTCCATTGCAATTAACGTGATTACACATTTTGGTCACCTAGACATGGTTCTTATAGTAGAATTGAATATATCCTGGTAGATGATGTGGCCCTCCCCCATTGCATCTCTGCGGATATAGGTAACATAACCTCATCTGACCACGCACCAGTATCTATTTCCCTGAGTGACCCGTTAGCAATTAGGCTTCCCTCACAATGGCGCCTCACTGATCCCCTCCTAACTGACCAATCGAATTCTCAACTAATAGAAGACTCCCTAAAGGTGTTTTTCTCTATCAATGATTCTGTGGAGGTACGCGATGACTCTCTCTGGTTTGCTCACAAGGCAGTAGTTCGAGGCCTCTTTATTAAAATGGCTGCGTCAGCTAAGCGGAAATACAATATGAACCTCCAATCTGCCTTTGGTATGGTAGCCCGACTCGAGGCCCAACATAAATTACTCCCCTCACCACAATTATTTTCTGACCTCTCTGCAGCACGCCTTCACCTTCGCCAGTTGCTCCTCCGCAAAGCAGAGAATGCACTTAGGAAATCCAAAGCTAAATTTTACTCAGTGGGTGATCGAGCAGGCGTGTTGCTTGCCAGGTGCGTTAAAAAAAAGAGGCCCAATCTAAAATTCATTACTTACTGAAATCAGATGGTTCACGCATTTACAACCCGATTCATATAGCAGAGGAATTTGCGTCATACTACTCCTCATTATACAACCTCGACTCTGACGCAAATACCCTTCAACCATTTCATGCCTCTATAGTCGCCTTTCTGGGTAAAGCAAATCTCCCCTCGGTTAATCCAGATCAGCTATCCTTCCTTAATGCCCCGATCGCAGTTTCTGAAATAACACAAATTATTAGAGAGAAAAAAAAAAAACGCTCCGCTCCGGGCCCTGATGGGTTTTCTTTTTCTTATTATTCTAAATTTCTTCCTACACTTTCCCCTTACCTTTTACGCCTATTTAACCACTGGCTATCTGTCGGTAATATCAGAAGTGAAGGTTTGGAAGCCTCTATTGCAACTCTCCCCAAATCGGGGAAACCTATGACCTTCCCGGGAAATTTTCGCCACATCGCTATTTTAAATTGCGACGTTAAAATTTATGCTAAAATCTGGGCTTATAGGTTACTGGCGATCCTCCCCTCACTCATTCACCCAGATCAAGTTGGGTTTGTTCCGGGTAGACAAACCAGGGATGGCACAAGACGTTTGATTGAACTTTTGGATGTGGTGGAGAGAGGGAGCCTACCCAGTGTGTTTCTTTCTCTCGACGCAGAGAAGGCATTTAACAGGGTGCACTGGGGTTACATTGATCTTACCCTCCAAAAATTCGGCATTACTGGCCAAATATCTAAAGCTATTATGGCCTTTTATTCTAACCCATGTGCCTCTGTCCGCTCGGCTGGATTTAAGTCCCGTACCTTCCCTATCTCTAATGGAACTCGCCAAGGCTGCCCTCTCTCCCCCATCATCTTTGCCCTGATCATGGAGCCTCTCGCTGCTGTTGTGAGACAGTGCCCTGACATAAGGGGGGTGATGGTGGGAGATCACGAACATAAAATTGGCCTGTATGCTGATGATGTTGTGTTGACCTGCTCCGCTCTTGACTCACTAAATGCGGTCTCCACTATCCTTGCTCAATTCGCTGAAGCCTCTTATTATAAACTAAACTTATCCAAATCTACAATTTTCCCTCTGTTTCTCCCAACCCCCCTTCAACGACAAATTCAAACTAAGTACCCTTTCATTTGGTCTCCCCTTGGGTTCAAATATCTAGGCATACAGATAACTCACCTAAAAGATATTGTCCGTATTAACTGTGACACAACCCTCTCTCAAAAAAGATATAGACCAATTTTCCAATTCCCACCTGTCCGGGATGGCAAACTTCTAAAATGCTAATTCTGCCTAAACTTATATATCTTTTTAGATGTCTCCCTCTTGTTGTTCCCTCTAGGTATATTTCAGTGTTCCAATCACTCATTGACCGATTCATTTTGAATAATAAGCCACATAGAATTAAACGTCAATTTATGTCACTTCCATACTGGAAGGGCGGTCTTGGTGCCCCTAAGGTCCAACTATATCATAGAGCTGCCCTCCTAGAACCCCTCAAAATTTGGTGGGAGGGAGATTCTCCTCTTCTATAATTTAATATTGAGTCACACTATGCCCCCAGAAGATCTCTCAGGACATTATTGGAACTTTGCTTGCTTCGCCCTACCTCATGTAGTTCTTCTCTTAGATCAATTCACTCTGCTTCCAAAATTTGGTCGGAATTATGCCCTACTCATTTCCCATTTCTATATCACTATGTATCTCTTCAGGCCTTGGAATGTGCTATCTATGGAATGTCTCTGTCTGCCTGGAGGGGATGTGGGGTGCTCCGAGTGAGTGATTTATACAATGCGGCTGGTTTGATTCCATTCTCAGATCTTGCTGACCGCTATACCTTACCTAGCAGAAGTTTTTTTCAATATTTTCAGCTACGTAGCCTTTTGAGGCCCTGTGGCCTGTTCGGGGCGTCCGCATCTCCTTCGGGAGAGGAGACTCCAGCTCAGAGATTCTTCAGACCAAATATCCTGATTCCTCATGATATTTCTATTATTTATAAAGCTCTTCTGTCTCATGGTACAGCAAATAGACTCCCTTTTATGTCTTCTTGGAAGGCTGCTCTCTCATTTTAAGCTCCCCTTGAAGACTGGTATTTCGCTATGATACACCCATCCAAATTCTCCTCATGCCTTGGTCACCTTGAGCAGATTTAAAAAATTCATCTTCAATGATACTTTACACCTACTAAATTATCTAAATTTTACCTCTCCTCTTCCCCCCTGTGTTGGAAAAATTGCAATCTTATTGGTTCGTTGGCTCATGTCTGGTGGGAATGCCCCCGTATCCAGATATTCTGGCATCAGGTTGAGTCCGTTCTAGCAGAGGTTACCCGTCTTCCCTTCGTATTAACCGGTCCTCTTGCAGTATTGGGTATCTCCCTTTTGAATTTCCCATCCCCTCTTCAGCCCATAATCTCTAACATCCTTGTTGCAGCAAGACACTGTATCACAAAACATTGGAAATCCCCTATTGTTCCCTCTAGATCTGAGCTAGTTGCTAGGGTTAATCTACATTATAGCTTCGAATCAATCACAGCTGATTGTCTCTCTAAAAAAATAAGGTTTTCACATGGTGGGACCCTTGGATCTTATCTTTTTTGTCATCGCCTGATTCTCTCCTCCCTTCTCCTCCTATTTGAGTAGGATGTCTAGTATTCATTCATGCCTCTGTGGTCGTTTTACTGTGGACCTTCTCTAAATGTTGATAACCTTCTCTTCTTCCGCCCTCCCCCTTTTTATGCTTGGTGTAATTTTTTATTCAATAAAAATTTGAATGGTTAAAAAAAAAAAATGTTTGCCAGTTTCAAGCGCATTTGCTGTGGTTTTATAGATCAAAACAGCATCAAATAGGAAGTGACATCATAGGCATCCCATCATGCCATCCCATGAGCATCCCATAATCCAGGAAGACAAGAATCCCAGATCATTCCCGTCTTCCTGCATGATGGCTGCTAACATGGACTGGTATGATCGCATGGCGCTGGATATCCCTTTAATGATCAGAGTGGTGTCTATGTGTTTGTCTCTGTGTTTGTGTGTGCCTATGTGTTTGTTTGTGTATGTGTTGTATTTGCGGTGTATGTGTGTAACTAGACATAGGCCCATGAGACTACTACTCCCATCAGCCTATGTCTGTTCCCTTTTAGTATACAAAGAAAAGACCTTGCACTCAACTTTAGATGCTCTGGTGAAATTTTAATGTAGTACTCATAAACGTTTCGGTCCAACAAAACAGGACCTTCATCAGTAACTACAAAAAGTGAAAACAAACTATAATAATACATAAATATAAAATAAAAAGGAAAACAAAAGTATATACAAGGATTTGTCAAAATAGGATATTTGAGAGCTAGTTCACAATATGGTCATGGTACAGGCAAAACTGGCGATTCGCAGAGAGATACTACTAGTACTAGGCACTGACGTGAGAAGTGCAAGGGGATAGAAAAAGAATAGTAACATACCGTACTGCAAAGAAAATAGGAGAGACAACCGTGTCTCTGAGCACACTCAACGCAGCGTCTGAGATATGGAAGAAAGAGTCACAAGTGCCCCGGCTGTAAAACTATACGTCATATTGTGCTCAAACAAAGAGAGAGCCCCGTGTAGTGGCATACCTTAGAAAACGTAGAACAACGTGAAACCGGGGACATAATCCCAACTAGGATGAGATAAATGTATAGCGTAAGCATACAAGGAATGACACACCAGTGTTCGTATGGTCCAAAGAAGGAGGACCGTGCTGGCGCTTTACCTGATGAGATGAGAGGAGATGTGTGCCGAGAAGCAGACGCGGAATCCTCCGCTCGTCTGCAGTGTGGGGAATAGCGTGCACTTTTGAAGAAGGAGGGCGTGCCCGGGTGAAGCATACTGACGAATCAGGGAGCGTGCACTGGAGGGCGGAAGTGACAAGAGCAGAAGGAGTCCGTGCGTGTCACCAGGGAGCAGAGTGTTCCCTTTTAGTGGCAGCAGGATCAGCTCGATGGGAGCAGTATTTCCCATCGAACTGTTCCTGCTGTAAAAAAAAAAAACACAATATACTTTTTTTTTTAGCCCCGACTCGATATTTTTTATTGCCCCCCCCTTCCTTATTTTCCAAAATATTTTCTTCCCTCTATTATTATAATTTTTAACCATGGCCCAATAGTATTAATTTAATCCCTTTTTTCATTTTTTTTGCCCATTATTCCTTTATTTTTACAGTTGTCCCCAAATAAAATTTTCATTGGTGGCCAGTGGTTCCCTGCGGAAATAGATTGTATATACCTGTCCCCGCCGATCGCCACAAAAAATAAAAGTAAAAAAAAAGCATATACTCACCTAGACACCTAATTCCCCGAAGCCCTCGTTCAAAGTAAAATAACAAACCACAAAAGATACCTACCCTCCGTAGAATCCATTTTAAACAGGTGTCTCACGATTATCTAAAGTTTAGAGCAGCCACATAACATGTGGCTACTCTAAACCACCGCTGCTGATACAATGAACACTGCCGTAAAACGATCCCATTGATTGTATAATGAGTTCACCCGAGTGCAGCCCGGGTGAACTTGTTGGGAGCCGAAGAAGTCAGTGGTACTCACTGCTGCTGCGCGGACTCCTCGGTTGACTGGAGGTTAACTCATGAGCATGGGAAAATTTCCCACGCTAATCAGTTCATCCCCGGTCAGCCGGGGAGCCTCTGATGAGATTATTTAATTCTTTCTGCAGTGTTTTACAGCGGGGCAGGTAGCATTAGCACCGGTCCCCTTTGTAAACTAGTTAACCCTTTGTGATGGATTACAGTGTGGGACCTGACTGCACTGTGGAGAGGTATGGATATTGTTTTTTTTTTCCAGAGGAAGGTTTTTTTTTTGGATCAGCACAATAAAAAATTTGGTCAAAAACGTGTTGTGATTATTTCATTAAAAGATTTTTAACCCTTTACTATTCTAGGGTTAATAATGGAGAGGGTGTATTATTGACACCTCTCCATTATTAACCTGACTTAATGCCACCTTTCAATAGCAAGCTTACATTAACCCCTTATTGCCCCATATGCCATCCCTACAGGGCATTAAGAAGAGAGAGGCTAAGTGCAAGATTTGGGGCATCTTACAGATGCGCCTTTTCTGGGGTGGCTGGGGGCAGATGTTTTTAGCCTGTGGGGCAAAAAACAATGGTCCCTCTCTAGGCTATTATTATCTTCTCTCACTCACTGGCTTTCCCTCTCTGGCGGAGAAAATTGCATTTTTTTCTACGATAGCCTTTACTTTAACCCCTAGAGTTCCAAATTTTTCCTAACACTAGCTAATAAATTTATTAAACACTTCCATCAAAAAATAGTTTTGATATGACAAGGTTTACTATATGCAAACCATGTGTCATATCTTGTCGGGTTCTGTAATCATTTTTGTGCTAGGGTTAGGGCTAGCGTTAGGGCCAGGGTTAGGGCTAGGACGAGGGTTAGGGTTAGGGCTACGGTTAGGGCTAGGGTTTGGATTAGGGTTAGGGGTGTGTTGGGGTTAGGATTGGAGTTAGAATTGGGGGGTTTCCACTGTTCAGGCACATCAGGGGCTCTGCAAATGCGACATGTCGTCTGATCTAAATTCCAGCCAATTCTGCGTAGAAAAAGTCAAACGGTGCTCCTTCCCTTCCAAGCTCTGCCATGTGACTGAACAGTGGTTTACCCCATCATATAGGGTATCAGCATACTCAGGACAATTGAACAACAACTTTTGGTGTCCAATTTCTCTCGTTACCCTTTGGAAACAAAAATTGGGGTCAAAAAGATAATTTTTCAACGGAAAAAAACCCTTGCATTGTGCTTTTTGTCCGGCCGTTATGTGTTGCTTATGTGTTTATCAGTGTCTCCGTTATGTGTCGAAAATGTCATCATGACTCTTACCGGAGATTCCCTTGAAAGAGCCATGTAGGGGGGGTTGTGTGTGTGCATGCGCACATTTACACGGATTCATACATATCTAAATCGGTTTTGCGTTTGTGTTTCAGTGTGGATATATATGTATATATGTGTGCAAATATATATACAGGTCCTTCTCAAAAAATTAGCATATAGTGTTAAATTTCATTATTTACCATAATGTAATGATTACAATTAAACTTTCATATATTATAGATTCATTATCCACCAACTGAAATTTGTCAGGTCTTTTATTGTTTTAATACTGATGATTTTGGCATACAACTCCTGATAACCCAAAAAACCTGTCTCAATAAATTAGCATATCAAGAAAAGGTTCTCTAAACGACCTATTACCCTAATCTTCTGAATCAACTAATTAACTCTAAACACATGCAAAAGATACCTGAGGCTTTTATAAACTCCCTGCCTGGTTCATTACTCAAAACCCCCATCATGGGTAAGACTAGCGACCTGACAGATGTCAAGAAGGCCATCATTGACACCCTCAAGCAAGAGGGTAAGACCCAGAAAGAAATTTCTCAACAAATAGGCTGTTCCCAGAGTGCTGTATCAAGGCACCTCAATGGTAAGTCTGTTGGAAGGAAACAATGTGGCAGAAAACGCTGTACAACGAGAAGAGGAGACCGGACCCTGAGGAAGATTGTGGAGAAGGACCGATTCCAGACCTTGGGGAACCTGAGGAAGCAGTGGACTGAGTCTGGTGTGGAAACATCCAGAGCCACCGTGCACAGGCGTGTGCAGGAAATGGGCTACAGGTGCCGCATTCCCCAGGTAAAGCCACTTTTGAGCTACAGAGAAGCAGCACTGGACTGTTGCTAAGTGGTCCCAAGTACTTTTTTCTGATGAAAGCAAATTTTGCATGTCATTCGGAAATCAAGGTGCCAGAGTCTGGAGGAAGACTGGGGAGAAGGAAATGCCAAAATGCCTGAAGTCCAGTGTCAAGTACCCACAGTCAGTGATGGTGTGGGGTGCCATGTCAGCTGCTGGTGTTGGTCCACTGTGTTTCATCAAGGGCAGGGTCAATGCAGCTAGCTATCAGGAGATTTTGGAGCACTTCATGCTTCCATCGGCTGAAATGCTTTATGGAGATGAAGATTTAATTTTTCAGCACGACCTGGCACCTGCTCACAGTGCCAAAACCACTGGTAAATGGTTTACTGACCATGGTATTACTGTGCTCAATTGGCCTGCCAACTCTCCTGACCTGAACCCCATAGAGAATCTGTGGGATATTGTGAAGAGAAAGTTGAGAGACGCAAGACCCAACACTCTGGATGAGCTTAAGGCCGCTATTGAAGCATCCTGGGCCTCCATAACATCTCAGCAGTGTCACAGGCTGATTGCCTCCATGCCACGCCGCATTGAAGCAGTCATTTCTGCCAAAGGATTCCCGACCAAGTATTGAGTGCATAACTGAACATTATTATTTGATGGTTTTTTTGTTTGTTATTAAAAAACACTTTTATTTGATTGGATGGGTGAAATATGCTAATTTATTGAGACAGGTTTTTTGGGTTATCAGGAGTTGTATGCCAAAATCATCAGTATTAAAACAATAAAAGACCTGACAAATTTCAGTTGGTGGATAATGAATCTATAATATATGAAAGTTTAATTGTAATCATTACATTATGGTAAATAATGAAATTTAACACTATATGCTAATTTTTTGAGAAGGACCTGTATATATAGATAGATATCATATTTTGAATTTTGAATCCACATTTTTTTTTAATAAATGTATTGACTTGTAATCTTAAACTTTGTAGATCAAGAAACATCCGGAGGTGTGGGACCATGTGGGAGACAAGTTAAATTAAAGTAAATTTTTATTAACCTTTTTTTTGTTTCAATAATTGTGCAAGAAAAATGGGCCTTGATCGCTTGTGGTTAGGCATCAGATCTTCTCTGCTGTTCAGGCTGGTTGGGGGGTTGGACTGGGAAGTAACCTCATAGGAGCCTTTTTATTTGTCCTAACTTTATTTATGCTAAAAAATGCTTAAAAAACGCTTTAAAAATGCTTGGAAGAAACCCTGAAAAACGTGTCAAAAACCCATCAAAAACACATTTAAATCCGCATGAGTTTTCCCTGGCAAGGGTGTGCGGTTTTGATAAGGAAAAATCTGCTTGTATTCTGCAACATGGGCACATAGCCTAAAGGTACCGTCACACTAAGCGACACTGCAGCGATACCGACAACGATCCGGATCGCTGCAGCGTCGCTGTTTGGTCGCTGGAGAGCTGTCACACAGACAGCTCTCCAGCGACCAACGATCCCGAGGTCCCCGGTAACCAGGATAAACATCGGGTTACTAAGCGCAGGGCCGCGCTTAGTAACCCGATGTTTACCCTGGTTACCATCGTTAAAGTAAAAAAAACAACCATTACATACTTAACTACCGCTGTCTGTCCCCGGCGCTGTGCTTCTCTGCTCTGGCTGTGAGCGCCGGGCAGCCGGAAAGCAGAGCGGTGACGTCACCGCTCTGCTTTCCGGCCGCTGTGCTCACAGCCAGAGCAGAGAAGCAGAGCGCCGGAGACAGACAGCGGTAGGTAAGTATGTACTGGTTGTTTTTTTACTTTAACGATGGTAACCAGGGTAAACATCGGGTTACTAAGCGCGGCCCTGCGCTTAGTAACCCGATGTTTACCCTGGTTACCAGCGAAGACATCGCTGAATCGGCGTCACACACGCCGATTCAGCGATGTCTGCGGGAGAGCCAGCGACAAAATAAATTTCTGGCCTTTCTGCCCCGACCAGCGATATCACAGCAGGGGCCTGATCGCTGCTGCCTGTCACACTGGACGATATCGCTAGCCAGGACGCTGCAACGTCACGGATCGCTAGCGATATCGTCCAGTGTGACGGTACCTTAACTCCCTATTCTGGTTCATAAAGAAGGCCTTAAGCTGTGGACCCCCTCTATCTTTATGCCCAAATGGTGTTTGGCTCATGGTTTGAAATGCCAAGAATGTAAATTGGATTAAATGTCCAATAAAACCTTCTGGTATTTTCTGCAGTCCTGTAATAGTTATAGACTGAGATTATTCTTGATAACCCTTGCACCTCTCCAGTCCATCCTTAGCTCTGCTACCTGACTAATTCATCTCTCTCCTCGCTACTCCTCTGCTTCTCCCCTCTGCAAATCTCTTCACTGGCTCCCATTCCCTCAGCACATCCAGTTCAAATTACTAATACTGACCTACAAAGCCATCCATAACCTGTCTTCTGCATATATTTCCAAACCAATCTCTCAATATCTTCCCTCACGTGATCTCCGGTCCTCCCAAGACCTCCTTCTCTCCTCCACACTTATTCGCTCCTCACCCAATCGCCTCCAAGACTTTTCCTGAATATCCCCCATTCTCTGGAATTCTCTGCCCTAACACGTCCGACTATCAACCACATTTGGATCCTTCAGACGGAACCTGAAAACCCACCTCTTCAGGAAAGCCTACAGCCTGCACTGACCCCGCTGCCTCCTCATCACTACTGAAGCTACTGCCTCACCAACACCGGAGCTCCTGCAACCCCCAACCTACTGTCTCCTTCCCCATAATCCTGTAGAATGTAAGCCTGCAAGGGCAGGGTCCTCTCCCCTCTGTACCAGTCTGTAATTGTTAGTTTGCTTACTGTAAGTGATATCTGTAATTTATATGTAACCCCTTCTCATGTAAAGCACCATGGAATCAATGGTGCTACTGAATATAAATAAATAATAATAATAATACATAATGATAATAATAATAATAATAATGTTATTTACATAGTGCCAACATATTCTGTAACAATTTACAATTAAGTGGGGACATGTACAGGTAATAAAGATATCACAAAGTAACATAGTTCAACAGTTACAGGAGGAGTGAGGACCCTGCTCACAATCTTACAATTCTTCAGCCAGCTCTGAATATTTTACACAATGCTACATAAATCATGAAAGGGCAGAGTAGTCAAGTACAGGTTTAAAGAGAAGACAGAAATACAGAATGATTTTATAAATAATTCATCCTCTTCTGGTTTAAGCATTTTTAAACAACTTTGTAAAAATAAAAAAAGCTGTTTATCGATGCAGTGAAACTCCATTGGGGATCTTGTCTGCCGTGTACTACTATATAAAAATAAATACTTATCTAATAGTCCTTCTTTCAACACTAGGGAATTTAAACCATTTTTCTCTTCAAATCATTGGGAGCAGAAGTATGGTTGGTTTAGTAGTACAGAAGGTAACTGTGCTGATATCCAGTTCCAGTGGAAAACATACATGGTCTAGTAACTCGGTCTGTTGCACCTCCTTTGTTTGACACTGGTATAGATTATATTTGTCACAAATAGGAAACTCAACGGAACAATTCTGAATATTGAACCTGTCACCTGTTTTTTTTGCTACCCCACCCCCCACCCCCATCTGAGAACAGCATGATTTAGGGGCAAAGACCCTGATTCCAGTAAAGTGTTCACATACTTGGCTACTTGCTACAGTTTTGATAAAATCACTGTTTTATTTGCTGCAGATCTGCCAGTTCTCTAATGCTGAGCTCTGTATAACCCGCTCACATCACTGATTGGCAAATTTCTATGTACACTGTGCATAAGCAGAAAGCTGATCTTAAATGGTGGGAGCGGGATAATACAAAGCTCATGACTATGGGAAACATTGCAGTAGGCTTCTTTGTCCATTTGTGACAATCTGCTGCAAGGTAAAACAGTGATTTTAACAAAACCACAGCAATATACCAGTAAGTGACACATCGCTGGAATCAGGGTTTATATCTGTACATTATGCTGCTCTCAGATTAGGTGGCAAAACTTGGTGACAGATTCCATTTAACGGCAACCTGTCAGGAGAATTGTGCTGAGTAACCTACAGACACTGTCAGGTTGGCGCCGTTATACTGATTAAAATGATACCTTGGTTGATGAAATCCGTCTTGTGGTTGTTGTGCAGTAGCAGCTATCGATGATCGCAGAAGGTGATTTTTTCTTCAATATATACATAATATTCATCATGTAAAATAGGAAACAGGTCACTGAGAGATCAGTGACCTGTCAGAAACCGTACAGATGAATACCTAATCAGAGCACAACATGAAGCCCCCACAGGCCCGCCCCGAAGCACGAGCATTTCATTAACTCAAAACTGAAAATAAACATTAAACAACAACCACAAGACGGATTTCATCAAGCAAGGTATCATTGTAATCAGTATAATGGCGCCGACCTGACACTGTGTGTAGATTACTGTGCACAATCCTACTGACAGGTTCCCTATAGCAGCAATGGAGGTGCCACTATTCCATGTGGAAGGCTAAATTTACTTCTTCTTGGACCTTGTCTACCCTCAGTTATAGAAAAAATGTATAACAATAAAAAAAGATTAATGCTATAATAGACTAGCTTTATTAAAGCTGTTCTTACCTTTGTAAATGTCATGGTTATATCAACCTTTTAACCAACAGGATAGCCAATTCTGCTATGAAAACACAACCTATTTCCTTCCTAGAGATCAGATGCTAAAAGAACAGTATTCTACAATATTGTATCCTGGAAGGTTTACATCTCTAAATAAGTTATATCAAACAAACATTACATTTCCATTCACTGACTAAAGACACTGCTTCCTGCAAACACCGGCATAGTGATTGAGACATGATATATTTGTGCCACATCCGAAACCTTGGCCATTTGTTCAGCTCACAGTTGACATTTCAGTACACTAAAAATGGAAGAAACATCACAGCATGAAGCTAGCACCGTGTTTAGTCTATCTCCGCCAAAGACAAAAAAATAATTAACTGCTGGAACAAAGCATCACAACAGGATGACGGAGAAATGTTCAACCACCATATACCATGATAAGCAAATCTCCAAGGTTCAGAGGTCTGGCATATTGCAATAATGTATCAGTGCAATTATTCTATATTTGACAAAAGGCCTAGCACATTTTCAGATACATTTTTTCTTGCAGGTGTCTGAAAAAAATGGAGAACCAGAGTTTAAAAGGGTTTTCTGGTTTTATTTAAATGAAGCTTAATTATCAAAATTAATTGCTTGCTGTCAGCTGGTTGAAGGGAATTTGTCACCATGAAAATGCAGTCCAATCTGTAGGCATCCTGTGATAGTGTGGGGGAGGAGGGGTTGAGCAGATTGATATATAGTTTTTTGAAAAATATTCAGTGCAAGGGCTCAAACCCACTTGCGATGAAATCGGACGAATGCAATCCAATAAAATATCGGATTGCATTCGGACCAATGTTATGCGATTTTTTTTCCCAGCTCGGATCGAATTTTCCCACGGTGCTCGCGCTGACATCATAAAGATGAAGTGAGTTCACTGACTGGAACTCCTACATTTGGGAGGTCCTTCCCTCATTCCATATTGTTAGCTAGATAGTAGGATACAAATTCCCCATCACTTTAGAATACCAGCTAAAACATGCCCATTTGAATTTTAGGCTTTGCCCGCCACCACCATGTCATTATGCGGCCCTCGCTGACAATTAGCAGAGGGCCACCAGGTGCCGTGAAACCTGAGTTTTGTGAGCTCCACAGTTCATTCTGGACACCGGATCCCAATGGAGCCACTGTCATAGAACGTGAAGCTGCTGTAAGGTGAAAATAATACAGGAGTTGGGGGAGCTGTATGATCAATGTCAGTAAATTGGATTCTACCAGACACCAAAATGATTAGAATTAAATTCTCAATACAGTATATGCAAGCGAGGGCTTGTATTGTGGTCAGTCTGTCAGACCTGAAATCCATGTCAGGAACATGTACAAGCCTCATTTTACTGGGAAGCAGCCTCCTCAAGGGAAAAAAGACAGGAGTGCCATTGACAAATCTGTACAAGCCTACGCACTTCTTCTGGAAACTACCCAACCAGGCAGATTGTATCTTTTGCATGATTTTGAGTAATTGCAGGATATGTCCCAGAGAGTGACGAGGTCTGTGGAGTGTATTACTCAGGTGACAGGCAGTGCTACAGAGCTCATGTAAAGGCCTTAGCATGGCAATGACCATGTTTCCATATGTGTAAGGCTGCGGCCTGAATAGGTCTGTGGAGCGTACAAACCCAGTCTCTTAGATGTGCTTGAAATGTACAAAAACTGGGCAATACCCCACCACCATTTTTTTAGGAGCCTGGAAAAGCCAGCATTGGTCTTTGTCCAGCACCGGACAATGCAATGTGGTAACGATTATGTATGCCCTATCTAACTAACAATTTGTGAACAGACATATATACCGACAAGGGACAACTGAACGCTGCACTGGAACAATGAACTGGACATGGTTGCTGACTATTGTGTCTGTGCAACTGCAGGTTGTGGGCAGGAGGTATCAGCACCTGCTTCCTGGACAGCAGATTGTGAAGGCCGTCACACAGGGGAAGGGCCAGTGGTTTCAACCTCAGACCCAGATTTTGTACAAAGGCTTTCCTACAACCTACTTTGGTGCTGCGTATGTGAGCAGTATATGGCTTATGCTAACAGAGGTATTATGTAGAATTTCCCTTTATAAAGGGATGTGTGGGTAAGATTTTCAAACTAGCAGAATATGAATGCATTTATGTTCCAAAATGTCCAAATGGACGTTAAGACAACTTAGAAAAAAAACATATGGGCTACATTTACATTACATTGCTGTCATCCGTAGGGCATACAAAGTTGGAAGAATTACAGCCCTTGTTCAATTTTAGGACAGTCAGCCTTTCTGTGTTTTCCATTGACAGCCATGTGCGCCTATCCGTTATGATTGCACGAGCCAAAAAATGCACTCAGACAACACATTTGTTGCAAGGCATGGTAGCACCTCCAATGTGTACAAGGCGAGGTTGGGCCAAGTGTGCAGTCTCCTGGCCATGGGTGCTCAAATGTTTAGGCATAACTGCACTCCACCTGCTCATGACCCTCTTTAATGGTGCATGTTGAGAGGTCTGACAAATTACAAAGAAAGTAAACAGTTCCTCAGAGTGGCCAGCATTGGGGTCATATGTCTCCTGGGATTCTTGATGGTGGGAGAAAGGAGGACCAGGTTGAGGATTCAGAGCCCAACCTCTTGGCTACGGAGACTGGACTGTGTCAAAGACTTCGTGGTGCTGCTTGTCAACACACTGGATCCTTATTCTGCCATTAAACCCACAACAGCCTCACACTTGTCTGGGTTAGTCAGTGGTGTAGTGCGCTGACCAAATTTGGAAAGGAAGCTAGAAAGAGATACAGTCACTTTCTGATCTGTCATATGGCCTTGGCAGGCACCACGACATCCACATCCCTCAACGTCACCCTTCCTCATATTGATTGCGTTATGTTTATGAAAAAAAAATATCCTAGCTTTATTTTTCACAAGTACCCTCACAGAGTTTTATATACAAATTCACTGTATCTAGCAATGTATGGATATTTTTTTCAGATATCAGCTTTAATACACACGACAACAGCAGACTCATGAAAATTACAGTAAGTCACGTTTGCGTATCTCAGCAGGCTAGATTAAGATACACTATTTTTTAAACCAATAGAAAATTAGTAATTTTATATCGCCTCGCTGACACACTGCAACAGCTGACTAATGAAAATTATTGCCACTGGTAAATTGTGACGTTTGCTTATTTTGCCCGAATTTCGCCAATTGCACAACTGCTAAAGATACGCTATTTATTAAACCAATAGAAAATTAGTATTTTTTATATTGCCTTGCTGACAACCTGCAACAGCGGACTAATGAAAATTATTGCCAATGGTAAATTGTGACGTTTGCTTATCTCTGCACGTATTGCGCCAGTCACACAACTGCTGCATAAAAATATGCTATTTATTAAATGCATTTTTTAGATCACCTTTATGAGACACACCAACAACAGACTCAGGGAAATTACTGGTAAATAGTGACGTTTCCATAGCACAGCAGGTTTTGCGCCAGTCACACAACTGCTAGATAAATATTAGCTATTTAAGCAATAGTGGGGGAATATTATTTAGCAATTAGCTTTTAAAAAGGATGTTACTATATGCTGGCACTGAGGAATATTATTTAGCTTTTAAAAAAGATAATTATATGCTGCTACACAGCTCCAAAAAAAATTGGTTTTGTATATGCTGGTACTACCTAATATTATTTGCCTCTAAAAAGAGCTGATTTGTATATTATGGTAGTGGATGAAAGCCTGCCTTCTCTCCCTAATCCTACAGTCAGTTCCTAATGCTAAAGTATACAACACCCAATGCAAAATAGCAGAAATCTCTGATAATACCCAGGTGCCTGCCTTTTTACTCTCCCTCCTACTAAATCTATCTATCCTATTAAATTGTCCTATATGCTCCTGTCACTCTCCCTACCCTAACACTATGTTCTCCCTATGCTGTTTCTGGCTGCACAGTGTGCAAGATTGAATATCCCCTGTGACGCTGTAAAGACAGCCAATCACAGCAATGCCACACCAAAGATGGTGCCAGGATTACTGTGATTGACAAGCCAGCCCAGCATTTTAATTTGTTGCAAATAAAGCAACAAACATGCTGGGCGGGTCACTTGAATATACCAAGGCAAATACCAAATCACTCGCTGAGTAATCTTTCAGATGCAAGTACAATTGAAGTTGGCATTTTCTTTTTTTATGGATTCACTTGAAGCTTTTATTGGGAACATTTTACATAACATTTTGGATCAGATTTATCTGGTGCTCAATTGTGAGCACTTATATTAGGGTTTCCTTCTAAATCTCTGAGTGATGAGATTCAATGAAACCCCTGAGGCATCTATTCACTATAATGAGGCAGCCGAGTCTGGCCTCTGTTCAGTGGTGTCCTTTCCAGAGGTGAACAAAACTGTGTCTGACAGTGCTTTTATACACGATTTATAAAGACAGACACAACTGGATCATAGGCCATACAGTGTCTACAATTTCTCAATCTGCCTTATTATAAGAAATCTATATGGGGGTTCTATCTGAATCATGTATTACTCTAGATTTACACCAGCATTGCAATGTATTACAGTTGTCTTTGTGACAGTAAGATAATGCCTTTTAGACCATGCTGCTGGCATGATCTAACAGGCCACCGTAGCTGTCAGACCTAGAGGTCATAATTTAATCTCGGGTTGCCATGGCAATGATCGGCAGCCTGCAATTATATCGCAAGGGTACCAACTGGAATGGAGACCACTCTTTCTCCCTGTTTTCTAAATGCTAACTCGTATTAATAGCAACAGGGTCGGGACAAGGGGTAGGCATGGTAGGCACCTGCCTAGGGCACTACCTCCTGCCTATCCATCACCTATAAGGTACCTGGATGTAAATGTTTACTTGTTGATACTGATTATGTCTCATCAGTAGTGAGGATCCTGTATGGTCCACAATATGATAATGACTCATAGCAACAACTCCCAGTATCTTCTTAATATTGATAAAGACATACTGGAAGTTGTAGGTTCATGTGATACAAAAGTATGTGGACCTGACTTGGCATTACAGTTGATTGCTGTACTAAGCTTGGTGATGTATTCATGTACTGATAGTGGTTCTGGTCATGTATTCATGTACCAATGATGGTGATGGTATTGTATTTATTTACTGACAGCAGTTCTCGTGATGTATTCATGTACTGATGGAGGTTCTAGTGAAGCATTTATCTACTAATGGTAGTTCTGGTGATGTATTCATGTACTGATGGTGGTTCTAGTGACCTATTAAATTACTTGTGATGGTTCTGGTGTCATATTTATCTACTCCTGACTGCACTGGTGATGTATTCATGTACTGATGATGATTTTGGTTTCATATACATGTTCTGATTATGGTTTTGGTGAGGAATACAGCACCAGAATCATCATCACTACATGAATACATCACCAGAGCCATCAATAG
Source organism: Ranitomeya imitator (assembly GCF_032444005.1). Taxonomy (NCBI): domain Eukaryota; kingdom Metazoa; phylum Chordata; class Amphibia; order Anura; family Dendrobatidae; genus Ranitomeya; species Ranitomeya imitator. The sequence goes on from NC_091282.1 coordinate 271,473,612, forward strand.
TACATAAATACAGTACCAGAACACCCATCACTACATGAAGATATCACCACAACACCATCAATACAAGAACACGACACCAGAACCACAACCAGTAAGTGAATACATCACCTTAACCACTATCTATACAAGAATATGGCACCAGAACCACCATTAGTATTGTTGCTAACTGTATTTGTTGCATGACGGACATAAAAAGCATCATCGTATCCCTTTATAAAGCTATCATATAAAGCTATTGTATAAGCTAGCGTATCCCTTTAAAGCTATACAGAGCTTTAGCTTCCATTGGGGTATCCACCGAATGCTGAACACTTTAATTGAAACCAAACAGCCCCCATTATAACTACTGTAACTTATATTAGTTTCCATGACTGTACTTGGGTTTGACATTTAAAATATAGGATGTCAGGGATGACTATCACAATTTTTCTCTTGTACAGTGTAAATGGTCTGCAAGCAATGAATGATTTCATATCTAACTATGAAAGCAAGCTCCCTGTTGAGCCTCACCGCTTAAGTACACCACTTTCTTTACTTTTGCTAGTGTTTTTTTTGGAAAACAGGTCACAATTCAAGTAAAAGTGGTGATCATCTGACCCATTGGATGGGGATGGGGGTGCATTAGGGGTCCTGTTATCTTTGTATCTGACCCATTCTTGTACATGGGAGCTGAGGGTTCGTGTATGGTGGGTGCCATCGGCTTCATCTGCCTGGGGCAGAAAAAAAGATGGGGGCTGTGTGGGCACCACCCCTGGCTTTGACAGCCTTCACTCAGCTATCACTTAAGCTGAACTCCAGACAGTGATCCCTTATGAGTGCAAGGACGTACCGGTATGTTCATTTACAGGGACACACTGCAAAATCCAATGTCAGCAAGGGGTTAAAGTCTAGCAGAACCACAGTTTTCTGCAAGATTGGTCGACAATTCAATATGTATTTGTTTTTTTTACTATTTCCATACACATGATAGTACATGAGAGCAAAGATGCAGCTGTTTAAATTTCAGTGGTAGATCCATTTGTTCAGCAGGGAAACAAGCCACTGCCAGATACTAGCAACGGGTCTCTCTAAGAGAACGCAGGAACCCTCATTCGAGCATAGTGTTACTGTGTATTTTAGAGTCAGCAGTAGTGTTGAGCGATACCGTCTGATACTTGAAAGTATCGGTATCGGATAGTACCGGCCGATACCCGAAAAATATCGGATATCGCCGATACCGATATCCGATACCAATACAAGTCAATGGGACATCAAGTATCGGAAGGTATTCTCATGGTTCCCAGGGTCTGAAGGAGAGGAAACTCTCCTTCAGGCCCTGGGATCCATAGGGATGTGTAAAATAAAGAATTAAAATAAAAAATATTGATATATTTACCTCTCCGGCGGCCCCTGAACTCAGCGCGGGTAACCGGCAGGCTTCTTTGTTCAAAATCAGCGCTTTTAGGACGTGAGAATCACGTCCCGGCTTCTGATTGGTCGCGGGCCGCCCATGTGACCGCCACGCGACCAATCACAAGCCGCGACGTCACCGCAAGCTATTAACGCGCTCATTTTTAAAAATGAGCGCGTTAATGGCTTTCAAAGACGTAGCGGCTTGTGATTGGTCGCGTGGCCGCGACCAATCACAAGCCGCGACGTCACCGCAAGCTATTAACGCGCTCATTTTTAAAAATGAGCGCATTAATGACTTTTAAAGACATAGCGGCTTGTGATTGGTCGCGTGGCCAACACTAGTCATAGGTGAGGATGTTACTTTTAGTAGCCATTCAAACCCATTTGTGTCAACTCCTGTATATGTTATCAGGCCCAAATCAGCAGGTCATGAGAAGTTTTGATCAGGGTCATTTGGGCCTTTTAGGTTTTCATTATGATTTGAAAAGAGAAAACACAATAGTTTGACAATAAATGGCTTCACCCTACCACTAACCATGAGTGGAGAAAAAGTTTTGGTGTTATCATTCATATTCTCTGAAAAAAGGCCAAGAAAGCAAAAATGCTGCCTGGGGTATGTAAACTTTTGAGCAAAACTGTATATATCTTACATGTATTATGTATATTACTGTCCCATATACACTGCCCTCTTGTCACGATCCATGTTTTTATTCGTGGCAGCTCTGGTTTCAATCTGTTTTATATATAGCTTTTTCCTTTCAGGACCAGGGGGGTTAATATCAGTTTTCTCCCCCAATGGCTATGAGCTGTAACTGCAGTGTGGCTAGGTCAGCTGATGTGGGTGGTGACCACTCCTGCCATCCTTTAAATGGTCACCTGATGCATCAGATGACTGTCGGTGATAGAGCAATCTACAGTGACCAAGCCTGGAGGAAGGAGCTCGCTGGCTACTGTGGTGTATCAGCTGGTTTCATGAAGTCGTGATCCTGGTGCCTATATTCTGCTTCGCAGCGGTGCTTTGCAGCAAAGGGAGATGAAGCTAAGTTGTGTTTTTTTATAATAGTAATCTTTATTTTTATATAGCGCTAACATATTCCGCAGCGCTTTACAGTTTTGCATACATTATCATCACTGTCCCGGTTGGGGCTCACAATCTAAATTCCCTATCACTATGTCTTTTTTGGAATGTGGGAGGAAACTGGAGTACCCAGAAGGAAACCCACGCAAACACAGGGAGAACATACAAACTCCTTGCAGTTGTTGTCCAAGGTTAGGATTAGAACCCAGGACTCCAGCGCTGCAGTCTTGCCCCGTCTGTTGTGAATTCTGTGGCAGAGCTCCCTCCTGTGGTCACAAGTGGTACTTCGGCTGGTAATCTCTGTGAGCTTCTTGGTGGAGGAGAGTGGTACTGCGGCTTCTGAGTTTCCTTCCTCAGGTGATGTGGTGAAGTCGTTAGGTGATGCTCTATTTAACTCCACCTAGTGCTTTGATCCTGGCCTCCAGTCAATGTTCTAGTATTGGACCTGTTTCCTCCTGGATCGTTCCTGTGGCCTGCTGCTCTGCATAGCTAAGTTCTGCTTTTGCTATTTTGTTTGCTGATTTTTTCTGTCCAGCTTGCTTTTTGTTTTTTCTTGCTTGCTGGAAGCTCTGGGACGCAGAGGGTGTACCTCCGTGCCGTTAGTTCGGTACGGAGGGTCTTTTTGCCCCCTTTGCGTGGTTGTTTGTAGGGTTTTGTGTTGACCGCAAAGATACCTTTCCTATCCTCGCTCTGTTCAGAAAGTCGGGCCTCACTTTGCTAAATCTATTTCATCTCTACGTTTGTCTTTTCATCTTAACTCACAGTCATTATATGTGGGGGCTGCCTTTTCCTTTGGGGTATTTCTCTGAGGCAAGGTAGGCTTATTTTCTATCTTCAGGCTAGCTAGTTTCTCAGGCTGTGCCGAGTTGCATAGGGAGCGTTAGGCGCAATCCACGGCTGCCTCTAGTGTGGTTGGAGAGGATTAGGGATTGCGGTCAGCAGAGTTCCCACGTCTCAGAGCTCGTTCTATGTTTTTGGGTTATAGTCAGGTCACTGTATGTGCTCTGACTTCTATGTCCATTGTGGTACTGAATTACCTTATCATAACACCCGTCCCTTTCGTATTTGTCACTCACTGTCCCCTTTGTGTTATTATCTGCAGTGGTTAGGCTAGTGCCCCTTGCCGGCCAGTGCACTAGCCAGGGCAGTATTAGATGACAGCGAGGGACGAGGTTCCTGATGACGGTGGGGGGGAAGGACCCATCTAGGATGGTAGAGGAATGCAGGGACACGCTCAGGTTTGAGTTCAAGTGGTGACCATCTCCCATTTCCCTATCAGTAGGGTCTTCCTCTCCCCATTTCATCCCAATGTGAGTGTGTTGCGCCGTCCGCTGACCAAACCCCTGTTGAGTCGTGTCACATCGTGACACCTGTTTTGTTATGTACAGCATCGTCTGTTACATATGGATTTATATAGCATCCCATTATTTATTACATACCGTCCTTTCTTGTTAGATAATATAATATAATGATGGCTGATGGAGCACTGGAAAGCCTCTTTTCTGATTGAGGAGCTGATAGACTGCTGGTCACCGGCTGGTCCACTCATAGTCATTTTATATGTTACAAGAGATGACTATGTAATAAAAGAGGGTGCTGTGAATAGCAAATATATCAAGAATACACTACGCAAGGGACAGTGCTATATATAACAAGACATAATACTATAACAATGGGATACATAACAGCAGAGGAAGCTATATAATAAGGGATAGCACTATATATAAATAGAGAGGATGGTACGTAATAAGGGACAGCATTATACATAATAAAAGAGGAAACTAATGATGGCACTGTACATAATAAGCAAGCACATGATATACTAAAGGATTGTGCTATACATAATAAGTGAGTACACTATATACTAAGAGACTGCTACACATAAGTGAGTGCACTATATACTTAGTGACTGTGCTATACATAAATGAGTATACTATATGCTGTGCTATACATTATAAGAAAGCACACTATATACCAAAAAACTGTGCTATACACAATAAGTGAGTACACTATATACTAAGGGATTGTGCTATGCATAATACGTGAGTGCACTATATACTAAGTGACTGTGCTATACATAATAAGGCTACGTTCCTATATCTGTGTCCAGTGTCGGTGTGCTGCCCAATTTAACAGACGCATTCAGCATTTCCTATTCTAATTCTCAAAATCAAATCAGAACAGGGTGTTCTCCGACCCTATCAGATCTCTGTCTCAGATCCATGATTTTCACAGATGAGTGAATGGATCCATAAAACTCTACGAGTCTGTCTGATAAAATAATTTGACATCACACAGATGTTGAGAAACGGGGTCAGTGGGTGCTCGCATCTGCTGGCCCGGCTGTCTTTAGCAAGACTGCATTGACCATGGCTCATACCACTGAACGCCCGCTCTATCTCCCGGTGGGCAATACACTACACAGACAACACAGGGTTAAGGTAAAACAGTGTGGCAATACTTTATGGAACCACAAAACACAATAGCAAACAGAACAATCTCAGCAATTACTCCAAGATAGTGCACATTACAGGGCCTCACCCTTCCGCTGACTTGCCAAGATAATAGTAGATGTTATATCAGAGCTCCCAGGGTCACTCTTCCACCTGTGAAATACACACAGAGAAGAGATATTGACAAGCGTAGGAAGATGACAGAACAGTCCATAGGGTCTGTACAAGGTCAAAAGCCAGTTGGCATGATGTCAGAGCTCCTAGGGTCGCTATTCCACCTGTAATACACACACAGAGAAGAGGTAATGACAAGCGTAGGGAGATGACCAAGAACTGTCCATACAAGGTCCAAAGCCAGTTGACATGAGAGTCACCACTTGGCTTATCTGACCATCTCCATGGAACCAGGTGACCAGCGGGTCCCAAACCTGGCTTTCTCCAAACATATCCATGGTTCAGAGATGGTCACTGGATCAGATCTGTGTCCTTCCAACCAGAGCCGAAAACCCCTAGGTTGTTTCCTATAGAATCATAGAACACTGTCCCTCGTGATGGTGCCATGATGAATTGGCTGCAGTCTTTTCTCTTGTCTGTTGGGTGGTTTGCAGAATGTCCGGCTGGTAGCTCTGTCTTACTTCAGTTTCCCATGATGTGATCTCTGAGTCTTTTTATACCCAAGGCATGTAAGCTATTTTTAGAATTACCCAGGGTCCTTCAGTCCAACATCAAGATAAGGTAAACAATGGTGATGGGATCAAGGTAGCACTATTAACATATCAGCACACATCAATAAACAAAGCTTAACACACCCTATGTACAGTCACTTTTACAGACTAAAGGTACCTTCACACATAACGATTTCGTTAACGATATCGTTGCTTTTTGTGACGTAGCAACGATATCGTTAACGAAATCGTTATGCGTGAGAGCGACCAACGATCCCTGCTGGGAGATCGTTGGTCGCTGGGAATGATCAGGACCTTTTTTTTGGTTGCTGATCACCCGCTGACATCGCTGAGTCAGCGTGTGTGACGCCGATCCAGCGATGTCTTCACTGGTAACCAGGGTAAACATCGGGTTACTAAGCGCAGGGCCGCGCTTAGTAACCCAATGTTTACCCTGGTTACCATTGTAAAAGTTAAAAAAAAACAAACAGTACATACTTACAATAGAAAAGAGAAAAAAAAAGGTGGAGCTGCACAACCGTGCTGTGTACTGGCCGTTATGCCTGCGTGGTGTGCTAGAGGTAACCTGTCTTCAGACCGGAGGTGCTTGCATGAAAAACAGTAATGAATCCATAACACCAATAGAAATTGCAGCAGCACTCACCGATCTTGTGTGGTCTCCACCCGTTGAAGCCCTGTTGTAGGCGCGAAACGGCTGTCGTCTTTATTCCCTGCTCACCTCCTCTCAGCTTCTGCTCCCTCGAGCCGTGAAGATGTCATTGTAATTGTTTCTAATAAAGGACTTGGACCACACAAGATCGGTGAGTGCTGCTGCAATTTCTATTGGTGTTATGAGTACATACTTACATTCTGGTGTCTGTCCCCCGGCATCAGCTTCCCTGCACTGTGTCACCGCCGGACGGCCGTAAAGCAGTCCCCCGGCATCAGCTTCCCTGCACTGTGTCAGCGCCGGCCGGCCGTAAGGCAGAGCACAGCAGTGACGTCACCGCTGTGCTCTGCTTTACGGCCGGCCGGCGCTGACACAGTGCAGGGAAGCTGATGCTGGGGGACAGACACCGGAATGTAAGTATGTACTGTTTTTTTTTTTTTTTACTTTTACAATGGTAACCAGGGTAAACATCGGATTACCAAGCGCGGCCCTGCGCTTAGTGACCCGATGTTTACCCTGGTTGCCCGGGGACTTCGGCATCATTGGTCGCTGGTCACACAGACAGCTCTCCAGCGGCCACACAACGACCTAACAGCGACGCTGCAGCGATCAGCATCGTTGTCTATATCGCTGCAGCATCGCTAAATGTGACGGTAGCTTTACACAGTATGTTAGATAGTATATTAGTTGGCAAGTCTGTCTACTTGACCCACCAGACATAAACACTTAAATTCACAAGCCAATATACAGATAAAAAGCCAGTTCTTTTGGTTTGCAAAAACATAGTTGTCTGGGAAATTAAGATACAATCTGGTTTCTTCACAACAGACATATCACCCAAATGTGAGAATGCAGTCTTAAGGTACCGTCACATTAAGTGATGCTGCAGGGATATAGACAACGAGCCGATCGCTGCAGCGTCGCTGTTTAGGTCGCTATAGAGACGTCAAACACGGCAACACCAGAACGATGCAGGAGCGATCCAGTGACGTACTTATCGTTCTCACTGGTTGTTAGCTCCATGTAAAAACATTGCTGGCATCGTTGCTTTTGCTGTCAAACATGACGAATCAAGCCGACCTGACGACCGAATAAAGTTCTGGACTTCTAACTCCGACCAGCGATGTCACAGCGGGATCCTGATCGCTGCTGCGTGTCAAACACAACGAGATCGCTATCCAGGACGCTGCAACGTCACGGATCGTTGTCGTTCTCGTTGTAAAGTTGCTCAGTATGAAGGTACGTTAAGGAATTGTACAGATAACATTATCACTCCAAATCACACTGTGCAGATACAGAATAATTTTTACATCAAGGAAATTGCCGCTGACGTCTCGTCTGATTATTGTCAGTTTCTTCTCCAACTGGTCAGACCTTCATGTCGACATCTCCCAGCCACAACTCGTCTTGTCACGATGATCATCGCAGCCCTGAAAATAGCAAGTCTGCCCCGCACTGCGCCCCTGACTTAGATATGTACCCCACCCCTAATATACTATTAGCTACGCACCAATCAAAATATAAAGTGATAAGTAGCACTGTGCCCCCCATTACCTATAATCACTGTTGCACAATAATATAAATTATTCAGTCTGTGAATCTCCTCAATTAACTGTAAGGCTATGTGCAGGCTTGTTACAGGAAAATATGCAGCATTTTACAGTACAAGCAAAGTGAATGAGATCCCTAAAGTCTGATGCACACGCTGTTTATTTATTGTTTTTAAAAATCTGCATAATGTCAATTCTTGCAGCGTATTTTACCCATACTAATGAGTGGGGGAAAATACGCAACAAAAACATGTAAAAAATGTAGCAAAAAAAAAAAATTTATGCAGCGCTCTTCCTGCCACCACAGTAAGACATGCAGCAGAATATTTTCCTGCAAATCCGGAACATATGCACATAGCCTTAGTCCCTGTCCTGTGTCCTCCCCCCCATTCATTATAAGTCCTTGATAGCATCATAATGATATTATCAGGTACTGGGCATCTTCTGCCACCTCCTAATTCATTATAAGTCCCTGATAGCTTCTTCTCCCACCTTTCAATCTAATATATAAAGCTGAAAATGTGTGTGTGTGTGTGTGTGTGTGTGTGTGTGTGTGTGTGTGTGTGTGTGTGTGTGTGTGTGTGTGTGTGTGTGTGTGTGTGTGTGTGTGTGTGTGTGTGTGTGTGTGTGTGTGTGTGTGTGTATGTCCGGGATTGGCATCTGCACCATCGCAGCTACAGCCACAAAAGTTTTCACACTCACACGTCTGGACCCCGAGAGCGTCATAGGCTATGATGTGAGGCGAAATATTAACCCCGCGCGTTCCAATTCACCAAACAATTTTGCCCCTATCTACATAATGGGGAATAAAGTGAAAGGAAAAGTGTTGGTGGCGTCACAACTACAGCCACAAAATTTTGCACAGTCACACGTCTGGACCCCGAGAGCGTCATAGGCTATGTTGTGAGGTGAAATTTTAACCCTGCGCTTTCCAATTCACAAAACAATTTTGCCCCTATCTACATAATGGTGAAAAGTGAAAGGAAAAGTGTTGGAGGCAAATTGACAGCTGCCAGATGGGAACAAGGGGGACTTAAAGAGTGAGAGCGGTGGCGCCAAAGAGTATATACCGTACAGTTGCTAAGGTGGGGTCCCGACATGGGATACTCACCACACACGGGGATATGAACACACACACAAAATGTGCCACACACTACCATGTGCTTGAACACATATTACCCTCAGCACACATTTCACCACACATACACCAACCTCGCCACATAAAAGTCAAAACACAAAAGTCGGCGTTCAAAACTTGCCACGCGCAAAACTCGCCACATGCAAAACTAAGCTCATGCAAAACTCGCCACAAGTGCAAAACTCACATCATGGAAAACTCGCCACAAAACTTGCACACGCGGAAAAATTGCCACATGCACAAAAGTTGCAACACATGCAAAAGTTGCCTCACACAAAACTTGCACATACTCAAAAGGCACCACACATAAAACTCACCACGCGCAAAACTCGCCATGCACAAAACTTGCTGCACACAACTTGCTGCACTTACCTGTCACATGCAACTCGACACACAAAAAGTTGCTACACGCATGTCGCCACACGCAACTCAACACACAACTTGACAAACGAAACTAGCCCTAAAACACACAAGAGTCTGGTATTATCCTTCAAAAATAAAAATCTGATTAATAAGCAGACAAACTACAAGAGCAACAAATGTACCATGTAGGAAATACGGCAGCTGTCAGTCACATGACCTGTCTATTATGTGTATGTGTGAGCTAATATATACTGCAAGGGGGAGGGCTTCCTGTTGGCTGGGGATTTATCATGCTGCCAATTTAGCTTACAAATACTGAGGTAAAAATACTGAGCAAATAACGTGTGAACGAGGTCTAATACAGGAGGAGATGACACACAGGTATATACTATATACAGGGGAGATGACACACAGATATATACTATATACAGGAGAGATGACACACAGGTATATACTATATAGAGGAGGAGATGACATACAGGTATATACTATATACAGGAGGAGATGACACACAGGTATATACTATATACAGGAGCAGATGACCTACAGGTATATAGTATATACAGGAGATGACATACAGGTATATGCTATATATAGAAGATGACATACAGGTATATACTATATACAGGGGAGATTACACACAGGTATATACTATATACAGGAGATGACATACAGGTATATACTATATACAGGAGATGACATACAGGTGTATACTATATATAAGGGAGATGACAAACATGTATATACTGAGGTGAAAATGAGAGGTGTGAGGTGAAAATGAAAAGGTGTGAGTGCAAAATGAGAGGAGTGAGGGAAAATAGTGGAGTGATCAGAAAATGACAGATGTGAGGTCGAAATGACAAGTGTTAGGGGGGAATGAGAGGAGTGAGGGAGAAAATGAGAGGTGTGAGGGAGAAAATGAGAGATGTGAGGGGGAAAAAGTGAGGTGCTATAACTAACCACAGATATTTACTATGCCCAGGCAACGCCGGGCTCTTCAGCTAGTTCATTATAAAGTGTCCTGTGCACCTTACCCCCTTTTCTCCCACTCCCTAACAAATTTTAAGTCCCTGATAGCATCACAATGAATTGTGAGCTGAAGGGGGATGCTATCAGGGACTTGGCACCCTCTTCCCCACCCAATTAATTTTACATCCATATCTAACATCCCCCCCGTTCATAAGTTCATTATAAGTCCCCTTTCCTCCATTCCCAATCCTCCACCCCCTCATTGCCCTTTCTGCCAACTACTTCATTGTCCTCTCGCCCACACCACTCATTGTCATCCACAACCTCCTAATTGTCCTCTCCACTATCCCATCATTGTCCTCACCCCACCTCCATCATTGTCCTCTCTTCCACCTCCATCATTGGCTTCTACCCCACCTCCATTATTGTCCTCTCCCCCATCTCCATCATTACCCTCTCCCCTGGGTGGGGGAAGAGAAGAAATAGAGGGCTGATTCAGGAGATGAGGCAAGGGTGGAGGTCTCGGCATTTTCAACTTCAGAAGTATCCTGGGGAATAAGGCGAGCTAGAGGGCTCCTGTTATGACCTGGTGGTCAGGACAATAATGGACCTGGTGGTTAAGAGCACACGGAATGACCTGATAGTTACTGATAATATAGGACGAGCTCTGAGACGTGGGAACTCTGCTGACCGCAATCCCTAAACCTATCACACACACTAGAAATAGCCGTGGAGCGCTCCTGACGCTCCCTAGGCGCCTCGTCACAGCCTAAGGAACTAGCTAGCCCTAAAGATAGAAAAATAAAGCCTACCTTGCCTCAGAGAAATTCCCCAAAGGAAAAGGCAGCCCCCACATATAATGACTGTGAGTAAAGATGAAAATTACAAACACAGAGATGAAATAGATTTAGCAAAGTGAGGCCCGACTTACTGAACAGACAGAGGATAGGAAAGGTAGCTTTGCGGTCAGCACAAAAAACTACAAAAAGACCACGCAGAGGGCGCAAAAAGACCCTCCGCACCGACTCACGGTGCGGAGGCGCTTCCCTCTGCGTCCCAGAGCTTCCAGCAAGCAAGACAACAATCAAAATAGCAAGCTGGACAGAAAAATAGCAAACCAGAGAAAAACAAGCAGGAACTTAGCTTCTGCTGGGAAGACAGGTCACAAGAACGATCCAGGAGTGAACTAGACCAATACTGGAACATTGCCAGGTGGCATGGAGCAATGATCTAGGTGGAGTTAAATAGAGCAGCCAGCTAACGAATTAACCTCGTCACCTGTGGAAGGAACCTCAGAAGCCGCAGCCACACTCACCACCACCAGAGGAAGCCCATTGACAGAACCAGCCGAAGTACCATTCATGACCACAGGAGGGTGCTTGATAACAGAATTCACAACAGTACCCCCCCTTGAGGAGGGGTCACCGAACCCTCACCAGAGCCCCCAGGCCGACTAGGACAAGCCAAATGAAAGGCATGAACCAGATCGGCAGCATGAACATCGGAGGCAAAGACCCAGGAATTATCTTCCTGACCATAACCCTTCCATTTGACCAGGTACTGGAGTTTCCGTCTCGAAATACGAGAATCCAAAATCTTCACCACATACTCCAACTCCCCCTCAACCAACACCGGGGCAGGAGGATCAACGGATGGAACCACAGGCGCCACGTATCTCCGCAACAAAGACCTATGGAATACATTATGGATGGCAAAAGAAGCTGGAAGGATCAAAAGAAACGACACAGGATTGAGAACCTCAGAAATCTTATACGGACCAATGAAACGAGGCTTAAACTTAGGAGAGGAAACCTTCATAGGAACATAACGAGACGATAACCAAACCAAATCCCCAACACGAAGTCGGGGACCCACACAGCGCCGGTGGTTAGCGAAACGTTGAGCCTTCTCCTGGGACAATGTCAAATTGTCCACCACATGAGTCCAAATCTGCTGCAACCTATCCACCACAGTATCTACACCAGGACAGTCCGAAGACTCAACCTGCCCTGAAGAGAAACGAGGATGGAAACCAGAATTGCAGAAAAACGGCGAAACCAAAGTAGCCGAGCTGGCCCGATTATTAAGGGCGAACTCAGCCAAAGGCAAAAAGGACACCCAATCATCCTGATCAGCAGAAACAAAGCATGTCAGATATGTTTCCAAAGTCTGATTAGTTCGTTCGGTTTGGCCATTTGTCTGAGGATGGAAAGCCGAGGAAAAAGACAAATCAATGCCCATCCTAGCACAAAAGGCTCGCCAAAACCTCGAAACAAACTGGGAACCTCTGTCCGAAACGATGTTCTCCGGAATGCCATGTAAACGAACCACATGCTGGAAAAACAATGGCACCAAATCAGAGGAGGAAGGCAATTTAGACAAGGGTACCAAATGGACCATCTTAGAGAAGCGATCACAAACCACCCAAATGACCGACATCTTTTGAGAGACAGGGAGATCCGAAATAAAATCCATAGAGATATGCGTCCAGGGCCTCTTCGGGACCGGCAAGGGCAAAAGCAACCCACTGGCACGAGAACAGCAGGGCTTAGCCCGAGCACAAGTCCCACAGGACTGCACAAAAGAACGCACATCCCGCGACAAAGACGGCCACCAAAAGGATCTAGCCACCAAATCTCTGGTACCAAAGATTCCCGGATGACCAGCCAACACCGAACAATGAACCTCAGAGATAACTCTACTAGTCCATTTATCAGGGACAAACAGTTTCTCTGCTGGGCAATGGTCAGGTCTATCAGCCTGAAATTTTTGCAGCACCCGCCGCAAATCAGGGGAGATGGCAGACAAAATTACCCCCTCTTTGAGAATACCCGCCGGCTCAGGAACACCCGGAGAGTCGGGCACAAAACTCCTTGACAGGGCATCAGCCTTCACATTCTTAGAGCCTGGAAGGTACGAAACCACAAAATCAAAGCGGGAGAAAAATAGCGACCAACGAGCCTGTCTAGGATTCAACCGTTTGGCAGACTCGAGATAAGTCAAATTTCTTGTGATCCGTCAAGACCACCACGCGATGCTTGGCTCCTTCAAGCCAATGACGCCACTCCTCGAATGCCCACTTCATGGCCAACAACTCTCGATTGCCAACATCATAATTGCGCTCAGCAGGCAAAAACTTTCTAGAAAAGAAGGCACATGGTTTCATCACCGAGCCATCAGAACTTCTTTGCGACAAAACAGCCCCTGCTCCAATCTCAGAAGCATCAACCTCGACCTGAAACGGAAGCGAAACATCTGGCTGGCACAACACAGGGGCAGAAGAAAAACGACGCTTCAACTCCTGAAAAGCTTCCACAGCCGCAGAAGACCAATTGACCACATCAGCACCCTTCTTGGTCAAATCAGTCAACGGTTTAGCAACACTAGAAAAATTACTGATGAAGCGACGATAAAAATTAGCAAAGCCCAGGAACTTTTGCAGGCTCTTCACAGATGTCGGCTGAGTCCAATCATAAATGGCCTGGACTTTAACAGGGTCCATCTCGATAGTAGAAGGGGAAAAGATGAAACCCAAAAATGAAACCTTCTGAACTCCAAAGAGACACTTTGACCCCTTCACAAACAAAGAATTCGCACAAAGGACCTGGAACACCATTCTGACCTGCTTCACGTGAGACTCCCAATCATCTGAGAAGACCAAAATATCATCCAAATATACAATCAGGAATTTATCCAGGTACTCTCGGAAGATGTCATGCATAAAGGACTGAAATACTGATGGAGCATTGGAAAGCCCAAATGGCATAACCAGGTACTCAAAATGGCTCTCGGGCGTATTAAATGCTGTTTTCCATTCAACGCCCTGTTTAATACGCACAAGATTATACGCACCACGAAGATCTATCTTGGTGAACCAACTAGCCCCCTTAATCCGAGCAAATAAATCAGACAGCAGCGGCAAAGGGTACTGAAATTTGACTGTGATCTTATTAAGAAGGCGGTAATCAATACAAGGTCTCAAAGAACCATCCTTCTTGGCCACAAAAATGAACCCTGCTCCCAATGGTGACGACGACAGGCGAATATGACCATTCTCCAAGGATTCCTTTACATAACTCCGCATAGCGGCGTGCTCTGGCACAGATAAATTGAACAGTCGGCCCTTAGGAAACTTACTACCAGGAATCAAATTGATAGCACAATCGCAATCCCTATGAGGAGGTAGGGCACTGGATTTGGGCTCATCAAATACATCTCGGTAATCCGACAAAAACTCCGGGACTCCAGAAGGGGTGGATGACGAAATAGACAAAAATGGAACATCACCATGTACTCCCTGACAACCCCAGCTGGACACAGACATAGATTTCCAATCCAATACTGGATTATGGACCTGTAGCCATGGCAACCCCAAAACGACCACATCATGCAGATTATGCAACACCAAAAAGCAAATATCCTCATGATGTGCAGGAGCCATGCACATGGTCAATTGGGTCCAGTACTGAGGCTTATTCTTGGCCAAAGGCGTAGCATCAATTCCTCTCAATGGAATAGGATACTGCAAGGGCTCCAAGAAAAAACCACAGCACCTAGCAAACTCCAAGTCCATCAAATTCAGGGCAGCGCCTGAATCCACAAATGCCATAACAGAATAGGATGACAAAGAGCAGATCAGAGTAACGGACAAAAGAAATTTCGACTGTACCGTACCAATGGTGGCAGACCTAGCGAAATGCTTAGTGCGCTTAGGACAATCGGAGATAGCATGAGTGGAATCACCACAGTAAAAACACAGCCCATTCCGACGTCTGTGTTCTTGCCGTTCAGCTCTGGTCAAAGTCCTATCACATTGCATAGGCTCTGGTCTATGCTCAGATAATACCGCCAAATGGTGCACAGCTTTACGCTCACGTAAGCGTCGATCGATCTGAATGGCCAAAGACATAGACTCATTCAGACCAGCAGGCATGGGAAATCCCACCATGACATCCTTAAGGGCTTCAGAGAGACCCTTTCTGAAAATTGCTGCCAGGGCACATTCATTCCACTGAGTGAGTACAGACCACTTCCTAAACTTCTGACAATATATCTCTACCTCATCCTGACCCTGACACAGAGCCAGCAAGATTTTCTCTGCCTGATCCACTGAATTAGGTTCATCATAAAGCAATCCGAGCGCCAGAAAAAAAGCATCAACATCACGCAATGCCGGATCTCCTGGCGCAAGGGAAAATGCCCAGTCTTGAGGGTCACCACGCAACAAAGAAATAATGATTTTCACTTGTTGAACAGGGTCACCTGAGGAGCGAGGTTTCAAAGCAAGAAACAATTTACAATTATTTTTGAAATTCAGAAACTTAGATCTATCCCCAAAAAACAAATCAGGAATAGGAATCCTAGGCTCTAACATTGGATTCTGAACCACAAAATCTTGAATGTTTTGTACCCTTGCAGTGAGATTATCCATACAAGAGGACAGACCTTGAATGTCCATATCTACACCTGTATCCTGAACCACCCAGAGGTAAAGGGGAAAAGAGAGACAAAACACACTGCAAAGAAAAAAAAATGGTCTCAGAACTTCTCTTATCCCTCTATTGAGATGCATTAGTACTTTGGGCCACCTGTACTGTTATGACCTGGTGGTCAGGACAATAATGAACCTGGTGGTTAAGAGCACACGGAATGACCTGATAGTTACTGATAATATAGGACAAGCTCTGAGACGTGGGAACTCTGCTGACCGCAATCCCTAAACCTATCACACACACTAGAAATAGCCGTGGAGCGCTCCTGACGCTCCCTAGGCGCCTCGTCACAGCCTAAGGAACTAGCTAGCCCTAAAGATAGAAAAATAAAGCCTACCTTGCCTCAGAGAAATTCCCCAAAGGAAAAGGCAGTCCCCACATATAATGACTGTGAGTAAAGATGAAAATTACAAACACAGAGATGAAATAGATTTAGCAAAGTGAGGCCCGACTTACTGAACAGACAGAGGATAGGAAAGGTAGCTTTGCGGTCAGCACAAAAAACTACAAAAAGACCACGCAGAGGGCGCAAAAAGACCCTCCGCACCGACTCACGGTGCGGAGGCGCTTCCCTCTGCGTCCCAGAGCTTCCAGCAAGCAAGACAACAATCAAAATAGCAAGCTGGACAGAAAAATAGCAAACCAGAGAAAAACAAACAGGAACTTAGCTTCTGCTGGGAAGACAGGTCACAAGAACGATCCAGGAGAGAACTAGACCAATACTGGAACATTGACAGGTGGCATGGAGCAATGATCTAAGTGGAGTTAAATAGAGCAGCCAGCTAACGAATTAACCTCGTCACCTGTGGAAGGAAACTCAGAAGCCGCAGCCCCACTCACCACCACCAGAGGAAGCCCATGGACAGAACCAGCCGAAGTACCATTCATGACCACAGGAGGGAGCTTGACAACAGAATTCACAACAGGCTCCCAAGAGTTAGGGACAGGGAAGGAGCCCCAGAAATGTGTCATCTTTAACTTTAGCCCTTTTAGAGATAATTTCCTCATCAACTTGCTTAACTGTTGACAATAACAGTAATTTTGACCAGTGGTGCCCAGACGTTTACATGCCACTGTACTTCGCCTGGTTTGAATGCTTTCTTTGCCATACAGCTTTTCTGGAAAACAAATCCAACAAAGGTGAAGGCCATTCAAATTAATTCTAGATCCGGATAAAGACAAGGCTTCCAAGTAATGGGTGCAAAACAATCAATTATTATTGTTATCAAGGATTGTTATCAAGTGTTTGATATACTTTAACAAAGCTGTACATATGCAGAACTGATGTGATATAATAGTTATACTGGAGAATTGCTTAAATATATGTGAACATGAAGTCAAGCTGAATATGGCCTTTTAAATTATTATTCTTGACCATGTTTTATTTTACAGTTATCTGCTTTGTATTGTGCGTTACAGTGTGCCCTCTTTTTGTCCGGCAACAATAGTCTCTGGGATGATAAATAAATGCATAGGACATTACATCAATGAAAACATGTTTGATGTTCTTCATAAAGCATGTTTGAGGGCACATTCATTTATACTTTTTAATAATACCTACTGGCATCAAATACAGGCCTTTTTCCTAAGGACATGTAATGAATAAAAGTTATTTTCTGTAATCCTCAGTTCTTTTACAGTAAAGATAAAATACATTTTAACAATAGAACATAGTATTACTGTAGAGAAACAAGCGTTAGATGCTGCATTGAAAAGAAAATGCTGAGAACGTTTGGCATTCAGATCATAGAGCATAAAAGGTGAACAGTTCATATCAGTTGAACAGTTCATATCAGTTCTCAAAGTGCAAAATGGGGGGTGTACTTGATTAATTGAAGCTTAATGTCTCAGTGAATTAAAATATTAATTTTTTTGTTTAGACATTTCTGTCTGCATGTTATACATAACCAGAGGCAGGGGCAGACACACCCTCGCTGCAGCCATTGCAGCTGCAATGGGGCCCGGAGGTGAAGGGGGGCCCTTGCAGGGCAGTTAATAAGGAGGGCAATCTGACCTGTTTCTTGGAGCCAAAGGCTCCATGGGGTGCAAGTCTAGATTGACCTCATGTGCAAAGGGCAGGGAGTGATCCTCTGCTTCCTGCCCAGCACTTTTTGTCTGACACAGGCGCGCAGCTGGGTGACATCAGCAAGACCAAGCAAAATTTGAGTGAGAACAGCTTGTGGGATTGCTATAGAGGCATATCAGAACCCATGCTTGACTACAAAATACCTTCAGAAAGATGTAGCAGAGTCTGGAGTTGTGGTACATTGTTCTACTGGTCAGAGAAACTTGCACAAATATGACCTTCATGGAAGAGTCATCAGAAGAAAACCTCTCCTATGTCCTCATCATAAAATTCAGCTTCAGAAGTATGCAAAAGAACATCTAAACAAGGCTGATGCATTTTGGAAACAAGTCCTGTGGACCAATTAAGTTAAAATAGAAATCTTTGGCCAAAATGATCAATGTATGTATGTGTGTAGAAAATTAAAGGGCACAGAATTTCAGGAAAAGAATATCTCACCAACCATTAACCCCTTCATCCCGAAGTATGTTTTCACCTTCCTGACCAGGCCGATTTTTTTCAGTTCTGACCATTGTCACTTTATGAGGTCATAACTATGGAACACTTCAATGGATCCTACTGATTCTCAGAAAAAAAGGAAAAAATAGACCCCAAAATTTGATGTGTAATTTCTCCTGAGTTCACTGATTCCCCTTATGTGGTCTAAAACTACTTTTGAGGCACAGTGCAAAGCTCAGAAGGGAAGGAGCGCCATATTACAGCGCAGATATTGCTGCACTGGTTGGAGTGTGCCATGTCACATTGGCAGAGCCCCTGAGGTGCCAGAGCAGCCGAACCCCCCATAAGTGACCCATTTTAAAAGCTAAACCTCTCAATTAATTAATCTAGGGGTGCAGTGATCATATTGACACCACAGGTGTGTCACAGAATTTTATACCATTGGGCAGTGAACAAAAAATAATTTACATTTTTACTACCAAGATTGTGTATTTACTACCAAGATTGCCCCAAATTTTTCATTTTCATACTGGAAAACCGGTACAAATAGCACCAAAACTTGTCCAACAATTTCTGCTGAATGAAGAAATACCCCATATGTGGCTGTATACTACTGCTTAGCCATATGGAGAGATTCGGGAGTGACAGAGCATTGGATGTTGCTGCGTGACCTGCACATTATGCCCAGCTCATGCACCCGTAAATTAGGTGAGCTCTGATCACTACAGAAATGCCAAACATGTGGACGCTATATGTGGTTTAGACACACTGGGGCTCAGATGGGAGAGGGGCATTTGGATTTGGGAGCACAGAATTTGCTGAATTTTTTTTGAGGGGCAAGTAGTCATTTTGTTTTCCAAAACCTTTGTGCTACTCGGAATGTGGAAGCCCCCTATATTGCCGTTAACAGATGACAGACCTAAGTGGGGACTTGCTTTATTTGCGGATTGAGTTGAAGCTTTTATTGGGAACATTTTACATAATGTTTAGGATCACATATTTCCTGCGCTCGACGCTGAGCACTTTGGGGTTTCCATCTAAATCTGCAAGTGACATGATTCAGATGAAACCCCCGAGGGATCCATCTAATATATAAAGCTGAATGTGTGTGTGTATGTGTGTATGTATGTCCGGGATTGGCATCTGCACCGTCGCAGCTACAGCCACAAAATTTTGCACAGTCACACGTCTGGACCCCAAGAGCGTCATAGGCTATGTTGTGAGGCGAAATTTTAACCACGCACGTTCCAATTCACCAAACAATTTTGCCCCTATCTACATAATGGGGAAAAAGTGAAAGGAAAAGTGTTGGAGGCAAATTGACAGCTGCCAGATGTGAACAAGGGGGACTTAGGCTAGGTTCACATTGCGCTAGGGGAGTCCGTCTAACAGACACATTTTTATGTAGTGAAAACGCAATGTAACAGACATTGTAACGCACCCATGGACTTGCATTGTATGACGCATCGTGACGCATGCCTAAATTGGCATGCGTTTGCCACATTACGTTTTTTTATGACAGACCTTCGAAACGTTTTTGGGTCCGGTCAAGATAACGCAAGACTAACGGAAGCGTCAATTCTGCCATTGAAGGCTATTGCAAACGCAGCCAGACGAAAATCATGCAAAATTTCCAAATAAAACCATACGTTTGAATTGCGTTAAAGAGGGTGGTCCATGTGGTCATGTGACAGGAAATATGATTTCAGCCATTTTTAGGAGGAGAGACTCTGTAACACATTGTCAACACGCCTGCAGCACAGTGTGAGTGTCTTGCAAGCGATCAGAGGCAATGTAAGTACAATTCTATGTATTATATTATGTATATCTGTATACATCATTTTAGTGTGTAGTGCCCGTCGGATGTGTGTGTACTAAAAATGTATTGTTTTGTTTACACACAGATGTCGGATAGTGAGGGAAGCAGCAGCAGCAGTGTGTCTGCGGTGTTCTCCTCCCAATCGGTAGGCTTTAACTTTAAAAAGCCACAATAATGTTGTGTGTCACTCCAGTGCATTGAGGTAATCACGTGTAATCATGTTTTTATTGCAAATAGGAATCTTCTGAGCCCGAACCTGCTAGGCCACCCCCCAAGAAACAGGCAAAAGTTATGAAGGTACATGCCACACATTTTGTGTATTTCACCCATAAATTTATTGATACAAGAATTCTAATTTTTTTTGTTTTTTTAACTACACCATAGGTTGTTGAACAGAGACACAAAAAAAAAACAGCCTCGCTGCCTGTCATCGCCTCACCTACCAGCGGTAAATATCACGCTATTAATGTTCCTTTTTGACCCAAAAAAACCAACAACAAAAAACGTTTAAAAAAAAACCTTTCGCTTTTTTTTTTTGTATTAAAAAAATCTAACCTACTAATCAAACATAATACAAGAAACATATATCTAAACAATGTCTAAAACCCTGGTTAAAAAACTACTTACATATCACAACATAAACAAAACCCTACAAGGACAAGCAACCAAATAAAACATTGCAAAATCATTTATGAAAAGTTAAAAGTTAAAAGTGGTTTAAAAAAAGGGAAAAATGTAGGATAAAATGAATAATAAAATATTTTTTCCGATGAGATACTATTTCTATACAACCCAAAATGAACGTATACATTGTAATATTACGTTTTGTGTTTACATAGTCCAAGCAGCCCGCCCCCAAAAAAAGGAACATTGTGGTTGACGAAGAGCCCTTGGACATACAGAACGAGACGCTGATCACTCTAGTGGAAGCCAATCCGTCCATATGGGACCAAAGTGACAGCTCCCACCACGATATAATTAAAACAGGAAGTTGTGGGATAAAATCATATGCCATTTTGACCGACGATATATGGAGAAGTAGGCATCCTCTAAGAAAAAAATTGGTAAATATTGATGAAATGAACTTGCGAAATGTAAAGATTGCAAGCTGTCAAAATTTTTTTAATTGTTTTATTTTTTTACTTGACAGCCGATACTGTCCATACCCGTTGGAGATCTATTAGAGATCGGTTTGTACGGGACTTCCGCAACAGCCAAAACACCCCCAGTGGATTTGGTGGCAAATGGGTCACCCCTTATGTGCATTATGAGCAATTGCTGTTTCTACAAAAAACTTTGTCACAGCGCTCGTAAGTAAAAAGCTTTAGGTGTGAGAGACAAACTAGTATAAATTAAAATAATTAAATTTACTTTTTTTTTGTTATAGAACGATATGCAGTACCGCTGCGCCTAGAGAGGCAGAGGAACCGGAGCCATCTCAACTGGAACCAAGCCAGCAGATGGGCCCTGAAGATGTGTCTGGCATGAGTGAGCCACGATCTATGGAGAGAAGTACTGTGGCTTCTGTTTTCAGTGCCCATTTGCAAGCACAGCGCGGACGCAAACAAGCATCCAAAAAAGATGAAGTTGATGCCATAATTGTAGATGGACTCCAACGGGTAGAGGATCTGTGTCGCAGTGAACACAGAGACCTGAGGCGGGAAATTACGGACTTGCAATGCCGTGAATCTGTATATGCAGCCAATGAGTGGAAGCTCCTGCTTTTGTCATATGTGCTTGTACTACAAAACATACCACCGCAAAGAAATATGATGTTTAGGCAAAGATTGCATGACCTAGTCAACAAATTTTTGGCCCCTCAAGAACCCAGTTCCTCGAGACCAAGAACCATGGACATGCCAGCCTACAACCCACAATACAGAGGCCAGGGTGAACCGAGTATGGAACAGCAAAGGCAATGTAGCAGTCCATCGTACAGTTGGGAAAACAATACGCCCGCGCAATATCACAGTCTATAATTACTGTTTACTTTCAACAGCCTGTTGCAATTACTGCGTTTACATTTTTTTGGTTAAATTTTAGGTCACCAAAGTTTTTTGTGTATGTTTTTGTTTATCCCTATGGGATATCATATGTTAAAATGTCTACCAACACTGAGGTTGGAATATTTTCTAAGATTTTTAGTAAACTGTTACCATAAAATTTAACCCCTTTACCCCCAAGGGTGGTTTGCACGTTATGGACCGGGCCAATTTTTACAATTCTGACCACTGTCCCTTTATGAGGTTATAACTCTGGAACGCTTCAACGGATCCCGGTGATTCTGACAATGTTTTCTCGTGACATATTGTACTTCATGATAGTGGTAAAATTTCTTTGATATTACTTGCGATTATTTGTGAAAAAAACGGAAATATGGCGAAAATTTTGAAAATTTTGCAATTTTCCAAATTTGAATTTTTATGCAATTAAATCACAGAGATATGTCACACAAAATACTTAATAAGTAACATTTCCCACATGTCTACTTTACATCAGCACAATTTTGGAACCAAAATTTTTTTTTGTTAGGGAGTTATAAGGGTTAAAAGTTGACCAGCAATTTCTCATTTTTACAACACCATTTTATTTTAGGGGCCACATCTCATTTGAAGTCATTTTGAGGGGTCTATATGATAGAAAATACCCAAGTGTGACACCATTCTAAAAACTGCACCCCTCAAGGTTCTCAAAACCACATTCAAGAAGTTTATTAACCCTTCAGGTGTTTCACAGGAATTTTTGGAATGTTTAAATAAAAATTAACATTTTACTTTTTTTCACAAAAAATTTACTTCAGCTCCAATTTGTTTTATTTTACCAAGAGTTACAGGAGAAAATGGACCCCAAACCTTGTTGTACAATTTGTCCTGAGTACGCTGATACCACATAAGTGGAATAAAACCACTGTTTGGGCGCATGACAGAGCTTGGAAGCGAAGGAGCGCCATTTGACTTTTTAATGCAAAATTGACTGGAATTGAGATGGGACGCCATGTTGCGTTTGGAGAGCCACTGATGTGCCTAAACATTGAAACCCCCCACAAGTGACACCATTTTGGAAAGTAGACCCCCTAAGGAACTTATCTAGAGGTGTGGTGAGCACTTTGACCCACCAAGTGCTTCACAGAAGTTTATAATGCAGAACCGTAAAATAAAAAATATTTTTTGTAAAAAAAATGATCTTTTCGCCCCTAATTTATTATTTTCCCAATGGTAAGAGAAGAATTTGGAACCAAAAAGTTGTTGAACAATTTGTCCTGAGTACTCTGACACCCCATATGTGGGGGTAAACCACTGTTTGGGCGCATGGGAGACCTCGGAAGGGAAGGAGTGCCGTTTGACCTTTCAATGCAAAATTGACAGGAATTGAGATGGGACGCCATGTTGCGTTTGAAGAGCCACTGATGTGCCTAAACATTGAAACCCCCCACAAGTGACACCATTTTGGAAAGTAGACCCCCTAAGGAACTTCTCTAGAGGTATGGTGAGCACTTTGACCCACCAAGTGCTTCACAGAAGTTTATAATGCAGAACCGTAAAAATAAAAAATCATTTTTTTTTCACAAAAATTATCTTTTCGCCCCCAATTTTTTATTTTCCCAATGGTAAGAGAAGAAATTGGAACCAAAAAGTTGTTGTACGATTTGTCCTCAGTACGCTGATACCCCATATGTGGGGGTAAACCACTGTTTGGGCGCATGGGAGAGCTCGGAAGGGAAGGAGCGCCGTTTGACTTTTCAATGCAAAATTCACAGGAATTGAGATGAGACGCCATGTTGCGTTTGGAGAGCCACTGATGTGCCTAAACATTGAAACCCCCCACAAGTGACACCATTTTGGAAAGTAGACCCCCTAAGGAACTTATCTAGATGTGTTGTGAGCACTTTGACCCACCAAGAGCTTCCAGAAGTTTATAATGCAGAGCCGTAAAAATAATACAATTTTTTTTCCCACAAATATTATTTTTTAGCCCCCAGTTTTGTATTTTCCCGAGGGGAACAGGAGAAATTGGACCCCAAAATTTGTTGTGCAATTTGTCCTGAGTGCGCTGGTACCCCATATGTGGGGGGGAACCACCGTTTGGGCGCATGGGAAGGCTCGGAAGGGAAGGAGCGCCATTTGAAATACAGACTTAGATGGAATGGTCTGCAGGCGTCACATTGCGTTTGCAGAGCCCCTAATGTACCTAAACAGTAGAAACCCCCAACAAGTGACCCCATATTGGAAACTAGACCCCCCAAGGAACTTATCTAGATGTGTTGTGAGAACTTTGAGCCCCCAAGTGTTTCACTACAGTTTCTAACGCAGAGCAGTGAAAATAAAAAGAAAAATTCCCCCCAAAATTATTTTTTAGCCCCCAGTTTTGTATTTTCTCGAGGGTAACAGGAGAAATTGGACCCCAAAATTTGTTGTCCAATTTGTCCTGAGTGCGCTGATGCCCCATATGTGGAGGGGAACCACCGTTTGGGCGCATGGGAGGGCTCGGAAGGGAAGGAGCGCCATTTGGAATGCAGACTTAGATGGAATGGTCTGCAGGCATCACATTGCGTTTGCAGAGCCCCTGATGTACCTAAACAGTAGAAACCCCCAACAAGTGACCCCATATTGGAAACTAGACCCCCCCATGAACTTATCTAGATGTGTTGTGAGAACTTTGAGCCCACACGTATTTCACTACAGTTTATAACGCAGAGCCGTGAAAATATAAAAAAAAATTTTTTCCCACAAAACTTATCTTTTAGCCCCCAGTTTTGTATTTTCCCAAGGGTAACAGGAGAACTTGGACCCTAAAAGTTGTTGTCCTATTTGTCCTGAGTACGCTGATACCCCATATATTGGGGTAAACTCCTGTTTGGGCACACGGGAGAGCTCGGAAGGGAAGGAGCACTGTTTTACTTTTTCAACGCAGAATTGGCTGGAATTGAGATCGGACGCCATGTTGCGTTTGGAGAGCCCCTGATGTGTCTAAACAGTGGAAACCCCCCAATTATAACTGAAACCCTAATCCAAACACACCCCTAACTCTAATTCCAACGGTAACCCTAACCACACCTCTAACCCTGACACACCCCTAACCCTAATCCCATCCCTATTCCCAACCGCAAATGTAATCCAAACCCTAACCCTAACTTTAGCCCCAACCCTAACTGTAGCCTTAACCCTAACTGTAGCCTTAACCCTAACTGTAGCCTTAACCCTAGCCCTAACCATAACCCTAGCCCTAACCCTAGCCCTAACCCTAGCCCTAACCCTAACCCTAGCCCTAACCTCAGCCCTAACCCTAGCCCTAACCCTAGCCCTAACCCTAACCCTAGCCCTAGCTCTAACCCTAACCCTAGCCCTAGCCCTAACCCTAATGGGAAAATGGAAATAAATACATTTTTTAATTTTTTTTTACTTTTCCCTAACTAAGGGGGTAATGAAGGGGGGTTTGATTTACTTTTATAGCAGATTTTTTAGCGGATTTTTATGATTGGCAGCCGTCACTCACTGAAAGACGCTTTCTATTGCAAAAAATATTTTTTGCGTTACCACATTTTGAGAGCTATAATTTTTCCATATTTGAGTCCACAGAGTCATGTGAGGTCTTGTTTTTTGCGGGACGAGTTGACGTTTTTATTGGTAACACTTTCTGGCACGTGACATTTTTTGATCGCCTTTTATTCCGATTTTTGTGAGGCAGAATTACCAAAAACCAGCTATTCATGAATTTCTTTTGGGGGAGGCGTTTATACCGTTCCGCGTTTGGTAAAATTGATAAAGCCGTTTTGTTCTTCTGGTCAGTACGATTACAGCGACACCTCATTTATATCATTTTTTTATGTTTTGGCGCTTTTATACGATAAAAACTATTTTATAGAAAAAATAATTATTTTTGCATCGCTTTATTCTGAGGACTATAACTTTTTTATTTTTTTGCTGATGTTCCTGTATGGTGGCTCATTTTTTGCGGGACAAGATTACGCTTTCAGCGGTACCCTGGTTATTTATATCTGTCTTTTTGATCGCGTGTTATTCCACTTTTTGTTTGGCGGTATGATAATAAAGCGTTGTTTTTTGCCTCGTTTTTTTTTTTTTTTTCTTACGGTGTTTACTGAAGGGGTTAACTAGTGGGCCAGTTTTATAGGTCGGGTCGTTACGGATGCGGCGATACTAAATATGTGTACTTTTATTGTTTTTTTTTTTATTTAGATAAAGAAATGTATTTATGGGAATAATATATATATTTTTTTTTCATTATTTAGGATTTTTTTTTTTTTTTTTTACACAATTGTAAAAATTTTTTTTTAACTTTTTTACTTTGTCCCAGGGGGGGACAATACAGATCGGTGATCTGTCAGTTTGCACAGCACTCTGACAGATCACCGATCTGTCTCAGAGCGCTGCAGCGTTACCAAGTGCCTGCTCTGAGCAGGCACTTGGTAAGCCACCTCCCTCCCTGCAGGACCCGGATCCGCGGCCATATTGGATCCGGGACTTGATGCAGGGAGGGAGGTAGGAGACCCCCGGAGCAACGCGATCACATCGCGTTGCTGCGGGGGTCTCAGGGAAGCCCGCAGGGAGCCCCCTCCCTGCGCGATGCTTCCCTGCACCGCCGGCACATCGCGATCATGTTTGATCGCGGTGTGCCGGGGGTTAATGTGTCGGGGGCGGTCCGTGACCGCTCCTGGCACATAGTGCCAGATGTCAGCTGTGATAAGCAGCTGACACCCGGCCGCGATCGGCCGCGCTCCCCCCGTGAGCGCGGCCGATCGGCTATGACGTACTATTCCGTCCTTGGGAAGTAAAGCCCACCCCACATGGACGGAATAGTACGTCTAATGGCAGAAAGGGGTTAATATTCTTGTATGACTTGAACTTTTTACACTAGATAAGGTTATATAAACTCAAACAAATAAAAATTGCCCCACACATTTCACCAATATCAACAGGCTTCAACATTTTCACACGTGTATGTCTTGCCATGGAACAAGGCCTTCATGTGTGAAGTAATTTGCAAATTGATCACGAATCCTCATTGTTTCAACTGTAGACCGAACAGCAGTCGAATCTATGCTGATGAGGTTCGAATCACAGTCATCGGGGTCAACCACCTGGGATTCTTGCCTGGAAACAAAATTGTGCAAACAGATGCATGCCTTCACTACACGGTCCACATTTTCAGGTTGCAGTTGCATGCAAGTTAGTAATATACGCCATTTCAAGGTCAAAATACCAATGGCACACTCCACATAACGTCTTGCCCGGCTCAAGCAATAATAAAAAATGCGTCTTGTGGAGTTTAGACTACGGCTTGAGTATGGCTTTAGGAGATTGCGTCCGAGTTGGAACGCCTCATCCCCAACTAAAACATAGGGCAAGCTTGGGCCTTCGGTCCCCGGAAGAGGTCGTGCTGAGGGTATGTTGAAGTTGTTGTTGTACAAACATTTCCCCATGTTGGAGTCTCTGAAGACTCTGGAATCGTTCGTCCGTCCAAATGCACCAATATCCACAGCAACAAAACGGTGTCTAGCATCCACAATAGCCATCAATACAATAGAAAAGTATTTTTTGTAGTTATAGTATAGGGATCCACTATGCGCTGGTTTCTGAAAACGAATGTGCTTGCTTTCCACGGCACCAATGCAATTGGGGAAATTAGCCACATCCTCGAAATGTTTGGAAATCGCTAGCCACATTTCCGTTGTCGGGGTTGGTAGCACAAGTGGTTGCAAGTTGTTCCAAATGGCATCACAAGTTTCACGAACCAGTTGGCAAATGGTTGACTTCCCAAGTCTAATTTGAAAATGCAGTGATGCAAATGATTCTCCGGTAGCCAGATATCTGTCGGCAATCACAAAGAAAAAAAATAACACAGGGGAACAATTTGAAAAAAAATTTCTGTTGAGTTAGGTTTTTGAGCTGATTTATACTAAAATTGGCATGCTGATTCCAAAAATGTAGTCAGTTTTTTTCTAGCACGTCAAGTTTTTCCTACACAACTTACCTGCCAGAGAAGCACAATTGCACTGATATCCGTAATACGACTTGTTATCTGATTACAATTCGACTCATATTGAGCTACGTGGCAACTTGTAAGAGTAGTCACAACTTTGTCATGCCTATTTCTTATATATGTCATTTTTTGTTCATATTTGTACTATTTTTTTAAAAAACACACTTTTTAGGTACAGTAGTTTACATAGTTTTGAGAAGACAAAAATCCTATAGTTCAAAAACTTGACGTGATAGAGAAAAACTGAGATCATTTCTGGATTCAGCATCCAAAAATTAATTAAGAACAGTTGTCTGACCTAACTCTTAAAAAATTGTGTTCCCCAGTGTTTATTGTTAGGATTTTAAAGGACAACTAACAAAAAGGCAAGTTAAAATAGAATGCTACAATTGCCTAAATGTACATAATTATGCCCCACGATAAATTACATCTTGTCTTTGTCAATAGAAGAAAGTTCAAAAAAAGGATAATTACCTCAGAGTCACCACTAAACGTTGCTCCGCACAAATGCTTTCACGGAAAGTGCTGCGCTGATGATGTATCTCATCCTTCACATGCGAGA
Organism: Ranitomeya imitator; assembly: GCF_032444005.1. Taxonomy (NCBI): domain Eukaryota; kingdom Metazoa; phylum Chordata; class Amphibia; order Anura; family Dendrobatidae; genus Ranitomeya; species Ranitomeya imitator. The sequence continues at coordinate 271,502,285 of NC_091282.1, forward strand.
GCAGAACATCAAAGGTCTCAATGGACATCCGAAGATAATGTTGAAATTTAAATGGATGATCCCGAAGCTGAACATACAAGGTGTGAAAGGCACCATATGTGTTCCGTAATAAATTCACTTCATGGATCCAATATCTCCTTTGAGAAATACGCTTTCTCTGCCGAAGTCGCAACTGCATCAAGCGAAATCTAACGAGCTCAGACACAAACATCTTGCTAGCAGAAGTTCACTCAATGCTTTCAAAATGGAGAATGTGTATGCACCTTGTTGTGAATTCTGTTGTCGAGCTCCCTCCTGTGGTCATGAATGGTACTTCGGCTGGTTCTGTCCATGGGCTTCCTCTGGTGGTTGTGAGTGGGGCTGCGGCTTCTGAGTTTCCTTCCACAGGTGACGAGGTTAATTCGTTAGCTGGCTGCTCTATTTAACTCCACTTAGATCTTTGCTCCATGCCACCTGTCAATGTTCCAGTATTGGTCTGTTCGCTTCTGGATCGTTCTTGTGACCTGTCTTCTTCAGCAGAAGCTAAGTTCCTGCTTGTTTTTCTCTTGTTTGCTATTTTTCTGTCCAGCTTGCTATTTTGATTTTTGTCTTGCTTACTGGAAGCTCTGGGACGCAGAGGGAGCGCCTCCACACCGTGAGTCGGTGCGGAGGGTCTTTTGCGCCCTCTGCGTGGTTTTTTTGTAGTTTTTGTGCTGACCGCAAAGTCACCTTTCCTATCCTCTGTCTGTTCAGTAAGTCGGGCCTCTCTTTGCTAAATCTATTTCATCTCTGTGTTTGTGATTTTCATCTTAACTCACAGTCATTATATGTGGGGGGCTGCCTTTTCCTTTGGGGAATATCTCTGAGGCAAGGTAGGCTTATTTTTCTATCTTTAGGGCTAGCTAGTTCCTTAGGCTGTGACGAGTTGCATAGGGAGCGTTAGGAGCAATCCACGGCTATTTCTAGTGTGTGTGATAGGATTAGGGATTGCGGTCAGCAGAGTTCCCACGTCCCAGAGCTTGTCCTGTATTATTATTAACTATCAGGTCTTTCCGTGTGCTCTTTACCACCTGGTCCATTATTGTCCTAACCACCAGGTCATAACAGCACCTACACCCGACGCTGACAAAAGGACAAAAAAAAACAACTTTATTGACAGTGCCTGACGGCAGACAAACGGATGCTTCACGAACGGACATCAGAATTACATAAACGCAATCTCGTGCGTTAACGCAAGTGTTAGCGTGAAGCCAAATTTTTAACAAATTTGGCTCATTTCTGTTCATGCGTTTAACGGATCCGTTTAACGTTATGTACTTAACGCAGAGTGAACCTACCCTTAAAGTGTGAGAGCGATGGTGCCAAAGAGTATATACCGTACAGTTGCTAAGATGGGGCCCCGACATGGGATACTCACCACACACGGTGATATGAACACACACACAAAATGCGCCACACACTACCACGTGCTTGAACACATATACCACCCTCAGCACATATTTCACCACACATACACCAACCTCACCACATAAAAGTCGAAACACAAAAGTCGCTGCTCAAAACTCGCCACGCGCAAAACTCGCCACATGCAAATCTAGGCTCATGCAAAACTCACCACACGTGCAAAACTCACCTCATGGAAAACTTGTCATACGCAAAACTTGCACATGCAGAAAAATTGCCACATGCACAAAAGTTGCAACACATGCAAAGGTTGCCTCACACAAAACTTGCACATACTCAAAACGCACCACACATAAAACTCGCCATGCGCAAAACTCGCTGCACACAAGTTGCTACACTAACCTGTCACATGTGTTGTGAATTCTGCTCCTGGGCCATTCATAATGTTTTCCATAGATCTTTGTTACGGAGATATGTGGTGCCCGTTGTTCCCTCGGTTGACCCTCCTGCCCCAGTGTTGGTTGAGGGGGAGTTGGAATATGAGGTTGAGAAGATTTTGGATTCTCATTTTTCGAGGCGGAGGCTTCAGTATCTTGTCAAGTGGAAGGGGTATGGCCAGGAGGATAATTCTTGGATTGTTGCCTCCGATGTCCATGCCGCCGATTTGGTTCGTACTTTTCATTTGACTCGTCCTGATCGGCCTAGGGGCTCTGGTGAGGGTTCGGTGACCCCTCCTCAAGGGGGGGTACTGTTGTGAATTCTGCTCCTGGGCTCCCTCCGGTGGTTGTAAGTGGCACTTTTGTGAGTTCTGCTCTTGGGCTCCCTCTTGTGGTTTCAAGTGGTATGGCTGCTCCTTGGAAATGAAATGGATCCTGTTAAGGTCCAAGCTATTCATGACTGGATCAAACCCACATCTGTGAAGGGCCTTCAAAAATTTTTGGGCTTTGCTAATTTCTGTCGCCGTTTCATTGCCAATTTTTCCAGTGTGGTTAAGCCCCTTACTGATTTGATGAAGAAGGGCGGTGATGTAACGAATTGGTCCTCAGAGGCTGATGAGGCCTTTCAGGAGCTTAAACGCCGATTTACTTCTGCCCTGTGTTGCGTCAGCCGGATGTTTCTCTTCCTTTTCAGGTTGAGGTCGACGCTTCTGAGATTGGGGCAGGGGCTGTTTTGTCTCAGAGGGAATCTGATGGTTCTTTGATGAAACCGTGTGCTTTTTTTTCCAGAAAGTTTTCGCCTGCGGAACGCAATTATGATGTCGGCAATCGGGAGTTGTTGGCTATGAAGTGGGCGTTTGAGGAGTGGCGACATTGGCTTGAGGGTGCTAAACACCGCGTTGTGGTCCTGACCAATCATAAGAATCTGATTTACCTCGAGTCGGCCAAGCGGCTGAATCCTAGACAGGCTCGATGGTCCCTGTTTTTCTCTTGTTTTGATTTTGTGGTCTCGTATCTTCCGGGATCTAAGAATGTTAAGGCTGATGCCCTCTCTAGGAGTTTTTCACCTGATTCTCCTGGAGTCCTTGAGCCGGTTGGCATTCTTAAGGAGGGGGTGATTCTTTCTGCTATCTCCCCTGATTTGCGGCGGGTGCTTCAGGAATGTCAGGGTGATAGGCCTGACCGCTGTCCAGTGGGGAAGCTGTTCGTTCCTGATAGATGGACAAGTAAGGTTATTTCTGAGGTTCATTGTTCAGTGTTGGCTGGTCATCCTGGGATTTTTGGTACCAGAGATTTGGTTGCTAGGTCCTTTTGGTGGCCTTCCTTGTCGCGCGATGTGCGTGCTTTTGTGCAGTCCTGTGGGACTTGCGCCCGGGCCAAGCCTTGCTGTTCCCGCGCTAGTGGGTTGCTTTTGCCTTTGCCGGTCCCTGAGAGGCCCTGGTCGCATATTTCCATGGATTTTATTTCGGATCTTCCTGTTTCCCAGAAGATGTCTGTTATCTGGGTTGTTTGTGACCGGTTTTCTAAAATGGTCCATCTGGTACCTTTGCCTAAGTTGCCTTCCTCCTCGGATCTGGTTCCATTATTTTTTCAGCATGTGGTTCGTTTGCATGGCATTCCGGAGAATATTGTCTCTGACAGAGGTTCTCAGTTTGTCTCTAGATTTTGGCGGGCCTTTTGTGCTAGGATGGGCATTGATTTGTCTTTTTCTTCGTCGTTTCATCCTCAGACTAATGGCCAAACTGAGCGAACTAATCAGACCTTGGAAACCTATTTGAGATGCTTTGTGTCTGCTGATCAGGATGACTGGGTGGCTTTCTTGCCATTGGCCGAGTTTGCCCTTAATAATCGGGCTAGTTCGGCTACTTTGGTTTCACCTTTCTTTTGTAATTCTGGTTTTCATCCTCGTTTTTCTTCTGGGCAGGTTGAGCCTTCTGATTGTCCTGGTGTTGATTCTGTGGTGGACAGGCTGCAGCAGATTTGGACTCATGTGGTGGATAGGGTTGAGCGAAACGGGTCGTTCATTTTCAAAAGTCGCCGACTTTTGGCAAAGTCGGGTTTCATGAAACCCGATCCGACCCCTATGCGGGGTCGGCCATGCGGTACGCGACTTTCGCGCCAAAGTCGCGTTTCAATGACGCGAAAAGCGCCATTTCTCAGCCAATGAAGGTAAACGCAGAGTGTGGGCAGCGTGATGACATAGGTCCTGGTCCCCACCATCTTAGAGAAGGGCATTGCAGTGATTGGCTTGCTGTCTGCGGCGTCACAGGGGCTATAAAGGGGCGTTCCCGCCGACCGCCATGTTACTGCTGCTGATCTGAGCTTAGGGAGAGGTTGCTGCCGCTTCGTCAGAAGCAGGGATAGCGTTAGGCAGGGTCCATTAACCACCAAACCGCTTGTGCTGTAGCGATTTCCACTGCCCAACACCACCTTCGGTGTGCAGGGACAGTGGAAGCTACATTTTTTTTTTTTTTCCCCTAGAAGGCTCCCTGATAGCTGCATTGCTGTGTGTACGCCGCTGTGCAAACCAACTGCTTTTTTCAAAGCACAAATCCTCTTGTTCCTTCCTTTCTGCACAGCTATCTTTTTGGTTTGTACACACTTTTTATTTAATTTGTTCATCAGTCCACTCCTTATTGCTGCCTGCCATACCTGGCTGAGATTACTGCAGGGAGATAGTAATTGAAGGACACTCCCTGTTTTTTTTTTTTTTTTTTGTGGGAGATTAAGATTGACATTTCTGCTAGAGTGCCATCCCTGTCTGTGTCATCTCTCACTCAGTGGGCCATAGAAAGCCTATTTATTTTTTTGCTTGATTTGGGTTATAAAATCTACCTGAAAAAATCACTACATCAATGAGTGGGAGAAAAATATTGGCCTCAGGGCTTGTGTGCCACTCTTGACTCCTGTGTGCATCATCACTCTCTCAGTGGGCCATAGAAAGCCTATTTATTTTTTTGCTTGATTTTGGTTCTAAAATCTACCTGAAAAAATCACTACATCAATCAGTGGGAGAAAAATATTGGCCTCAGGGCTTGTGTGCCACTCCTGACTCCTGTGTGCATCATCACTCACTCAGTGGGCCATAGAAAGCCCTTTTTTTTTTTTTTTTTGCTTTATTTGGGTTCTAAATTCTACCTGAAAAAAATCAATAAATCAATCAGTGGGAGATTAATATTGGCCTTTGGGCTTGTGTGCCAGTCCTAAGCGTGCCATCTCTCTCTCTCAGATAGTGGGCCATAGAAAGCCTATTTATTTTTTTTTTTTTTATTGGGTTTATAAATTTTCCCTGGAAAAAAAAAAAAGTGGGAGATTAATATTGGCCTCTGGGCTTGTGTGCCAGTCCTGAGCGTGCCATCTCTCTCACAAATAATGGGCCATAGAAAGCCTATTTATTTATTTTTTTTTGGTTTTATAAATTCTCCCTTAAAAAAAAAGGGAGATTAATATTGGCCTTTGGGCTTGTGTGCCAGTCCTAAGCGTGCCATCTCTCTCTCTCAGATAGTGGGCCATAGAAAGCCTATTTATTTTTTTTTTTTTTTAATGGGTTTATAAATTTTCCCTGGAAAAAAAAAAAAAAGTGGGAGATTAATATTGGCCTCTGGGCTTGTGTGCCAGTCCTGAGCGTGCCATCTCTCTCACAAATAGTGGGCCATAGAAAGCCTATTTATTTTTTTTTTTTTGGTTTTATAAATTCTCCCTTAAAAAAAAGGGAGATTAATATTGGCCTTTGGGCTTGTGTGCCAGTCCTAAGCGTGCCATCTCTCTCTGTCTCTCAGATAGTGGGCCATAGAAAGCCTATTTATTATTTTTTTTATTGGGTTTATAAATTTTCCCTGGAACAAAAAAAAAAAAGTGGGAGATAAATATTGGCCTCTGGGCTTGTGTGCCACTCCTGACTCCTGTGTGCGTCATCTCTCACTCAGTGGGCCATAGAAAGCCTTTTTTTGTTTTATTTGTTTTCTAAATTCTCCCTGAAAAAATCATTTTATTTTCTTTGTTTTCTAAATTCTTCCTGAAAAAATCATTTTATTCTATTTTTTTTTTCCTAAAGTCTCCCTGAAAAAAAACAAAAAAAAAAACAAATCAGTGGGAGATTAATATTGCCCTTTCTGCTTGTGTGCCAGTCTTGACTCCTGGGTGTGCCATCTCTCTCTCTCTCTCCAATTGTGGGCCATAGAAAGCCTATTTTTTTTTTAGCTTGATTTGAGTTCCAAAATCTACCTGAAAAAATCACTACATCAATCAGTGGGAGATAAATATTGGCCTCTGGGCTTGTGTGCCACTCCTGACTCCTGTGTGCGTCATCTCTCACTCAGTGGGCCATAGAAAGCCTTTTTTTGTTTTATTTGTTTTCTAAATTCTCCCTGAAAAAATCATATTATTTTATTTGGTTTCTAAATTCTTCCTGAAAAAATCATTTTATTCTATTTTTTTTTTCCTAAAGTCTCCCTGAAAAAAAAAAAAAAAAAAAAAAAATCAGTGGGAGATTAATATTGCCCTTTCTGCTTGTGTGCCAGTCTTGACTCCTGAGTGTGCCATCTCTCTCTCTCTCTCCAATTGTGGGCCATAGAAAGCCTATTATTTTTTTTAGCTTGATTTGGGTTCCAAAATCTACCTAAAAAAATCACTACATCAATCAGTGGGAGATAAATATTGGCCTCTGGGCTTGTGTGCCACTCCTGACTCCTGTGTGCGTCATCTCTCACTCAGTGGGCCATAGAAAGCCTTTTTTTGTTTTATTTATTTTCTAAATTCTCCCTGAAAAAATCATTTTATTTTATTTGGTTTCTAAATTCTTCCTCAAAAAATCATTTTATTCTATTTTTTTTTTCCTAAAGTCTCCCTGAAAAAAAAAAAAAAACAAATCAGTGGGAGATTAATATTGCCCTTTCTGCTTGTGTGCCAGTCTTGACTCCTGGGTGTGCCATCTCTCTCTCTCTCTCCAATTGTGGGCCATAGAAAGCCTATTATTTTTTTTAGCTTGATTTGGGTTCCAAAATCTACCTGAAAAAATCACTACATCAATCAGTGGGAGATAAATATTGGCCTCTGGGCTTGTGTGCCACTCCTGACTCCTGTGTGCGTCATCTCTCACTCAGTGGGCCATAGAAAGCCTTTTTTTGTTTTATTTGTTTTCTAAATTCTCCCTGAAAAAATCATTTTATTTTATTTGGTTTCTAAATTCTTCCTGAAAAAATCATTTTATTCTATTATTTTTTTTTCCTAAAGTCTCCCTTAAAAAAAAAAAAAAAATCAAATCAGTGGGAGATTAATATTTACATTTGTGCTTCAGTGACAGTCCTGCGTGTGTGGCATCTCTCTCATTTGTTGCCACCAACAACAGAGTGTGTAACATTGTGCCTGATTTTCGTTGTGGTCTCACTCACCTGTAAAGGGGTAGCTAAATCATACTGAAGTTATAGCTCACCGTGTAATTTGTGTGACAGCAACAAATACCGTTAGTTTGTTTACGTTTTTAAAACAATGAGGAAGTATGGTGGAAGAGGTCGTGGCCGGGGGCGTTCATTGTCAGCTGGTAATGAGGGTAGTGGTAGTGGTGGAGCATCAGCTGGTCGTGGGAAAAAAAATATTGCACCTAAGTCTGGAGCTGTGGAGCCAGGTTCGTCGTCTGGCTACACAAGGCCTCGACCGCTCCCTTTTCTGGGAGTAGGAAAACCGCTTTTAAAGCCGGAGCAGCAAGAGCAAGTTTTGGCTTATCTTGCTGACTCAGCCTCTAGCTCTTTTGCCTCCTCTCGTGAAACTGGTAAATGTCAAAGCAGCGCGTCGTTAGTGGATGTTCACGGTCAGGGACAAGTCGCTTCCTTGTCCTCTTCAGCAAAAACAACAACAGAGAAGAATGCAGCAGGCGACACAACGGGTTACTCCATGGAGCTCTTTACACATATCGTCCCTGGCTTAGAAAGTGAAGCAGTTAACAGTCCATGCCCATTACAAGTTGAATCTGACATGGAGTGCACTGATGCACAGCCACAGCCAGACTACTATGCTGGTCCTTTGACTCAGACCACAACATTGCCCTCGCAGGGTGCTGATCAAGAATCAGACCCTGATGAGACTATGTTGCCCCATCACGAACGCTATACCACCGACCGACACGGTGACACAGACGAAGTTGCACACGAGCTACAAGAAGAGGTAATAGATGACCCAGTTCTTGACCCCGATTGGCAGCCATTGGGGGAACAGGGTGCAGGCGGCAGCAGTTCTGAAGCGGAGGAGGAGGGGCCGCAGCAGGCATCAACATCGCAACAGGTTCCATCTGCCGGGCCCGTATCTTGCCCAAAACGCGTGGCAAAGCCAAAACCTGTTGGAGGACAGCGTGGCCATCCGGTTAAAGCTCAGTCTGCAATGCCTGAAAAGGTATCCGATGCTAGAAAGAGTGCAGTCTGGCATTTTTTTAAACAACATCCAATTGATCAGCGCAAAGTCATCTGTCAAAAATGTTCAACTACCTTAAGCAGAGGACAGAATCTGAAAAGTCTCAATACAAGTTGCATGCATAGACATTTAACCACCATGCATTTGCAAGCCTGGACTAACTACCAAACGTCCCTTAAGGTTGTAGCACCCTCGGCCAATGAAGCTAGTCAGCAACGCAACATCCCTTCCGGCAGTGTAGGGCCACCATTTTCCGCACCACCTGCAGTATCTGTGCAGGTTTCTTTACCAGGCCAAAGCAGTCAGGGTCAGGGAATCACCAGTTTCGTAGTAGGAAACACTGCATCTAGGGCACCGGCGGCAACAATACCATCTCCCACCGTCTCTCAGTCTGCCATGTCCACCGGCACCCCCGCTAGTTCCATGATCTCCAGCTCTCCAGTCCAGCTCACCCTACATTAGACTATGGTTAGAAAAAGGAAGTACTTAGCCTCGCATCCGCGTACACAGGGTTTGAACGCACACATAGCTAGACTAATCTCGTTAGAGATGATGCCCTACCGGTTAGTTGAAAGCGAAGCTTTCAAAGCCCTGATGGACTACGCTGTACCATGCTACGAGCTACCCAGTCGACACTTTTTTTCCAGAAAAGCCATCCCAGCCCTCCACCAGCATGTTAAAGAGCGCATCGTCCATGCACTCAGGCAATCTGTGAGCACAAAGGTGCACCTGACAACAGATGCATGGACCAGTAGGCATGGCCAGGGACGTTACGTGTCCATCACGGCACACTGGGTAAATGTGGTGGATGCAGGGTCCACAGGGGACAGCAAGTTTGGGACAGTTCTGCCTAGCCCACGGTCTAGCAAACAATTGGCTGTAGCCGTTCGCACCCCCTCCTCCTCCTCTTCGTCCTCCTGCAGAAGCGAGAGCTCGTCCACAGACCGCAGTCGCACAACCACTCCATCCGCAGCTGCCACTGTTGCACACCAGGTCTCCCATTATGGGGCAGCTACTGGCAAACGTCAGCAGGCTGTATTGGCTATGAAGTGTTTGGGCGACAACAGACACACCGCGGAAGTTCTGTCCGAGTTCTTGCAGAAAGAAACGCAGTCGTGGCTGGGCACTGTAGATCTTGAGGCAGGCAAGGTAGTGAGTGATAACGGAAGGAATTTCATGGCTGCCATCTCCCTTTCCCAACTGAAACACATTCCTTGCCTGGCTCACACCTTAAACCTGGTGGTGCAGTGCTTCCTGAAAAGTTATCCGGGGTTATCCGACCTGCTCCTCAAAGTGCGTGGACTTTGCTCACATATCCGCCGTTCGCCCGTACACTCCAGCCGTATGCAGACCTATCAGCGTTCTTTGAACCTTCCCCAGCATCGCCTAATCATAGACGTTGCAACAAGGTGGAACTCAACACTGCACATGCTTCAGAGACTGTGTGAACAGAGGCGGGCTGTTATGTTTTTGTGGGAGGATACACATACACGGGCAGGCAGTAGAATGGCAGACATGGAGTTGTCAGGTGTGCAGTGGTCGAAGATTCAAGACATGTGCCAAGTCCTTCAGTGTTTTGAGGAATGCACACGGCTGGTTAGTGCAGACAACGCCATAATAAGCATGAGCATCCCCCTAATGCGTCTGCTGATGCAAAGTTTGACGCACATAAAGGATCAGGCGTCTGCAGCTGAGGAAGAGGAAAGCCTTGATGACAGTCAGCCATTGTCTGGCCAGGGCAGTGTACAGGACGAGGTAGCGGGCGAAGAGGAGGAGGAGGACGAGGAGGATGATGGGGATGATTATATTTTTAATGAGGAAGCTTTTCCGGGGCCACTGGAAATTGGTGGCGTGGCAAGGCCGGGTTCTGGTTTTTTGAGGGACACAAGTGACGTGGATTTGCCTGAAACTGCCTCTCAACCAAGCACAACCGCAGATTTGAGAACTGGAACTTTGGCCCACATGGCGGATTATGCCTTACGTATCCTCAAAAGGGACACTCGCATAACTAAAATGATGAATGATGACGATTACTGGTTGGCCTGCCTCCTTGATCCTCGCTATAAAGGCAAATTGCAAAATATAATGCCACATGAGAACTTGGAACTAATATTAGCAACCAAACAATCAACTCTTGTTGACCGTTTGCTTCTGGCATTCCCTGCACACAGCGCCCGTGATCGTTCTCACACGAGCTGCAGGGGCCAGCAGACCAGAGGAGTTAGAGGGGCAGAAATCAGAAGTGGCGTTGGCCAGAGGGGTTTTCTGACCAGGTTGTGGAGTGATTTTGCTATGACCGCAGACAGGACAGGTACTGCAGCATCAATTCAAAGTGACAGGAGACAACATTTGTCCAGTATGGTTACAAACTATTTTTCATCCCTTATCGATGTTCTCCCTCAACCGTCATTCCCATTTGATTACTGGGCATCAAAATTAGACACCTGGCCAGAATTGGCAGAATATGCATTGCAGGAGCTTGCTTGCCCGGCAGCTAGTGTCCTATCAGAAAGAGTATTCAGTGCTGCAGGTTCAATACTAACAGAAAAAAGGACTCGTCTGGCTACCCAAAATGTAGATGATCTAACCTTCATTAAAATGAACCACAACTGGATTTCGAAATCTTTTGCCCCACCTTGCCCGGCTGACACCTAGCTTTCCTATGAAAAGGTCTTGCCTGTGGACTATTCTGAATGCCTTTTCCAATCTCGTAATTTTCTGCACCTGATTGTCCAGCATACGACATGTTTACCTCACTAAATGGCCAAACTCCCCACACGGGGCCGTGGTATCGACACTTGGCGACAGCACCCGTGAGAGTGTAGTTTGTCTGAAGAGGTGGGTGAGCCCGCTTTTGGTCGACGGCACTGCCACTGGGTCCCTCCTAGTACAATAAAGTGTCTCTGGCGGTGGTGGTGCGCACCCAACGTCAGACACACCGTTGTAATATGAGGGGCCCTGGGCCTGTACCGCCGGCCACAAGACAGTTTCCCCCCACCCCAGCTCAAACAGTGCTCTACCACTTGCAAAATTATCTCACAGCTCCACCAATGTTTAGTCTATGCGCTGACATCCTTCAATGCCTGCCACTGACAATACCATTGTATTGACATTTTTGTTATGTTAGGCCTTCGATGCCTGTCTGTGGTCACTCCTTCCACTAGGCCTCCACTGACCACACCACTGCTGCCCGTGTACCCCTGGAACCAATTTAAAATTGCCTACAGCCATGTGTTATTATTTTAGGCCTTCGATGCCTGCCTGCGGTCACTCCTTCCACTAGGCCTCCACTGACCACACCACTGCTGCCCGTGTACCCCTGGAACCAATTTAAAATTGCCTACAGCCATGTGTTATTATTTTAGGCCTTCGATGCCTGTCTGCGGTCACTCCTTCCACTAGGCCTCCACTGACCACACCACTGCTGCCCGTGTACCCCTGGAACCAATTTAAAATTGCCTACAGCCATGTGTTATTATTTTAGGCCTTCGATGCCTGTCTGCGGTGACTCCTTCCACTAGGCCTCCACTGACCACACCACTGCTGCCCGTGTACCCCTGGAACCAATTTAAAATTGCCTACAGCCATGTGTTATTATTTTAGGCCTTCGATGCCTGTCTGTGGTCACTCCTTCCACTAGGCCTCCACTGACCACACCACTGCTGCCCGTGTACACCTGGAACCAATTTAAAATTGCCTACAGCCATGTGTTATTATTTTAGGCCTTCGATGCCTGTCTGCGGTCACTCCTTCCACTAGGCCTCCACTGACCACACCACTGCTGCCCGTGTACCCCTGGAACCAATTTAAAATTGCCTACAGCCATGTGTTATTATTTTAGGCCTTCGATGCCTGTCTGCGGTGACTCCTTCCACTAGGCCTCCACTGACCACACCACTGCTGCCCGTGTACCCCTGGAACCAATTTAAAATTGCCTACAGCCATGTGTTATTATTTTAGGCCTTCGATGCCTGTCTGCGGTCACTCCTTCCACTAGGCCTCCACTGACCACACCACTGCTGCCCGTGTACCCCTGGAACCAATTTAAAATTGCCTACAGCCATGTGTTATTATTTTAGGCCTTCGATGCCTGTCTGCGGTGACTCCTTCCACTAGGCCTCCACTGACCACACCACTGCTGCCCGTGTACCCCTGGAACCAATTTAAAATTGCCTACAGCCATGTGTTATTATTTTAGGCCTTCGATGCCTGTCTGCGGTCACTCCTTCCACTAGGCCTCCACTGACCACACCACTGCTGCCCGTGTACCCCTGTAACCAATTTAAAATTGCCTACAGCCATGTGTTATTATTTTAGGCCTTCGATGCCTGTCTGCGGTCACTCCTTCCACTAGGCCTCCACTGACCACACCACTGCTGCCCGTGTACCCCTGGAACCAATTTAAAATTGCCTACAGCCATGTGTTATTATTTTAGGCCTTCGATGCCTGTCTGCGGTCACTCCTTCCACTAGGCCTCCACTGACCACACCACTGCTGCCCGTGTACCCCTGGAACCAATTTAAAATTGCCTACAGCCATGTGTTATTATTTTAGGCCTTCGATGCCTGTCTGCGGTCACTCCTTCCACTAGGCCTCCACTGACCACACCACTGCTGCCCGTGTACCCCTGGAACCAATTTAAAATTGCCTACAGCCATGTGTTATTATTTTAGGCCTTCGATGCCTGTCTGCGGTCACTCCTTCCACTAGGCCTCCACTGACCACACCACTGCTGCCCGTGTACCCCTGGAACCAATTTAAAATTGCCTACAGCCATGTGTTATTATTTTAGGCCTTCGATGCCTGTCTGCGGTCACTCCTTCCACTAGGCCTCCACTGACCACACCACTGCTGCCCGTGTGCCCCTGGAACCAATTTAAAATTGCCTACAGCCATGTGTTATTATTTTAGGCCTTCGATGCCTGTCTGCGGTGACTCCTTCCACTAGGCCTCCACTGACCACACCACTGCTGCCCGTGTACCCCTGGAACCAATTTAAAATTGCCTACAGCCATGTGTTATTATTTTAGGCCTTCGATGCCTGTCTGCGGTCACTCCTTCCACTAGGCCTCCACTGACCACACCACTGCTGCCCGTGTACCCCTGGAACCAACATCAGAAAATATAAAAATAAGTATTTTGCTTATAAAAAAAGAAAATACTGGAGAGATATCAAATGCAGACATTTTAACATTAAAAACAAACACATACAACAAAAATCTGGTACAGTACTAAAAATGGCCACCAGCTACAATAACTTTCTCCTGCAAGTAGTTAACTGAAAGGTTTTTTCAATTTTAAACACAGATATGGCATCCACCGAGTGTTGTCCTGTCGCGTCTTCTTTATATTATTGCCAAGAAGATGCAAAACAATGAAAATAATAAAATCATTATTTACCAAAAAAATAGAGTAAGTCAAAACCACATTGCAAATAAACATTCATTACAAATAAAGAAGCAGGGCGCGTCCGAGGGTGAGTATATACCTAATAAGAATATAATCACCCTCGGACGCGCCCTGCTTCTTTCCGACAGCCTTCCTTCCTAAGAATCAGCCCTTCCGTGGTGTAGAGAGAGGGTTTGTTACACTCCAAGGTGTTCCCCAGGTTGCCTTTCCTGAGCTTCGATCTTCCGGCTCTCGTTTAGTAGTTGTTGGAAACTACGCTGCATTAGGCCTACAAATTGGGTATGGGGTGTAGAGAGATGGTGTGTTACACTCCAAGGTGTTCCCCAGGTTTCCTCTCCATTGCTTCGATCTTCCGGCTCTCGTTTAGTAGTTGTTGGAAACTACGCTGCATTAGGCCTACAAATTGGGTATGGGGTGTAGAGAGATGGTGTGTTACACTCCAAGGTGTTCCCCAGGTTTCCTCTCCATTGCTTCGATCTTCCGGCTCTCGTTTAGCAGTTGTTGGAAACTACGCTGCATTAGGCCTACAAATTGGGTATGGGGTGTAGAGAGATGGTGTGTTCCACTGTAGAGAGATGGTGTGTTCCACTCCAAGGTGTTCCCCAGGTTTCCTCGCCAATGCTTCGATCATCATGCTCTCGTTTAGTAGTTGTTGGAAACTACGCTGCATTAGGCCTACAAATTGGGTATGGGGTGTAGAGAGATGGTGTGTTACACTCCAAGGTGTTCCCCAGGTTTCCTCTCCATTGCTTCGATCTTCCGGCTCTCGTTTAGTAGTTGTTGGAAACTACGCTGCATTAGGCCTACAAATTGGGTATGGGGTGTAGAGAGATGGTGTGTTACACTCCAAGGTGTTCCCCAGGTTTCCTCTCCATTGCTTCGATCTTCCGGCTCTCGTTTAGTAGTTGTTGGAAACTACGCTGCATTAGGCCTACAAATTGGGTATGGGGTGTAGAGAGATGGTGTGTTACACTCCAAGGTGTTCCCCAGGTTTCCTCTCCATTGCTTCGATCTTCCGGCTCTCGTTTAGTAGTTGTTGGAAACTACGCTGCATTAGGCCTACAAATTGGGTATGGGGTGTAGAGAGATGGTGTGTTACACTCCAAGGTGTTCCCCAGGTTTCCTCTCCATTGCTTCGATCTTCCGGCTCTCGTTTAGTAGTTGTTGGAAACTACGCTGCATTAGGCCTACAAATTGGGTATGGGGTGTAGAGAGATGGTGTGTTCCACTGTAGAGAGATGGTGTGTTCCACTCCAAGGTGTTCCCCAGGTTTCCTCGCCAATGCTTCGATCATCATGCTCTCGTTTAGTAGTTGTTGGAAACTACGCTGCATTAGACCTACAAATTGGGTATGGGGTGTAGAGAGATGGTGTGTTCCACTCCAAGGTGTTCTCCAGGTTGCCTTTCCTGAACTTCTATCTTCAGGCTCTCATTAAATTGTGGTTAAACGGAACAACTGCATTTGGCGTACTAGTTGGTTTGGGGCCTACTATCGGTGTCTGCCGCTCCTTGCTGTTCTCCTGGTTTCCTGTCCTGAAATTCCGTTTTCAGGCGCTCGTTAAGTAGTTGTTAATGTTAGACTGCATTTGGCCTACTAGTTGGGTTGGGGCCTACTATCGGTGTCTGCCACTCCTTGCTGTTCTCCTCCACTGAACAAAGCTGTGCCGCCTGTTTACTACTGTTGCCAATTTTGAACTGCATTTCGACTACTTACTGATTTGGGCCTACTCTCTGTGTCAGCCTCTCATTCCAGTTGTCCTCCACTGCAATGCCCCCTGATTAGTCCTGTGTTACCAATTTTGAACTGCATTTAGCCCACTTTATTCTTTGGGCCTATATCTGTGTTTCCTCCTCATCCTGCCCATTGCCCAGCCAGTGATAGATGAGTCTGCTGGTACATTGACCCATAACGCAACATTTCCCGTGCACGCTACACTGCAAGATTGTGACCCTGCTGAAAGTCAGGTCCCCCTTCCCGCATACCATACCACCTTACACGGGGACAAACAGGAAGGTGCAGATGAAAGTGCAGGTTCCTTCATCAGGTGGGGGGAGGAATACTAGTTGGCGACGTCACTGGCACAGGGCCTCTCATGGTACGCAAAAGTGTTGCTGCCGGTGGGAGGCGCCCCCGCCGTGCAAACACACCGCTGTACTTTGAGGGGCCCTGTGCCAGTGCCAATGCCAACGAGTGGGCCTCCCCTGCTTGCTCAGGTTCACAGCACTTGCAAAGTTGAAATACTTACCTCTCCCTGCTCCACTGCCGTGACGTGGTCCAGATTTCCTGGGCCCACTAATTACTTGAACCAGCCCTACCCACCACAACTTTAGCCAAATGACCCCCAATTTCAAATGCCTTCCAATTATTATAAGGTAAATTACGCTTGACAAGCTTCATTAAGAAGAATGGATGGTTTTGACATTAAAATGGGCACTCTAGGTGTTTTCCTGGCCCCCACTCACTGCCGACTATGCTGCCCCATTGACTTGCATTGGGTTTCGTGTTTCGGTCGATCCCGACTTTACGTCATAATCGGCCGATTTCACTCGACCCGACTTTTGAGATAGTCGGGTTTCGCGAAACCCGGCTCGACTCTAAAAAGGTCAAGGTCGCTCAACTCTAGTGGTGGACAATTTGACATTGTCTCAGGAAAGGGCTCAACGTTTTGCTAACCGCCGTCGGTGTGTTGGTCCCCGGCTTCGTGTGGGGGATTTGGTTTGGTTGTCTTCTCGTCATGTTCCTATGAAGGTTTCTTCTCCTAAGTATAAGCCTCGGTTTATTGGTCCTTATAAAATTTCTGAAATTATTAATCCGGTGTCTTTTCGTTTGGCTCTTCCAGCCTCTTTTGCCATTCATAATGTTTTCCATAGATCTTTGTTACGGAGATATGTGGTGCCCGTTGTTCCCTAGGTTGACCCTCCTGCCCCGGTGTTGGTTGAGGGGGAGTTGGAATATGAGGTTGAGAAGATTTTGGATTCTCACTTTTCGAGGCGGAGGCTTCAGTATCTTGTCAAGCGGAAGGGGTATGGCCAGGAGGATAATTCTTGGGTTGTTGCCTCCTATGTCCATGCCGCCGATTTGGTTCGTACTTTTCATTTGACTCGTCCTGATCAGCCTGGGGGCTCTGGTGAGGGTTCGGTGACCCCTCCTCAAGGGGGGGTACTGTTGTGAATTCTGCTCCTGGGCTCCCTCCGGTGGTTGTAAGTGGCACTTTTGTGAGTTCTGCTCTTGGGCTCCCTCTTGTGGTTTCAAGTGGTATGGCTGCTCCTTGTAGTTAGCTGTTGACAGCTGCCTTCACTTATCTCCTCTCTCGCCTATTTAAGCCTGGCTGTTCCTTCAGCTAGTGCCACTTGTAAATGGTTCCTGGTTGGATTCACATCTCTTTGGAGTTCCCTGTTTTCCTGACCAGTTCTGCTAAGCTAAGTTTTTGCTTACTTTTTCTGTCCATAGTTTGTGGACTTATCCATTCTGTGCTTCCTTGGTTTGTCCAGCATTATCAGTTTGAAGTATTTTTCTGTCTTGCTGGAAGCTCTGGGAAGCAGAGTGACCCTCCACACCTTTAGTCAGGTGTGGAGATTTTTTGTTTACTCTGCGTGGATTTTTGTAGTGTTTTATACTGACCGCACAGTGTTCCATCCTGTCCTATCTATTAAGCTAGACTGGCCTCCTGTGCTCATCCTGTTTCTTTCTGTGTATGTCTTTTTGCTCTCCACTCACAGTCATTATTTGTGGGGGGCTAATCTATCCTTTGGGCATTTTCTCTGAGGCAAGATAGTTTTCCTGCTACTGTCTTCAGGGGTAGTTAGCTCTTAGGCTGTGACGAGATGCCTAGGGAGAGTTAGGAGCATTCCACGGCTGCTTCTAGTGTTGTGTTGAGCTTAGGGACTGCGGTCAGTACAGTTACCACTTCCCTCAGAGCTCGTTCCATGTTGCTCCTAGACCACCGCATCATAACACACATACAACTCGACACACAAAAAGTTGCTACACGCATATTGCCACACAAAACTCATCTCACATAAGTTGCTACATGCATGTAGCCACATGCAACTCAGCACACACAACTTGACACATGAAACTCGCGATAAAACACACACAAGTCTGGTATTATCCTTCAAAAATAAAAATCTGATTAATAAGCAGACAAACTACAAGAGCAACAAATGAACCATATATGAAATACGGCAGCTGTCAGTCACATGACCTGTCTTTTATGTGTATGTGTAAGCTAATATATACTGCCAGATGGGAGGGCTTCCTGTTGGCTGGAGATTTATCAGGCTGCCAATTTAGCTTACAAATACTGAGGTAAAAATTCTGACCAAATAACATGTGAACGCGGTCTAATACCCCTCCGTCACATACAACTGATCTGACAGGCGCTTCTCTTTTACTTTCATTTCTCCTTCCTCACCAGATTGTGAGGAAACCCCCTCCCTCCAGGCAGTCTCCTGTCTCTTGAAGGTCTGTGAAACCTGATATCACAGTTGGATTTCAGAGCTTCAGGGGAGAGGATATAGCTGCACAGATCTCTCAGGCTCATTGTATGTGAATACGTCACATTCAGTAAGGTTGGTATTTTATGTTTTTATTCATCACAATAGTTTATTTAGCTTGTTTTATGAATGTATAGCACAAAATGTGAGGATATTTCATAGAAATAAGGGAGATTTTATAAAAGAAAGTGTGCTGCTCAGGCATATACAGTAGTTCCCTAACATATTCCTTCTCTTGCTTCAGATTATCTGCTGAAATGGAGAGGAAAATGTACAATTTATCCAAACAACTTGATGTTGAGGAAGTAACAAACATGCTGTTAGATGATAGAGACCTCACACTGAATGAGGATTTAGGAGAGGAAAGTGAGATTGATTCTCATGATGAGGTGGAAGAATGTGTCCTGGATTCTGAAACAGAGCAAGATGGTGACAGTGGTGAGGATGAAGAAGTTGGATCATATTATATTGGAAAAGATAAAAATACTAAATGGAACAAGAAGCCATTCCAGAAAAAACGTAGGGAACCTTTAAACATTATTACTCACCTTCCTGCAGTAATAGGAACTGCACGTAATGCAAAAACTGCAGTTGAATGCTGGAACAGTATATTTACTGATGACATTCTGGACTCTATTGTCACATATACCAACCAATATATAGACATTATAAAGGACAAGTACATCTGCAACAGAACCATCAAGCCCACAGATGAAATAGAACTGCATGCTTTTTTTGGATTACTGTACCTTGCAGGAGCTTATAGGGCAAATAGACAAAGTTTGGAGGAACTTTGGGGTAAAGATGGGGATGGAGTTGAAAAATTTTGCCTTGTTATGTCCATAAACAGATTCAAGATTCTAATTCTTTGCCTTCGGTTTGACGACAGAACTACCCGAACCGAACGCAAAACACATGACCGACTTGCTCCAATTCGTGATATATTTCAAAGATTTGTTGTAAACTGTAAGCAAAGTTATTACCCTGGAGAGAATCTCACTATTGACGAAATGCTCCCTGGTTTTCGTGGTAGATGTGCTTTTCGTCAATATGTTCCATCAAAGCCAAACAAATATGGAATAAAAATTTATGCCCTTGTTGATGCCAGTAAGACCTACACTTACAACCTGGAAGTTTCTGCAGGAAAACAACCAGAAGGTCCTTACTGTGTGAGCAACAAACCCATTGATGTTGTAAAAAGACTGGCTGAACCCTTATTTGGATCGGGTCACAATATTACAGCTGACAATTGGTTTACAAGTTGTGATCTGATTGATTATCTGAAAATTCAGAAGCTGTCATATGTGGGAACTGTAAGAAAAAACAAAAGGGAATTGCCGCCACAGTTTGTAAGTGTAAAAGAGAGACAACAGTACAGCAGTATGTTTGCATTCCATAATGGAAAGGCTTTCCTATGTACCACATGCCAAAAAAATCGTACTTCTTCTATCAACACTTCATGATGATGCTGCCATCGATCCCGGGACTGGGGCAGAAAAAAAACCGGAGATAATTACATTTTACAATGCCACCAAAGGGGGTGTGGATACAGCAGATCAGATGTGCTCCACTTTCAACGTCAGCAGAAACATCAAACGCTGGCCAATGGTCATATTTTTTGCTATGTTGAATTTGGGTGGTATAAATTCACAAGTAATTTATCTTGAAAACAAGCTTGAACCACTCCGTAGACGATTGTATCTGAAAAAATTGGCCCATGAACTAGTACTTGGAGAACTACGCAGGAGAAGCGTGAAAACAATCGGTATCCCCTCTCGCCTTCAAGTTCAGCTCAAAAGGTTCCGCCCAGAAGATGATGGTGAAAAGTCACCATCTGCACCACCTCACAAAAGAAGGAGATGCACCACCTGCCAAACGGAAAGCGGAACCAGAAGGCTTTCAAATTATGAATGTCTCAAATGTCATAAAGCAATTTGCCTGACACATGCAAAAATGGTGTGTAATTCTTGCTATTTGCTCTGCAAGTGTGACTTTTCTGGGGAAACCTCAGCTTCTACTTCTGATTGAATATGTTTTTAATAGTACTTAAGGTACCTTAAAATTAAGTTTGTGTTCAAAAATTTTCTTTGTACATTTTTTTGAGAGAGTCGAACTGGAGACTATTTGGCGGGAGTTTTGAAAAGTTTGTATTTCATAGTTATTAGTTTTATGTTAAGTAAATGTTTTTTTTTGCAACTGATTATGTGTAGTCTCTTTTATTACATCCCTATGAAGGTCACTGATCACTTTTAGAGCACTGAAATTGCAAACATTAGATATTATAGGTATTTTTCCAGCAGGCGCCTGACAGGCACATTGTATGTGAACTCGTTAGTCCGAATATTGTATGTGATGGAGGTATACAGGAGGAGATGACATACAGATATATGCTATATACAGGAGGAGATGACACACGGGTATATACTATATACAGGGGAGATGACATACAGGTATATACTATATACAGAGGAGATGACACACAGGTATATACTATATACAGGAGGAGATGACACACATATATACTATATACAGGGGAGATGACACACAGGTATATACTATATACAGGAGGAGATGACACACTGGTATACACTATATACAGGGGGATGACATACAGGTACATACTATATACAGGAGGAGATGACACACAGGTATATATTATATACAGGAGGAGATGACACACAGATATATACTATACACAGGAGGAGAACACACACATATCTATATATATAATTGCCTAAGGGTTTTTCCGTCTGTCTGTCTTTCTGTCTGTCTTTCTGTCTGTCTGTCTGTCCTGGAAATACCGCCTCTCTGATTGGTCGAGGCCGCCAGGCCTCGACCAATCAGCGACGGGCACAGCATCGACGTAGAAATCCCGCGTCTCTGACTGGTCGAGGCCGCCAGGCCTCGACCAATCAGCGACGAGCACAGCGACGATGATGTCATAAAGGACGTAGACATCCCGTGTCTCTGATTCGTCGAGGTCGCCAGGCCTCGACCAATCAGCAACGGGCACAGCGACGATGATGTCATAATGGTTGCCATGGCGACGATGATGTCATAAAGGTTGCCTCGACCAATCAGCGACGGGCACAGTCTGCCGCGAATTCTGGAATCATCATTGTCCATATACTACGGGGACATGCATATTCTAGAATACCCGATGCGATAGAATCGGGCCACAATCTAGTATTCTATATACAGGGGAAATGACACACAGGTATATACTATATACAGGAGGAGATGACACATTGGTATATACTATATACAGGGGAGATGACATACAGGTACATACTATATACAGGGGAGATGACACACAGGTATATACTATATACAGGGGAGATGACACACAGGTTTATACTATATATAGGGGAGTTGACACACAGGTATATACTATATACAGGAGGAGATGACACACACATATATACTATATACAGGGGAGATGACACACAGGTATACTATATACAGGAGGAGATGACACATACATATATACTATATACAGGGGAGATGACACACATGTATATGCTATATACAGGAGGAGATGACACATTGGTGTATACTATATACAGGGGAGATGACATACAGGTATATAATATATACAGGGGAGATGACACACAGGTACAGCATATACTATATACAGGGGAGATGACACACAGGTATATACTATATACAGGGGAGATGACACACAGGTATGTACTATATACAGGAGGAGATGACACACATATATACTATATACAGGGGAGATGACACACAGGTATATACTATATACAGGAGGAGATGACACACAGGTATATACTATATACAGGAGGAGATGACACACACATATATACTATATACAGGGGAGATGACACACAGGTATACACTATATACAGGAGAGATGACACAGGTATATATTATATACAAGAGGAGATGACACACAGCTATATAATATATACAGGAGGAGATGACACACACATATATACTATATACAGAGGGGAGATGACACATGTATATACTATATACAGGAGGAGATAACACATTGGTATATACTATATACAGGGGAGATGACATTTAGGTACATACTATAGACAGGGGAGATGACACACAGGTACTGTATATGCTATATACAGGGGAGATGACACACAGGTATATACTATATACAGGGGAGATGACACACAGGGATATACTATATACAGGAGGAGATGACACACAGGGATATACTATATACAGGAGGAGATGACATACAGGTACATACTATATACAGGAGGAGATGACACACAGGTATATACTATATACAGGAGCAGATGACACACAGGTATATACTATATACAGGAGGAGATGACTTACAGGTATATACTATATGCAGGAGGAGATGACACACGTATATACTATATACAGGAGGAGATGACATACAGGTATATACTATATAAAAGAGTAGATGACACATAGGTATATAGAGGAGGAGATTACATACAACAGGTATATACTACATACAGGGGAGATGACATACAGGTATATACTATATACAGGAGATGACATACAGGTATATACTATATAGGAGGAGATGACATACAGGTATATAGTATATACAGAAGAGATGACATACAGGTATATACTATATACAGGAGGAGATAACACATATGTATATACAATATACAGGAGGAGATTACATACAGCAGGTATATACTATTTACAGGGGAGATGATACACAGGTATATACTATATACAGGAGATGACATACAGGTGTATACTATATATAAGGGAGATGACAAACATGCATATACTGAGGGTAAAATGAGAGTTGTGAGGTGAAAATGAGGGGTGTGAGGTGAAAATGAAAAGGTGTGAGTGCAAAATGAGAGGAGTGAGGGAAAATAGTGGAGTGATCGGAAAATGACAGATGTGAGGTCGAAATGACAAGTGTTAGGGGGGAATGAGGAGTGAGGGGGAAAATAAGAGGAGTGAGGGGGAAAATGAGAGGCGTGATGGGAAAATAAGAGACGTGAGGTGCCATAACTAACCACAGTTATTTACTATGCCCAGGAAACGCCGGGCTCTTTAGCTAGTTCTCTATAATGAGGCAGCAGAGTTACTCTGGACTCCATCTGGCCTCTGTTCAGCGTTGTCCTACATTTTAGAAGTGCACAAAACTGTGGCGGACCGCACTTTTATGCATGCCTAAAATGACCGACACCACCACAGGTTGTACAGTGGGGCAAAAAAGTATTTAGTCAGTCAGCAATAGTGAAAGTTCCACCACTTAAAAAGATGAGAGGCGTCTGTAATTTACATCATAGGTAGACCTCAACTATGGGAGACAAACTGAGAAAAAAAAATCCAGAAAATCACATTGTCTGTTTTTTTAACATTTTATTTGCATATTATGGTGGAAAATAAGTATTTGGTCAGAAACAAAATTTCATCTCAATACTTTATAATATATCCTTTGTTGGCAATGACAGAGGTCAAACGTTTTCTGTAAGTCTTCACAAGTGATGTTTTTGGCTTTTCGCTTGGCAACACGGACTTTCAACTCCCTCCAAAGGTTTTCTATAGGGTTGAGATCTGGAGACTGGCTAGGCCACTCCAGGACCTTGAAATGCTTCTTACGAAGCCACTTCTTCGTTGCCCTGGCGGTGTGCTTTGGATCATTGTCATGTTGAAAGACCCATCCACGTTTCATCTTCAATGCCCTTGCTGATGGAAGGAGGTTTGCACTCAAAATCTCACGATACATGGCCCCATTCATTCTTTCATGTACCCGGATCAGTCGTCCTGGACCCTTTGCAGAGAAACAGCCCCAAAGCATGATGTTTCCACCACCATGCTTTACAGTGGGTATGGTGTTTGATGGATGCAACTCAGTATTCTTTTTCCTCCAAACACGACAAGTTGTGTTTCTACCAAACAGTTCCAGTTTGGTTTCATCAGACCATAGGACATTCTTCCAAAACTCCTCTGGATCATCCAAATGCTCTCTAGAAAACTTCAGACGGGCCCGGACATGTACTGGCTTAAGCAGTGGGACACGTCTGGCACTGCAGGATCTGAGTCCATGGTGGCGTAGTGTGTTACTTATGGTAGGCCTTGTTACATTGGTCCCAGCTCTCTGCAGTTCATTCACTAGGTCCCCCCGCGTGGTTCTGGGATTTTTGCTCACCGTTCTTGTGATCATTCTGACCCCACGGGGTGGGATTTTGCGTGGAGCCCCAGATCGAGGGAGATTATCAGTGGTCTTGTATGTCTTCCATTTTCTAATTATTGCTCCCACTGTTGATTTCTTCACTCCAAGCTGATTGGCTATTGCAGATTCAGTCTTCCCAGCCTGGTGCAGGGCTACAATTTTGTTTCTGGTGTCCTTTGACAGCTCTTTGGTCTTCACCATAGTGGAGTTTGGAGTCAGACTGTTTGAGGGTGTGCACAGGTGTCTTTTTATACTGATAACAAGTTTAAACAGGTGCCATTACTACAGGTAATGAGTGGAGGAAAGAGGAGACTCTTAAAGAAGAAGTTACAGGTCTGTGAGAGCCAGAAATCTTGATTGTTTGTTTCTGACCAAATACTTATTTTCCACCATAATATGCAAAAAAAAATGATAAAAAAACAGACAATGTGATTTTCTGGATTTTTTTTTCTCAGTTTGTCTCCCATAGTTGAGGTCTACCTATGATGTAAATTACAGACGCCTCTCATCTTTTTAAGTGGTGGAACTTGCACTATTGCTGACTGACTAAATACTTTTTTGCCCCACTGTATGTCATCCACAGTGCCTCCATCTTCCTCATTATAGGGAATCTTTCGCCTGGGGTTCCATCTGAATCGCGTATTTCAGAAATCTACATGGAAACCTCATTGTAAGTGCTCAGTGCAGAGAGCAGCATAACTGTGGGCTGAGCTTTAGGCTATGTGCACACGTTGCGGATTATGCTTAGGAATTCCTGGTGTGGATTCTGCCTCTCCTGGCAGAAAATGCACCTGCGGATTTGTTGCATTTTTTGTGCGGTTCCACAGCGGTTTTGTGCGTTTTTGCTGCGGTTTTCTTGCGGATTTGCTGCGTTTTTACCCCTGCGGTTTTCTATAATGGAATGGGTACAAAAATGCTGCAGATTCACAAAAAAGAAGTGACATGCCACTTCTTTTAATCTGCAGCGTTTCCACAGCGGATTTTCCGCAAAGTGTGCACAGCATTTTTTTTTTCTCATTGATTTACATTGTACTGTAAATCAATTGCGGATCTGCAGCGTTTCTGCACTGCAAAAAACGCTGCGGATCTGCAGAGAATCCGCAACGTGTGCACATACCCTTACTGCGATCTTTGAGAGGCAGAATGGAAAAAATCAGCAGAAGAATTGGTTTTATTTATTTTTTCCTCGTGTGGTATAAGTGATTAGATGACTTTATTTTTTGGGTCGGTCCGATTACAGCGTTACTAGGTTTAAGTCAGGTTTTATGTTTGGCTGCTGTCACACACTAAAAGACGCTTTTTAATGCGAAAACTAGTTTTTGCATCCCCATATTTTTAGAGCTGCAATTTTTCGATATTTCAGCCGACAAAGTTATGCGATCGCTTGTATTTTGCGGGACAAGCTGATGTTTTTAATGGTACCATTTTTGGCACATCACATAATTTTTTAATCGCTTTCTACTCCAATTTTTGGCAGGTAGAATGAACATAAGCCAGCAATTCAGGAATTGTTTTTTTTTTTTGGGGGGGGTTGTTTTATGCCGTTCCGTGTGTGGTAAAATTGATAAGTATTAGAATAAACACAGCACTCTGTGATGATGTAGATGTTGGTGCTCAAGTAGGGTATCCAGCCCGAACTATAATATCGAAGAATAACTTGGCACTCAATAGTTCATGAAATGAAAATTATTGAATTTATATTGTGTCCAGACACAGAACCAGTAATTGTTGAACGTTTTCGGTCCAAAATGGACCTTCCTCAGAAAAGTTCAATTTATCTAATACAAAGATATTTACAAAAAATAAAGACAAGAAAAATCTTAGTGCCAGTCTGGTATCACATATTTAAGCTATGTAAGCATTATATTTATGAACTCATTATGGTCTATGTATGTAAAAAAAAAGTAAAATAAAATACTATATAAACAGCTATTTCAGCATTAAACATGACCAAGGTGCAAGCAATACTATGATCATTGTACAACCTGAAAATACGATTCAAGAAGTCACCATAAACAGAACATAATGAAAGGGAAGCCGTAATAGAAAAAGGATATACGTGCTCCTTAAGGAAAGTGGTGAAGCTTCCTTGTAGACCTAAATTCGAAGTTGTGGACGATTTCTTCCTTGTAATCTAGATATAGTAGTGCATAGTTTAACGCGCCTAAGGAGACAAATACAATTATGGTATATGAATGTGCTGAATTGAGTCCCTGCAGTTGGGAGATAAAGTATGGCTACAATGCAGTGATGACTGTAAGAGAAAGGGTGATACAGCATACATAGTGAAGAGACCGTGTGTCCAGGCTAATGAATTTTACCATGTAATTTTAAGTCTAAACAATTAAATTGGGGTACTGTTATTATGTTCACCTGGAGTGCTGGGTTGGCCTGTATAATCAGATCGGAGGTCCCTCTGATATTTTAAGTTATCACTGTAGCTATTGCTGAAATATTTAAACAGGCAGAATGACAATGAGATTTAATCAAAATGGTGGAGAAGCAACCACATGAATGCATCTATTCCGCTTACCGATACACAGGTTTGGAGCTGTTGGTGTACTATGCCGCTTAGGAAAATGGTAACCCACACTGTATATTCTAAATAAAGCAGACGGTGTGTGAGTGAAATGTCCCCCGACTGGGGGAGGCAGACGTGGACATAAGCGGTCCGCTTACCGGTGCAGATAACTCAAGCGATGGTGGCGTTCTATGTCGCTAGTGAAGATGCGCTGTGTTCCCAGAGTGTACTT
Source organism: Ranitomeya imitator (assembly GCF_032444005.1). NCBI lineage: Eukaryota > Metazoa > Chordata > Amphibia > Anura > Dendrobatidae > Ranitomeya > Ranitomeya imitator. The sequence continues at coordinate 271,529,327 of NC_091282.1, forward strand.
CCGGGTTTATGCATCCGGGAGTGTGTGTCATGTGGTACCGCGCGTCATCACTGTCACGTGTATGGGGGAATGCGTACTGCTGAAATGGCGCTATGTGTGGACATGGGAAGTCCTGGCAGCCTTCCCTTAAGGAATAGTGTGTATGGTGGGTTGCAAACGTCAACGTAAATGTTTCTCTCAGTGGTGTTTTACACTCAGTCTCTATATGTGGTGGAATGTATATAATCTGCCTGGTCCATTTGAAAAAATAGACATGTTTATAAAACAGGGGTACCGGCTGGTGATTAGAATGGAGATAAAGAATCATATGAGACATAGAGTGCACTACAGACTGCGCTATACTATATATACTATACCGTAAATAGCACGGGGTGCCCAGTGAGAGCTAGAGAAGAGGATTAACGATTCTATAGGGAAAAACAAAAGAAACATGGATTAATAATGGCCCTCTGTCACATATAGGTAGTATCAACATCTCAATAATGAATGTCCATATAGAGTCCAAGACAACGATTTTAAAGGAAACTAGATATATCATAGTCCCTATTGAGTCCTTTCGATTCCAAGGTCTGGAAAGTGAAGATCCATTATGCTTCACACTTTTTCAGTAGTTTTATCCTGTTTTGTCCCCTTCTGCCTTGATCAATATGTTCCAAAACCTGGAATCGCAGCTGGGAAATACTGTGTCCCATGCTCCGAAAGTGATGTGGGAGGGGAAGTTGGTTCCTGTTGCACCATATGTTTGATTTATGTTGCGATATCCTATCGCGTATGGCCTGAGTTGTTTCCCCTATGTAGGCCAAGCCGCAGGGACACTTGATCATATAGATCACATAGGAAGATTCGCAGGTGAAGAAGCCTTTGATGGGGATACCCTTTCCAGTGAGAGGGTGGAAAATATGGTATCCTTTTTGGATATTGGATATTACATTGAAGACAATTGAGACACGGGAAGGTTCCCTGTTTGTGTATGCGTAGAAATACCTGCCTAGGTACCCTGGTGCTTGATCCTACGTCCGCTCTTACCAACCTATCCTTAATGTTGGTGGGGCGACGGTAACTGGAGAGGAAACGCTGCTGAAATTCGGGAACATTAGGATAACTTTTACTCAAAATATTCCAGTGTTTATGGAGTGAGGCCTGAACCAGCCAGGAAAAAGGGATGATAAGTGTTCACAAATGGTATACATGACACAGTGTTTTTGGCTTGGGTTAAAAGTTTCTTTGGGTAACCCGTGTTGGAGAGTTTTTCTTCCATCTCGTTTAATCTCTGATTTTTCATGTCATCATCAGTTACTATCATAGTAATATAGAAACATAGTTAGTAAGACCGAAAAAAGACATTTGTCCATCCAGTTCAGCCTATAATCCGTTTAACCCTCTGAAATTGTGATAGATTTCTTTATGGCCGTAGGGTGAAAACTAGTATATTGTAAAAGACTATTTCTGTCAGTGGTCTTGGTATGGAGATCAATGGAAAGTATACCATCAATATTTTTATATATCCTCGTGTCCAGGAAGCTAATGTTATCCATGCTATGTTGTAAAGTGAATTTTAATTCAAGCCAAATATTGTTAATATGGGAATCAAAAAGAAGAAGTGTTTCAACTGGCCCGTCCCAGACACAGAATATATCATCTATGAATCTTCACCATGTTTTGGAATGCAGCTTGAACAACGAATGATTAAATACAAAGTCTTCCTCAAAAGCCGCGATGTAGGCCACTGCGTAAGGTGGCGCTACGTTGGAGCCCATCGCGATCCCCTGTCGTTGGACGTAGAATATGTCCTGGAACATAAAATGGTTCTCCGTGAGGACAAGGCCCAGTATATCAGAACAAAACCGTCAGATCTTGGGATCAATATTTGCTTCTGCCAATAGTCGGTCAGTGGCCTCCATCCCCTTGGTGTGTGTGTGATGGACGTATGTAGGCTACTCACATCCCAAGTAGGAAGCATGGCAGATGTGGGTAGTGGACCCAAGGCTTTAATCAATTTCAAAAAATCATTTGTGTCGAGCAAGAATGATTTAGTATTTTTGGTTAATGGTGTCAAGACTTTTTCCAACGTGATGGCTAGATGGTAAAATTGATAAAGCAGCCTAAATCTTCAGGTCAGTACAATTACAGAGATACCCCATTTATATTGTTTTTTATGCTTCCGCACTTTTACACAATAAAAACTATTTTATAGAAAAAATCACTTTATTCTAAGAGCTATAACTTTTTTATTTTCCTGCTGATGGAGCTGTATGGCAGCTTGTTTTTTGTGTGACCAGATGACATTTTCAGCTGTACCATTTTTATTTACATTCGTCTTTTTGATTGCATTTTATTGCACTTTTTGGTCGGCAGCATTGTTTTTTGCCTTTTTGTATAGTTTTTTTATGGTGTTCACTGAAGGGGTTAACTATTGGGACAGATTTATAGAGCAGATCATTCTGGACATGGCAATATGAAATCAGTGTACTTTTTTTTACATAAACAATGTATTTACAGCCCGTAGTCACCAAACAGCCACTTGAATTGGTCGCTCTGAATCATGTAAAGCTAACTCCCAGCCGGTCAGGCTATGTCTATGCTCTGACCATTGTGGACCATTACTCCAGATTCCTGGTAGTCGTGCCTGTCACGGACCAGACAGCGAAGACGGCAGCCAAAGCATTCCAACAACACTTTTGTCGACCACACGGATACTCTGAGAAGGTACTTACCGACCAAGGCCCAGCCTTTGAAGCGGAAGTATTCCAGGAGTTCTGCAACCTGTACGGATGCAAAACGATGAGAACAAACCGTACCACCCACAAACAAACGGTATGTGGAAAAAGATGAACCAGGTGGTAATGGATCTGTTAAAAACTTTGCCTTTGCATGAAAGAAACTTATGGCCAGAGAAGTTGCCAGACTTTGTAGATTTTACAATCACATCCCAATGAATTCCACCAACTGCACTCCAGCATACCTGATGAGAGGAATAACTAGCAAATTTCCTGTTGATCTTGATATGGGAGTCCTTACACCAGAAGCAACATCACTAGATGCAGATTAGGATACTGAACGACAACAGAAATACCGTCAAGTACAAAAGTGTGTAGAACGAAGCTTGACTCAGGCAAGACAAAAACAAGAGAGAAACTACAATCAGCGTGCCCCTGCAAATCCCTTGTCACCAGGTGAACAAGTGCTAAAGCATAAAAGGAGAATGCATAAACTTGAAGACCAGTGGGAAGCTACCATATACCATCATGCCATCAAACTTTAACAATGCTAAAGTGTGTCTTATAAGAGGAGAAACTTCGAATGTGGTATCAAGTGATCATCTTAAAGTATGCACTGACAAATTGAGAGACAAAGAAAAAGATTCAAGTACTTCTCAACCTATGGAAGAAGAGGAAAAGAGAATCCATACTGTTCTTGGAGATTTTCCCCAGTCTTGGACTCAAGTACATCAGGTCATAGTGGTACCTGTTTTGACTTTTCCTCAGATGGAAATGCCAGAGGAAAATGTGATTCAAAACTAGCCTGGACCAGAAGAGACTCTACAACAACGGGCTCAATCAACAGACGTCATACCAGCAGTGGAACCAGAGAATCCACCCCCTGCTATCGGTGAATCTGTCATGCCCACAGTGAGTAGAAGTAGTCCCAGGAGGTCTAGTATACCTGTGTTCAGTAGACTCACCAGAACAAGAAGAGAGTGCACTACACCAGTGGTAGCAAGACTAGTGAACCCCTTTAGGTCACTATCAATCCCTGTACTGCGTAAGTCAACCCGTAGTACCAGAGGTCAAATACCAGCTCGATACAGGGACTAAAAATGTGAAATGTAAATAATTGCTGTTACCAATAGTATCTAAAAATATTTGACTATGTTTATTACAGGTTTAAAAATGGACAATGAACAGTGAATTACCCAAAAATTGTCTCTGTACATAGTTGGCACCCTCAAGGTGCAACCTGATTCTACCTACTTTGCCGGCGTGGGTAGGGCCTTGTTTCTTCACGGACCTGAAGCTAAAACCGTCTAGCGTCGTGATTCTGAGACTATTTTCTTGTGACATATTGTACTTCATATTAGTGGTAAAATTTCTTCGATATGGCTTGCGTTTGTTTGTGAAAAAAAATGGAAATTTGGCAAAAATCTTGAAAATTTTGCTATTTTCAAACTTTTAATTTTTTAATTTCCCACATGTCTACTTTACATCAGCACAATTTTGGAACCACATTTTTTTTTGTTAGGAAGTTATAAGGGTTAAAAGTTGACCAGCGATTTTTCATTTTTTCAACAAATTTTACCAAACCATTTTGTTTTAGGGATCACCTCACATTTGAAGTCACTTTGAGGGGTATATATGGAAGAAAATACCAAAAGTGACACTATTCTAAAAACTGCACCCCTCAAGGTGTGTGAAACCACATTAAAGAAGTTTATTTACCCTCCAGGTGCTTCACAGGAATGAATGGAATGAGGAAGGAAAAAATAAACATTTACTTTTCTTTCACAAAAATTTTCCTTTAGACCGAATTTTTTTTTACTTTCGCAAGGGTAACAGGACAAAATGGACTATACATTTTGCAATGGAAAAAAAGATCACTGCGCTGCAATGATCATATGAGAACTAGTGGAGTCACTGGGGTGCATAAGTAGTGGCCGAGAGACTTACTTGACTAGGCTTGATGTAAGCGCTGGTGTGCTGCGCCGGAGGCTCGATAGGTGGGCGCGCAAAGAGGCCAAGGGGTGGGGAGCGTCCTCCCATGGTGGCAACTCTCGCAGGCCCAGAGAAAGAAGTGTGCGTGTACCAGGTTAGAGAGTAGCGGCGGGCTCCGGCCGGAAGCTCCGCCGCAGTGAAGCAAGTTTGCCAGTTACTGAGGAAATGTGACGTCATGTGTGGCAAGGATGGATCTGTGGAGAGGCCAACAGTCATCCAATGCGTTTCAAAGGACAGCAGTCCTTCTTCATCAGGGTAACCTGACGTCACGTTTCCTCGGTAACAGGTGCAGGCTGAGCCTAACAAGCCACTGTAGCTAGCAGACCCAGAGGTCATCACATGACCTCTGGCTGCTGGGACAACATGAGATCCCCCGTGAGGTGACCAGAACTCATCACGGGGGGCTTTGGAGAGGTGAGTATAGCAGGAGTCTCCGTCTGCTATCTTCTAAATGCCGAGATCGCAGCATCTAGAAGATAGCAAAGGGTTAACATCATTGGGACCTGATCTAATCAGGTCCCGATGATGTCACCTGTCAGAGCAACTGTTCTGCACAGAAATTGCAGCACTTGCAGGACCCTGGGGGTCCTGAGCGCTGCTAGACCATCCACCATTGATAAATGTCGGCGCTGCACAAAGCCCGGAAAATACTGATGTATATCTTCCATGGGCAGTCATGAAGAGGTTAATGACTATAGTAACATAGTAGCACAGTTATTAAGGTTGAAGGAAGACTTTAACTCCATCTAGTTCAACCCACAGCCTAACCTAACATGCCCTTACATGTTTTAGGTCCACAATTTTGTGCTGATAAGAGGGAAGATGTTTTTCTGACTTACTTATGCAATTTTGTAGCGCTGAACAGAAATTGTCATGACACATATCCTTGTCACCATTTTGGGCTCAGAATCAAACATGCATAGGGACTAGTTTGGTAGGGAGGCAATTATCATATTATAAAATTTTGAGTGTAGGAATAAAACAAAGTACCACAAGAAATGTCACACAATCACACAGAAGAGCATACAACCTCTATGTATGTGTTGGCCTTAAAGGGAATCTGTCACCCCAATTTTGCCCTATAAGCTAAGGCCACCGCTATCAGGGGCTTATTTAAAGCATTCTGTAATGCTGTAGATAAGCCCCTGATGTAACCTGCAAGATAAGATAAACAAGTTAGATTATACTCACCCAGGGGTGGTCCCGGTTCGGTCCGGTCCGATGGGCATCGCGATCTGGGTCCGGCGCCTCCCATCTTCATACGATGACGTCCTCTTCTTTGCTTCCTGCCGCGGCTCCTGCACAGGTGTACTTTATCTGCCGTGTTGAGGGCAGCGTAAAGTACTGGAGTGCACAGGTGCCGGGAAGGTCAGAGAGGCCCGGCGCCTGCGCACATTAGTACTTTGCTCTGCCCTCAAAAGGGCAGATAAAGTACGCCTGTGCAAGAGCCGCGGCAGGAAGCAAAGAAGAGGATGTCATCGTATGAAGATGGGAGGCACCGGACCCATGCTGTACATAAGCCCCTGATGGCGGTGGCCTTAGCTTATAGGGCAAAATTGGGGTGACAGATTCCCTTTAAAAGGTTCTCCAAGAATGTAATAAAATGGCCCTCATCATGTAATTCAAACTGCAGCCCATCCTAGTCATGTATCAGGATGGGCTGATGAAATACTGCTTCTGAAATCTGTGTCTCAACTGACAGAGGCACTGTATGGTAAGCACATGTACCTCTGTGAGCTGAAAAACAGGGCTGTGACATCAGAAGAAATGAATTTTCTCCTCAGCTGACTGAGCACAAAGGATCTTTTCTCCAACCTCAGTCAGCCGAGAAAATGTATTTCTTCTGATATCAAAACTTATATTCTCAGGTCACGGAGGTATGTGGGCTTACTATACAGCTCCTCTGCTCTGCCCTCTGGCTCTTTAAGAGGACCATGAAGCACTTGTGTGCTAAAAAGCCATCCTGGATGCTGTGAACACCCTGTCCATGCAATTATGGACTTTGGAGGTGTCAGAAATCAAGTAGCAACAACAGTATGCGTTATCCGCCGTTACACAAGTTCTACTCCACCCCACTCTCCTGAGCCTAAAGTAAATATACCAGATTGTTTTGATGGGGACCAAAGTGAGTTTTCCATCTTTCTTCACATAAGTTGTATTTTCTTCTTTGTCCTGCCTCATCCAGAAGAGAGAGTCACTGCATGGGTAATGTTCAGTTGTTGAACCGTGGAGATCCTCAGGCTTGGGCATTTTCTCTGCCTGAGGATTATCAAGATTCAAGATTCAAAGAAGCTTTATTGGCAGGACCAAATACACATCAGTTTTGCCAAAGCAAGTGTATAGAGGCAATAGGGATAGGGACTGTGGGGATGTTGGGTAGGAGCTGTGGGGGAGGTGGATGGGGCAGATCCAGGTTGGGGGCTATAGTCCATGGCATAGGGGAGGTGGATGGGGCAGATCCAGGTTGGGGGCTATAGTCCATGGCATAGGGGAGGTGGATGGGGCAGGTTCAGGTTGGGGGCTATAGTCCATGGCATTATCTAGTGTTTTCCTCAGTTGATGCTTTTTTTACTCTGCTCTGGGGCTCATTTATGACGTCCTTGATAAAGTTGCTGTTTTAATCCTCCACTTTATGATGGTCAGCACAGTGGCTCTGTGATTAGCACTGTTGCTTTGCAGCACTGAGGTCATGGGCTCAAATCCCAACATGGACAGCATCTGCAAGGAATTTGTATATTCTCCCCATGTTTTAGCAGGGTTTTTTCCGGGTACCCTGGTTTCCCCCCACACTTCAAAGACATACTGATAGGGAATTTAAATTGTGAGCCCCATTGGGGACAGCGATGATAATGTATGCAAATTACTGTGGAATATGACAGCGCAACATAAGCAAAGGATAGGTTGGTTAGGTTGAACAATTATTAAAATGTTCACTTCAGTTGCCTACTCCTGGCCTAATGGGTATTGATCAGATGTACACTAAAGAAATAACATATGACACACACAGTCAGATGCAAATTCTCCTTGATCAATCTATGGCTCAGCTCCAAAGGGCTTTATTCAGTCAGGACACAAGTTTATATATCCCCTGTAAGGGGGGCTCAGTTAGCTTTAAAATAGGAGTGATCGGATGCATTCCATTGGTTAGTGGGTTGGGCAATGAGTAAGTCCATGGGTGGATCCATGAGGTCATCAAGTTTGGTTGGTCCATGAGGTCATCAAGGTGGGCGTCACTGTGGGTGGATCCATGAGGTCATCATGGTGGGCGTTATCTTGGGTATCAGCACATGGTCTGCTGATACAGGAAATGGCAGCCATCTTTAGTGTCTCACTTTGATCTAAGAAAGCTTATGTAAGGTTAAACAATACACGTTATGGGTTGCTTCTCTCAATCCCTTATGTCTTGAGGTTAATTAAGTATTTGATCTTATGGCTCTCCTGAACAGGATAACACATAAATAAATGTATTATAATAAGTAATTTCCACAGGTTGGTTCAGGGAAATCGTAAACTGGAGGACTACTGCTCTCAGTTCAGAGGTTGGGCAGTGGAAACCTCCTAGAATTATCCATCTCTCTACGTTCAATTCTGACAGGGTCTTTTTAGCCAGATAAGAGATATGATGGTTTATACTCTCTCCCCATTGTCCCTGGAAAAAGCCTTATCATTGGTAGTGTGTTTGGACAGAAATACAGAAATCTAAGGGATAAGAACACATTGTAGGGTGCTTCAGTTACTTCTCCCTCATATCCTATTGAGGCAGGAGAACTGATGCCAATTGGAGCCTGTAGAGAGTACAAGGAGGGAATTGAACTTAGAACATCTTGTTACGCACGCAGGTGTGGAATGTGATTCATGGACCCACTGCGCGACGGAGCCGTGCTTACCTAGGAGAGAGGTGTAGCTAAGTGGCTACCTGGTATTCACCGGAGGTCCAGATGGTGGAGTCAGTCTTGAACTGCAGGTAGCTGCCAAGTACAAACTCCTAGGCAGTCTTCGTGCAGACACTGATAGGATTCGAGCTCCGTTTAGACTACTAGGTTCAGGAGCCTCTGCAGAATGGTTACTCACATAGACTCAGTCTCTATTCAGACTACTAGGTTCAGGATCCATGGGTAGAATGGTTACTGACAGAGTCTCAGACAGGGCTGATTCGGAGACTGTTAGGACAGTCTGGATACATGGAATACTCGCATAGTGATTCAGGGACTGGTTGGACACGGACTGGGGGACAAAGTTCAGGAACTGTACAATTTAGGACCTGCGACTATAGGTTCAGGAATGGTCGCACAAGAACTAGGGACTTCAGTTTCAGGACACTGGCCACACCAGGACCAGGGGACCGTACAACTCACTAGTAGACTACCATACTACCCAATTCAGCACCTCCCTATTGGGGACATTGCCTATTAAACAAGATGCCTCCCAGCTATTAGCTTGGAGCCATCTTGCAGGTGTACTTTTATACTAAATGTCTCCCAGCGATTGGCTGAGTCATTTAACTATGCACACGCGCTGCCTCTTTAAGAGCAGGGGCGCGTGCATGCGCCGCTGGAAAGTACAGCATGCACAAAACATGAAGACAGGGAGCATGTCTAGGACCTCAGCCGGGGTGGTGAGTATGCCGGCATCCCTGCATGGAGGGAGAAGGGGAATCATGTATGGGTGCTGGCAAGTGGCATTACATACCTGCTCATTTCTGTGTATACTGGTGATGAACAGGTCATGTAGTGGTTCAGTGTTTCAGATGCAATAATTAAGTTCTTAAAGGTAAAGGGAAAGAAAAAAAATGATCAATATATAAGGACACTGGTTTTAAAGGTTTGACATTATCTCTCATGCATATTACTGGTTGTTTTTACAAGTGTCTTGGTACCAAATTTGAAGTTATAGTTACCTCAGCTGTTGTTGACTCAGGTTCCGCCTTAGAACTCCTTGACAGTGATTTTGCTATCGAGTGTAGGCACACAGTTCATTCTAGGTCATTCTATTCAAATATCTGCAATGGATAATTCTTCCCTTACCCAAAACATGTTACTTCTAAGGATGAGAATGTGCATGAGAGTGGGAGTGTTACACACAGAATCTATGGGATCCAAGAAATATAGTTTTTCCTTGCTGAGAGTGACATGTTAAGCATGTCGAGGTGAGGATACTTAAAGCCGCAATGCTCCTCTGGGAAATATGCAAATTTTCTCTTCAGAGAGGAAGAGGACTAGAACTCTAGTGCCACCTAACCAGGGATTCAAGCTTGAGGAGGCTAATTTGCATATTCCAGGTGCCTTCTGGGAAAAGCGAAGAGTCTCCCTAAACTAGAAGATCGTTGGTAACAGCCGGGACCAGCTGCTTGGAAAGCATCACCAAACCAGGGATTCAAGCTTGAGGAGGCTAATTTGCATATTCCAGGTGCCTTCTGGGAAAAGCGAAGAGTCTCCCTAAGCTAGAAGATCGTTGGGTACAGCCGGGACCAGCTGCTTGGAAAGCATCACCAAACCAGGGATTCAAGCTTGAGGAGGCTAATTTGCATATTCCAGGTGCCTTCTGGGAAAAGCGAAGAGTCTCCCTAAACTAGAAGATCGTTGGGTACAGCCGGGACCAGCTGCTTGGAAAGCATCACCAAATTTTTGCCTGTAGGACATTATTGCAAGAGAGCTTGGCTGAGTAGATTACACAAGAAGGAAAACACACAGCAAGTCAGCAGGATCTAGGAGCAACATGGCAGATGTGACAACCTACATGGTGAGCTGCAGCATGTGCTACATGTTCACAGATCGACCAGAAGAAGAATCAAATTTCACCTGTTAGAAGTGTAGACTAGTGGCCCTTTTAAAAGAAAAGGTGTGGGGTCTGGAAGAAAGAATAGCAACTTTGAAACTCATCAAAGAGAATGAAGACTTTCTAGACAGAACAGAAGCATCTCTACTGGTCACAGAAGGTGAAAAAAGTGTCAGAAAACCTCCAAAGGCAGATGAGTGGAAGCATGTGACCAAAAGAAGCAAGAAGACCATGGAGAAATCACCAACCACACAACTGAAGAACCGATATAAAATCTTTGTAGAGGATGAAGATGGCACACCTAAGGATGAAGCAATACCAGCAAGCAAAAAAGAAAAGGGCACACAGCAACAAGTGACAGCAAAAAGTACAGCCAAGAAGCAACGAAGAGTGGTGGTGGTGGGAGACTCACTACTGAGAGGCACAGAAGCAGCCATCTGCAGACCGGACATAACCGCAAGAGAAGTATGCTGCCTTCCAGGTGCGATGATCAAGGATGTGACCGATAGGATACCAAAGCTCTTCAGCTCCAAGGACGTCCACCCATTTCTTCTGATACATGTTGGCACCAATGACACGGCAAGGAAGGACCTACCGACAATCTGCAAAGACTTTGAAGAGTTGGGGAAGAAAGTAAAGGAACTGGATGCACAGGTAGTTTTTTCTTCTATCCTTCCAGTAGACGGGCATGGCACCAGGAGATGGAACAGGATCCTTGATGCAAACAACTGGCTAAGACGATGGTGCAGACAACAAGGATTCGGATTCCTGGACCACGGTGTGAACTACTTGTACGATGGACTCCTCGCCAGAGACGGACTACACCTCAACAAACCTGGGAAACACACATTCGCCAGAAGACTCGATACACTCATCAGGAGGGCGTTAAACTAGAAGAAGAGGGGGCGGGAAGAAAAACATTAGACTTGAACAAAGAAGACCCAGGAAAACATACTGAGAAGGGAGGTAAGAACATTTCTAAAACAATCCACAGCGAGGAGATTGGAACAAAACAAAATCCTCTAAACTGCATGCTCGCAAACGCCAGAAGCCTGACAAACAAGATGGAAGAACTAGAAGCAGAAATATCTACAGGTAACTTTGACATAGTGGGAATAACCGAGACATGGTTAGATGAAAGCTATGACTGGGCAGTTAACTTACAGGGTTACAGTCTGTTTAGAAAGGATCGTAAAAATCGGAGAGGAGGAGGGGTTTGTCTCTATGTAAAGTCTTGTCTAAAGTCCACTTTAAGGGAGGATATTAGCGAAGGAAATGAGGATGTCGAGTCCATATGGGTCGAAATTCATGGAGGGAAAAATGGTAACAAAATTCTCATTGGGGTCTGTTACAAACCCCCAAATATAACAGAAACCATGGAAAGTCTACTTCTAAAGCAGATAGATGAAGCTGCAACCCATAATGAGGTCCTGGTTATGGGGGACTTTAACTATCCGGATATTAACTGGGAAACAGAAACCTGTGAAACCCATAAAGGCAACAAGTTTCTGCTAATAACCAAGAAAAATTATCTTTCACAATTGGTGCAGAATCCAACCAGAGGAGCAGCACTTTTAGACCTAATACTATCTAATAGACCTGACAGAATAACAAATCTGCAGGTGGTCGGGCATCTAGGAAATAGCGACCACAATATTGTACAGTTTCACCTGTCTTTCACTAGGGGGACTTGTCAGGGAGTCACAAAAACACTGAACTTTAGGAAGGCAAAGTTTGACCAGCTTAGAGATGCCCTTAATCTGGTAGACTGGGACAATATCCTCAGAAATAAGAATACAGATAATAAATGGGAAATGTTTAAGAACATCCTAAATAGGCAGTGTAAGCGGTTTATACCTTGTGGGAATAAAAGGACTAGAAATAGGAAAAACCCAATGTGGCTAAACAAAGAAGTAAGACAGGCAATTAACAGTAAAAAGAAAGCATTTGCACTACTAAAGCAGGATGGCACCATTGAAGCTCTAAAAAACTATAGGGAGAAAAATACTTTATCTAAAAAACTAATTAAAGCTGCCAAAAAGGAAACAGAGAAGCACATTGCTAAGGAGAGTAAAACTAATCCCAAACTGTTCTTCAACTATATCAATAGTAAAAGAATAAAAACTGAAAATGTAGGCCCCTTAAAAAATAGTGAGGAAAGAATGGTTGTAGATGACGAGGAAAAAGCTAACATATTAAACACCTTCTTCTCCACGGTATTCACGGTGGAAAATGAAATGCTAGGTGAAATCCCAAGAAACAATGAAAACCCTATATTAAGGGTCACCAATCTAACCCAAGAAAGGTGCGAAACCGGCTAAATAAGATTAAAATAGATAAATCTCCGGGTCCGGATGGCATACACCCACGAGTACTAAGAGAACTAAGTAATGTAATAGATAAACCATTATTTCCTATTTTTAGGGACTCTATAGCGACAGGGTCTGTTCCGCAGGACTGGTGCATAGCAAATGTGGTGCCAATATTCAAAAAGGGCTCTAAAAGTGAACCTGGAAATTATAGGCCAGTAAGTCTAACCTCTATTGTTGGTAAAATATTTGATGGGTTTCTGAGGGATGTTATTCTGGATTATCTCAATGAGAATAACTGTTTAACTCCATATCAGCATGGGTTTATGAGAAATCGCTCCTGTCAAACCAATCTAATCAGTTTTTATGAAGAGGTAAGCTATAGGCTGGACCACGGTGAGTCATTGGGCGTGGTCTATTTCGATTTTTCCAAAGCGTTTGATACCGTGCCGCACAACAGGTTGGTACATAAAATGAGAATGCTTGGTCTGGGGGAAAATGTGTGTAAATGGGTTAGTAACTGGCTTAGTGATAGAAAGCAGAGGGTGGTTATAAATGGTATAGTCTCTAACTGGGTCGCTGTGACCAGTGGGGTACCGCAAGGGTCAGTATTGGGACCTGTTCTCTTCAACATATTCATTAATGATCTGGTAGAAGGTTTACACAGTAAAATATTGATATTTGCAGATGATACAAAACTATGTAAATCAGTTAATACAAGAGAAGATAGTATTCTGCTACAGATGGATCTGGATAAGTTGGAAACTTGGGCTGAAAGGTGGCAGATGAGGTTTAACAATGATAAATGTAAGGTTATACACATGGGAAGAAGGAATCAATATCACCATTACACACTGAATGGGAAACCACTGGGTAAATCTGACAGGGAGAAGGACTTGGGGATCCTAGTTAATGATAAACTTACCTGGAGCAGCCAGTGCCAGGCAGCAGCTGCCAAGGCAAACAGGATCATGGGGTGCATTAAAAGAGGTCTGGATACACATGATGAGAGCATTATACTGCCTCTGTACAAATCCCTAGTTAGACCGCACATGGAGTACTGTGTCCAGTTTTGAGCACCGGTGCTCAGGAAGGATATAATGGAACTAGAGAGAGTACAAAGGAGGGCAACAAAATTAATAAAGGGGATGGGAGAACTACAATACCCAGATAGATTAGCGAAATTAGGATTATTTAGTCTAGAAAAAAGACGACTGAGGGGCGATCTAATAACCATGTATAAGTATATAAGGGGACAATACAAATATCTCGCTGAGGATCTGTTTATGCCAAGGAAGGTGACGGGCACAAGGGGGCATTCTTTGCGTCTGGAGGAGAAAAGGTTTTTCCACCAACATAGAAGAGGATTCTTTACTGTTAGGGCAGTGAGAATCTGGAATTGCTTGCCTGAGGAGGTGGTGATGGCGAACTCAGTCGAGGGGTTCAAGAGAGGCCTGGATGTCTTCCTGGAGCAGAACAATATTGTATCATACAATTATTAGGTTCTGTAGAAGGACGTAGATCTGGGGATTTATTATGATGGAATATAGGCTGAACTGGATGGACAAATGTCTTTTTTCGGCCTTACTAACTATGTTACTATGTTACTATGTTACGTATTGGAAGTAGCAATCCTAACAGTCAATGTCGACCCTTTAATGAACCTTGTCACATGACTTAGGATAAAAGCCATACTAGAATCTCAATTTGCAGACACTGTGTTTCGGGACTGTCCCTCGTTAGTGCAAAGTGGAGATCTGGTTTGGCTAATTGAGAGGTGTCTGACTGGGATCCAAGAAGTATTGTTTCTCCTTGCGGAAAGTGACATGTTAAGCATGTTGAGGTGAGGAGACTTAAAGCCACAATTCTCCTTGAAAATTTGGTGATGCCATTTAGTTTGAACAATGCTCCAAAAGTGTTTAAGAACTTCATAAGGTATATTTTTCTTCTTTGGTGGGTAGATTTGTGGTAATATACTTGGATGATATTTTGATTTACTTAGGCTCTCGTGAGGAGCATCGGGAGAATGTTCAACAGGTGCTTCAGGTTCTTCATGACAATCATCTGTTTTTCAAGCTAGAGAAGTGTAAATTTGAGGTGCAGCAGATTTTTGGGTCATTTGTTCTCTGCTAAAGGTTTTCAGATGGACCCCGATAAGGTACAGGCCTTCCTTGATTATGTACAACCTACAAATCTTAGAGCTTTACAGAGGTTCTTAGGTTTTGCTAATTGTTATTGTAAGTTCATTAAGAACTTCGGAGTCATAGTCAAACCTTTTACTGATATGACCAAGAAGGATACTGACTGTACAGGCTGTTGATGCTTTTGCTAATTGTCTTTTCTACAGCTCCTGTCCTCAGTCAACCCGAGGTTGATTTGCCTTTTGTGGTTGAGGTAAACACCTCTTTTCTGTGTGGATGAGAGCTGTTCTTTCACAGAAGAAGGCTGGTTACATTCATGCTTATGTTTTTTTTTATTCTCACAAGCAGAGTCCAAATATAATATATTAGATCAGGAAGTCTTGGTTGTCAAGAGAGTTTTAGAGGAATGGAGGCATTGGTTGGAGGGGCTAGGCTTAGATTACCATTTTTTACTGATAACAAAAATGTACTGTATGGTGATGCTGCTAAGAGCTTGAATTCTAGACAGGCCCAGTGGGCCCTCTATTTCACTTGGTTTGATTTCTCTGTGACGTATCTCCCTGGTCGTAAGACTGTTAAGGCTGATGCTTTATAACGTAGCTTTGTTACGGAGTTGAAAATCCAGTCAAATTTCTTAGTGAAGGTATGGTGGTGGGTGCTTTGGGGATTGATCTCAGACAGTGCCTTGCGGAATCTCAGATTGGTGCACTGGAGTTCTTGCCACCTGGCAAGTTTTTTGTGCCGTCCTCGCTTCTCACTGATCTTGTTAATGAATTGCATGACTCTGTGATGGCCAGTCATCCTAGTTTCCCTGCCACCTGGAGAGTGGTTAAGTATGTTCATAAGTGCAAAATATGAACCAGTTCTAATGCCTCTCACGAGGCCCTGACAGGAATTTCTTTTGCCTATTGAAGGTCCATCTCAACCTTTCACTGATTTGTCCATGAATTTCGTCACGGATTTGCTTGATTCTGGTGGTAATACTGTAGTATGGGGGTGGTGGACTGTTTCAACAAGATGGTTCACTTGGTTCCTCTAATAATATTGCATACGGCTAAGAGTTTAACTACATTGTTTACAGTGGTATGTCAAAGTTTGCGCACCATGGATCAAAATTACTGTTATTGTGAATAGTTAAGTGTGACGCCCAGGAGACCGGGATACCCAGCACCGGACCAATGGAGTCTGTCTCTTGAGGGGGATGTCACGGGTGGCTTGACCCGGTGCTGTGGCCTCAGGCAATGCACAGTGTAAGGGGTATCATGAGGGGACAGGCACTTACTTGATCAGCAGCAGGTTCTCCCAGCGGTGACGATCCCGATCCTGGATAGATGGCTATTGTCCAAATGAAAGACTGAGGCACTGAAACGTTTAACCAGTTTACTTTAACATAAAAGGATTTACAACCAGTCCTGTCACCGGAGTCTGTATGGGAACTCTGAGTTACTTTGACCCTGCCGGGGTCTTCGCCTCTTATTGTGCGCAATTTCTGTGTGGCCCTGCTGCTGTATGTGAACTGGCTGCCGGCCCAATCTGTCCCCTCCGGGTCCTGGTTCGATGGGCAACCCGAGTCCTTTTATCGGTTCACCCCCTCTGGGAGTACCGCTGAACTCTGTGTCTGTTGCTGCGTCCGGCCCTAGTGAAGCTGATATCACCTCACGTTTTTCCGGTTGCTGTATTATATATAATGAATACAGCCACGGATCCGGTATCCGTCTTTGCGCCTGTTCTGGGTAGTGATTAATGCTACCCGGTTCTCACAATGTCCTTTTTCTCTATCCCTCTTCTCCTCAGGCCGGTGATTTAGGCCTGGTAACAGTCACAGGGCTGTTAGAGATTCAACTGTATGACCTCTCACTTTCAGCTCCTTAGCCCAACTGCCATTTCTTCTCTCAGACCAGAATGGATCAAGGGGAGTCTCTGGAGCTCCCCCTTCTGGCCGGAGGTGGTAGTGCAGTCTTGCTATTTTAGTATTTGTACTTACTGTCAGTAACTATTTTTGTGGCAAATACCCCTAGGGGTGCCACATTCCCCCTCAGTTAAGAACAGTACTCCGGGACTGTGGGACAATAACATTTTGAAATAACAATTAATATGTACAGAGTCTTAAAAATGAAAAGTTACAAAAACCACTCAAGGTAACAAAAATAGAGTTCTGTAAAAAGTCACTTCAAATAGCGTCCATTAATACAGTTCTATCCTTGAAGGTATTAGGAAAGGCACTGTACTTAGTGTCCAGGAATTTAGTTCCATTTTTCCAACGGAGTTATCAATATAAAGTCTAAAGAAAGTTCAAAAAGAGCAAAAAGCAAATTTCAAAAAGCAGTCTTTCCGGAGCTTTGATTTAGTGCCTCCGGGCTGATAAAAAGTTCAAGAATATGCAATAAGTTCATACAGACAAGTCTCTGTAGGCACTGGGCTTAAACGTTGCAGACTGATAACAATGACTATACTACATTTTCTGTTTAACTATATATGGCATAACATATATACAATTCACATTATGAGCTTTATAGTTGGTAATCTGCATACCTGGCCGGTAATTGGCCCTGGGTACTACGCTGTGATCTACGTAATAGCGGTATCTCTTCATGTGGTGTACTACTGTCTACTGCGGATGTAGTATCTGCCCGCTCTGCTAAAGATAATTCCATGACTATGGAGTTGGCAAGTCCACCGTGAATGAGATTACTCTGATCAGGAATCTGTTCTTCCTGGCCTGGAACCTCCTGTAGTACGGGGTCAGCCTCTTCCTGTCTTGGGACTTCTGGTATTGGGTTCGGTGTTGGGTAAAAGGCCACCATGGGAACCACTACTGCACCATGGTATGTTAGTAGGGTTTTGGGAAAGTCTCCTATACAGGTGTGATACATTTCCTCTTCTTTTTCCTTTACTGGTTGAACCTGTATGGGTTGAATAACTTCTGGTTCTGGCTGGACAACTTCTGGCTCTTTCAATGCTTCCGGACACAATTTAAGATTGTCTCTTGACACTAGTACAGATGTTAAGCCTCCGTTTTTGCTAATGAGACACATTTTAGGATTATCCATTCTTGTTGGTAAAACTGTGTAGGGTACGGCTTCCCACTGATTGTCTAGTTTATTGGTTCGACGATTTCTCTTGAGCACTTGGTCACCCGGTCTTAATGGGGTCGCTAGAGCATTCTGGTTGAAAGTTCGCTCTTGTCTTTCTCTAGTTTGCTGAAGGCTTCTTTCCACACTCTCTTGCACTTGGCGATACTGCTTTTGCCGTATGATATCCCAATTGGAGTCTTGAACTTCTGCGTCTGGTTTCAGAATTCCCATTTCTAGATCGATTGGTAATTGGCCGGGTCTTGCACGCATAAGGTAAGCTGGGGTGCAGTTGGTGGAGCTCACCGGGACATGATTATACAGATCCACCAAGTCAGGCAATTTCTCTGGCCATTGATTCCTATCTGTCTCAGGTAAAGTCTTTAGTAGGTCTATTACAATATGGTTCATCTTCTCGCATAAGCCGTTTGTTTGTGGATGATAGGCCGTCGTCCGGATCTTTTTGCAACCATACATATTACAGAATTCTCTGAAGATCTCTGATTCAAAGGCTGTACCTTGGTCGGTGAGAACCTGTTCCGGATATCCATGGGGTCTACAAAAGTACGTTTGGAACGCTTTGGCTGCTGTTTTTGCTGTCAGATCTTTTACGGGTACTACTACCAAGAAACGTGAATAATGGTCCACGATGGTCAAGGCATAGACATAGCCGGACCGGCTTGGTGTCAACTTCACGTGGTCCATGGCTACAAGTTCAAGTGGTTGTTTGGTGATTATGGGCTGCAGTGGTGCTCTTTGGTTCTTTTGATCGTTTCTTCTGAGGTTGCACGGGCCACAATTTCTGCACCACTGTTCGATTGATTTTCTCATCCCGACCCAATAAAATCTTTCTCTTAGAAGTACTTCTAACTTTTTCCAACCGAAGTGACCAGCACCATTATGGTAAGCTTCGAGGACCATCTTCACATCTTGTTTAGGCACAATAATCTGCCAAACCAATTCATGTGTTTTCGGATTGGTGTATCTTCTACAGAGCTTCCCTTGATACAGGAACATTTTGCCTCTCTCTTTCCAGAGTTGATGCGTCTCTTCTACGGCATCCTCATCGGGATATGCACTTTGCTCAGTCAACAGTTCCTTCACCAACTTCACAGCCGGATTGCTGTCTTGGGTGTCAGCCCATCTATGGTGTGCTAACGGATTAAAATTCACCTCTTGTTGTTTCTGATAGGTACTTGACTGATGATGTTTTCCCTTGGGACGATGGAAGGCTTTGTAGTTCAATTTCTTCAAGCTCCCCCGTTTCCTCTTCTACATCACTCAAGTGTGGCATCCGGGATAGGGCATCGGCATTTCCATTCTTGCGACCTGCTCGATACTTGATTATGAAGTTGTAATTAGATAACCGGGCTATCCATCGCTGTTCTAACGCACCTAATTTGGCTGTGTCCAGGTGGGTCAACGGATTGTTGTCAGTATAGACAATAAATTCTGCAGCGGCCAGATAGTGTTTGAAACGCTCCGTCACAGCCCAAACTACTGCCAGTAGTTCCAATTTGAAGGAGCTGTAATTTTCTGAATTTCTTTCAGTAGGCCGGAGCTTTCTACTTGCAAAGGCGATGACTTTCTCCCGACCTTCTTGCTTTTGTGACAGCACCGCTCCTAGCCCCACATTACTGGCATCGGTGTAGAGGATGAAAGGTTGATGGTAATCTGGGTATGCCAGAACCTCTTCTCCGGTTAGTGCCTTCTTTAGTTGTTCAAAGGAGTCTTCCCTTTCGTCGTTCCACTGAAAAGGAGGGTTTCGGTTTGAAGGTTTCTTCGTCTGCCCTACCAAGGTGTCTTGCAAGGGTGCTGCCAACTTGGTAAATCCTTTTATAAATCTGCGATAGTAACCCACCAATCCCAGGAATTGTCTCACTTCTTTTGCGCTGGTAGGTCTTGGCCAATCCCTTATGGCGCTTATTTTCTCGGGATCTGGTGCTACTCCCTCCGAACTCACGATGTGTCCCAGGTACTGTACCTTTGGCTTGAGAAGGTGACATTTGGATGGCTTGACTTTCATGCCATACCTGGATAAGGCTTCGAACACTTCTGCCAGGTCTATTAAGTGTTGTTCGTAAGTCTTCGAGTAGACGATCACATCATCTAGGTACAGGAGGACGGTCTCGAAGTTCTCGTGTCCGAGGCAGCATTCCATCAGCCGCTGGAAGGTACCGGATGCGTTGCAAAGTCCGAACGGCATGCGATTAAATTCACATAGACCCATTGGTGTGGTGAATGCCGTCTTTTCCTTATCTCTCTCAGCCACAGGGACTTGCCAATACCCGCTTGTTAAGTCTAAGGTGGAAAAATAATTAGCAGATTTCAAAGCAGTTAAGGACTCTTCTATCCTAGGCAAGGGGTAGGCGTCTTTATGGGTGATGTTATTAATCTTCCGGTAGTCTACGCACATTCTCATGGTTCCGTCCTTTTTTTTGACAATCACTAGAGGGGCCGCCCAGGGGCTACAGCTGTCTCTTATTACCCCGGCCTGTTTCATTTCCCTCAGCATATCTTTTGCACATTGATAGTGAGCGGGCGGTATGGGTCTATATCTTTCTTTTGTTGGGGGATGGTCACCTGTGGGGATTGTGTGTTCTACCCCTTCTATCCGTCCGAAGTCCAATGGGTGTTTACTGAAGACTTGTTCATATTCCGTCACTAGCCTATACACCCCTTGTTTTTGATGGGTAGGTGTTGAATTTATGCCCACGTGTAGCTGTTGGCACCAATCCTCCATTTCTCCATCTGAGCCATTGCCTTCCACCTGACAGGTTGGTTCTAAGGGCTCAATGGTTGTGATGGCATTGTTGTCAACAGTATATAGCTTTGCCATTGTAGCATACCTTGGCAAAGTGACCTCTTCCTCTCCACAGTTCAAAAGTCGTACCGGCACTCGTCCCCGGTGTACCTCGACTATCCCTCGTGCTGTGAGTATAGTGGGCCTGCTGTCGGTGTACACTGGTTCTATTAAGGCTTGATAATCTCGTCCCTTAGTACCAATGGCTGCTCTACACCATAGCAGCATTTCTGTTTTTGGTGGGATTACAATAGACGTTGGATCACTTACCCTCACACTGCCGATTTCTCCACCTGCAACTTCTACCTGTTGCCTTAACATAAATACTTTTATTTCCCTCCGGAGAACTCTCTGCTGGCAGGATTGGGCAGTTTCAGCAATTTGCTGTAAGACAGAAATGACTTCGGAAAAGCAGTTCTCTAACACATTCATTCCTATCAATACAGTTGGTTCACAGTTCCGCCGGTCAACATCAACAACAATTATACCCTGTTTCTTCAGTTCTACTTTACCAATCTTTATGGTCATCTCCCTGAATCCTAGTTTCGGTACCAACTTACCATTACTGGCCCATATATCTAGTTCAACATCAGAGGGCCCTTTATCAATATCTGCATCAGCCCAGTACCTCTTATAAAGGATATACGGTATAGATGAAATCTGGGAACCTGTGTCCAGCAAAGCGTTGAGGGGAATTCCGTCCAGCACGATAGGGATAATGGGTCGTCCTCCGATGTACCTGTCGTGCCAGGGTGTTGGGCCTTGAAAGTTCATTCCTGCGAAGCGGCCCGCATTCCCAGGGGATTCCCGTTTAAATCACAATCTCGTGCAAAGTGGACCGGCTGCTGGCAACGGCGGCAAATGGGCTGTCCATCCGGTTGGTAGCGGTCGCGGGGTCGTCCTCTCCATGTCGGGTATCTCCGGGGTCTCATCCATGGAACATCCTCTCTACAGTTTGCCAACTCCATCTTGTGTCCTCTCATCTCCTGCATGGTTTTAGCCATTGAAGCAACAACATCAGCTAAAGAGTCAAGCTTTTGTTGAAGAGCCTCATTAGTACTGGGCCCCAGGGGCTTAGCAATGGCCCCAGACATAGCTGATGTCACTGGCACTCCCTGTTGTTGAGGTGCCTCTGCCATGGGTTGCGCAGGATCCTGATCCCGAGGTGCCTCTGCCAGCTGGAGACGTATAGCGCTCTCCTTTAATTGGGCAAATGTCAATTCAGGGTTCTTAAAAACAAGCATGCTCACATGCCCCCGGTGAGAAGGGGTGTAGAGTCCCTCAATAAATTGATCTCTTAGTAGTTTATCCGCTCCGGTGTTAAAAATGGGTTCAGCCAGTGTAAGTGATTTAAGGGCTTCCTGCAGGTTTAAGGCAAAGTCTCTCACGCCCTCATTAGCTTTTTGTTTGCAATTAAAGAATCGTATTTTAGCTTTGCTGCTGGCTGTGGTTTCAAATGTAGCTTTTAATCCAGCAAATATGCGTTCAACAGTGCCTTTTAGATCAGCTGCCCATGCTGTGACTTCTCGCTTAGCATGGCCACTTAACTGCATCATCAGGAGACTAACACGCTGAACTTCACCCACAGGGAACATGTCAAAATGGGCCAGCATCTTTTCTCTGAAATCGTCAAGGGTATTAGGCTCACGTTCATACATTGGAAGCCATGGGCCACCCGGGGTATATGGCATCAGCACCGGCATGATGGGCGCCACTCCTTGCACCGCTGTGCTACCGGACTCTCTATTGACACTCTGTCTTTCAGCTGCATTAGCGTTGCCGGGTGCTGCGGCGTCTCCGTGCTGCGACATACTGTGCCCCCTTAGTTAATCCGGACCCTTCCGGTCCTCCGCTTCCATCGGGATAGTGTAGATTCGTTCCGCTGTGCAGCAGGATCGATTTTCCCCTTGCTCTGATGTCAGAGCGCTCAGCTTGGTGCTGCCCACAATGACACGCCCCCTGCTGCTCCCGCCCGCCGCGCGCTCAGTAATGGCGGATTCTGAAGTTTTTCAGTTAGACTGGGGCTCAGGTAATGGCGTAGCTCAATTAACAGTCTCGTGCCTAACGGTTATGAAGTGATTACCTCAGGGGATGGCGGCCATCTTTACTCCATTATAACCAATGGGGAAAAGTCACTTTCAATAGTTTTCAATGGGGAATGGATTTTTCTTTAATAAAGTCAATTTTCAAGATTTTTCATCCCAGTTTTCACAGTTTTGGGCTCCAATCACGGCACACAATACCCGGTATACGGGCTGGCTAGATCCTGTTCGTGACGCCAATTGTGACGCCCAGGAGACCGGGATACCCAGCACCGGACCAATGGAGTCTGTCTCTTGAGGGGGATGTCACGGGTGGCTTGACCCGGTGCTGTGGCCTCAGGCAATGCACAGTGTAAGGGGTATCATGAGGGGACAGGCACTTACTTGATCAGCAGCAGGTTCTCCCAGCGGTGACGATCCCGATCCTGGATAGATGGCTATTGTCCAAATGAAAGACTGAGGCACTGAAACGTTTAACCAGTTTACTTTAACATAAAAGGATTTACAACCAGTCCTGTCACCGGAGTCTGTATGGGAACTCTGAGTTACTTTGACCCTGCCGGGGTCTTCGCCTCTTATTGTGCGCAATTTCTGTGTGGCCCTGCTGCTGTATGTGAACTGGCTGCCGGCCCAATCTGTCCCCTCCGGGTCCTGGTTCGACGGGCAACCCGAGTCCTTTTATCGGTTTACCCCCTCTGGGAGTACCGCTGAACTCTGTGTCTGTTGCTGCGTCCGGCCCTAGTGAAGCTGATATCACCTCACGTTTTTCCGGTTGCTGTATTATATATAATGAATACAGCCACGGATCCGGTATCCGTCTTTGCGCCTGTTCTGGGTAGTGATTAATGCTACCCGGTTCTCACAATGTCCTTTTTCTCTATCCCTCTTCTCCTCAGGCTGGTGATTTAGGCCTGGTAACAGTCACAGGGCTGTTAGAGATTCAACTGTATGACCTCTCACTTTCAGCTCCTTAGCCCAACTGCCATTTCTTCTCTCAGACCAGAATGGATCAAGGGGAGTCTCTGGAGCTCCCCCTTCTGGCCGGAGGTGATAGTGCAGTCTTGCTATTTTAGTATTTGTACTTACTGTCAGTAACTATTTTTGTGGCAAATACCCCTAGGGGTGCCACATAAGCAAGTTGAAGATCAAATGATCCCTAAAGGCCTAAAGTTAAAGATGATACATTTCCTTTGTATTGCAGGCAAACAAAAAATATATTGTAATTTTTTACATTTTAAAAATTATAAAAAGGAAAACAGGCGGCTGAAAAATTTGGGAACCCTTGGAGATTTGTGTGCTCAGATAACTTTACCAAGGTTTCATCCTTAGGAAAGGCCATGTGATGCAAATTTCCCAGATTTATAAAAAAAACAGCCTCCTGTTATTTTGTGCTAAAAAAGAGCAGCCATGAGTTCTTCTAAGCAGCTGCCTAGCACTCTAAAAATGAAAATGGTAGAAACAGGGCAGGAAAAGGCTACAAGAAGAAAGCAAATCATTTTAAAATTGTCCTTTTCTCAGTTCGAAATGTAATTAGAAAATGGCTGTTAATAGGAATAGTGGAGGTTAAGATAAAGTCATGAAGACCAAGCAAAATTTCAGAGAGAGCTGTTCGTTGGATTGCTAGAGAGGCAAATCAGAACCCCCGCTTCAATGCAAAAGACCTTCAGAAAGATTTAGCACACTCTGGAGTTTTGGTACATCGTACAACTGTTCAGAGTCCCCTGCACAAATATGACCTCCATGAAAGAGTCATCAGAAGAAAATCTCACCTGCATCTTCACCATAAAATTCAGTGTCAGAAGTATGGAAAAGAACATCTAAACAAGCCTGATGCATTTTTGGAAAAAGGTCCTGTAAACCAATGAAGTTAAAATAGAACTGTTTGGCCACAATGATCAAAGATATGTATGTAGAGAAAAGGGTACAGAATTTCAGGAAAAGAACATCTCACCAACCATTAAGCATGGGGGGTAGATCAGTCATACTTTGGGGTTGTGTTGCAGTTAATGGCAAGGGGAACATTTCACGGGTAGAGGAAACAATGGATTCAATTAAATTTCAACAAATTCTTGATGCAAACATAACACCATTTGTAAAAAAGCTGAAGTTGAAATGCGCATGGCTTTTACAGATGGATAATGATTAGCGATGAGCGAGTGTGCTCGTTACTCAAGATTTCTGAGCATGCTCAGGTGGTCTCCTAGTATTTTGGGTATGCTTGTAGATTATGCTTGTGTCATTGTATCTGCATGATTTGCGCCTGAATACATGTGGGGATTCCCTAACAAACAGGCAATCCCTGCATGTGTTCAGGTTGTCTAACAGCCGCAAATCATGCAGCAGATGTGGCGACACAAACATAATCTACGAGCACGCTCAAAATACTCGGAGAACACCCGAGCATGCTCGGAAATCTCGAGTAACGAGCACACTCTCTCATCACTAATAACGATCCTAAACACAAGTCAAAATGCACAATAGACTACCTTAAAAGGCGCAAGCTGAAGGTTTTACAATAGCACTACAAATCCCTGATCAAAACATCATTGACAATCTGTGGCTAGACCACAAAATAGGAGTGCATGGTAGACAATCCAAGAATCTCACAGAACTGGAAGAATTTTCCAAGTAAAAATGGATTGCAATCTCTCAAGGAAGAATGGAAAGACTCTTGGCTGGCTACATACAGCATTTACAAAATGTGATACTTGCAAAAGGGGGTGCTATTAGGTACTAACCATGCAGGGTGCCCAAGCTTTTGCATTAGCTTATTAGTCCATTTTTAGAACTTGTAAAATATAACAGATTAAAATAGATATATTTTTTTATCCAAAATACAAAGGAAATGTGTTATCTTTAACTTTAGCCCTTTTAGACATCATTTCATCTTCAACTTGCTTAACTGTTCACAATAACAGTAATTTTGACCAGGGTTACCCAACCTTTTACATGGAACTGTGTCACCTACGTCGTTAAGTTACATGGTGTTCCTAAAAACGTTATTTCCGAGAGAAGGGGTTCAGTTTTTGGCTAGCTTTTGGCGTAACATTTTAATAAGATTAAGAATTAAGCTTTTGTTCTCCTCAGGTTATCATCCTGAGACAAATGGTCAGATGTAGAAAATGAACCAAGAATTAGAACATTATTTAAGATGTTCTGTTTCATCTAATCAAGAGGAATGGGTGGATTTTCTTCCTCTGGCTGAGTTTGCACTAGATAACAGCACCTCTACTGCTACCGATACCTCCCCTTTTTATTTGTTGTGGAGGTTTTCATCCAGTTTTAAAAAAAATTTCTCATTTGCAGTCTGCGGTCCCAGAGGATGAAAGATATTCTTCTCATTTGATTAAGGTCTGGAGAGAAGTTGAAAAAGGTCTTTTTATAACTTGCGATTGGACCAAGAGAATAACGAACTGCAGAAGTAGGCATGCCACTGTTTTCAAGATTGGAGACTTTGTTTGGCTATCCTCAAAAAAATCTCCATCTTAAAATTCAATCAAGGAAATGTGCTCCTAAATTTGTTGGTCCGTATAAGGTAATTAAGATCATTAATTCTGTGAAGGTCAAGCTTCAACTCCCAGTTCCATGGACGATTAATAATTCTTACCATTCCCATCTTCTTAAAAAGTTTGAGGGGATGCCGGGTTCTCAGGACATCAGTGAGGTTGACTTGGAGGAGGACAAGTAGTATGAGGTGGAACGAGTTTTGGGTCCCAGATGTGTCAGACATCGACTGTAATATCTCGTTAAATGGAAAAGTTTCATTCCGGAGGATAATTCCTGTGTTGATGTGGAAGATTTCCATGCAGATCGCCTAATGAGAGAGTTCTGTTACAAGCGTTGGGCATCTCAGTGATATCAGTGGCCCTCATTGAAGGGGGTTCTGTAATGAATCTAGGTGCGAACCCTTGAGCCTGTGCCTTGTGGCCAGCTTCTCTGTCTGCCGAGCCACAGCAGATATGCCTTTTCTCCAGGTGTTAAGTTTCTGCTATCCATGCTTCAGCCTTTTTAGGGTTACGGGGTACAGCTTTATCTACTTTCCACCTGCTGTTATTTCCTGCTGGTGATAGTCTCATTTGGATGTCCAGCCATACTGCTGTAGTTTAACTCACGCAGTGAAAGACCAGCTAGGGTTTATCTCTCTGCTGTTTATCTTCTTTACTCTACACCTATCTTCTGTTTCTTTTTGGAAGAAGGGGACACAGTACACACTTAAACCTTTATTTTGTATTTCGTGGATTGTTTTATTCACGATGGGATCTCTTCTTATTTGAGCAAATAGTCCATATTGCAGGTAATTTTCTCTCAGCTCTGCCCTCCGGTTCTTTAGGAAGAGCATGAAGCGCTCAAAGGCCTTTCAGGAAGCATAGATCCAAGTTGCCATTGTCTAGTCTGGGGTTATGGATATCTCAGCTCATGCAGGAATCACTAGGGACAGCAGGGTCAGGATCTCTAGCCTGTACAGGACGCAGCAAGAGTCAGTTGCAGTTTTCGGTGTGTTACCTATTTTCCTTAGTGAGTTGCGACACTATCATAACACATGTATGCTACTAAAAATATTGTCTCACTGACTTCAAAAATGAATGATATGATATATATGACTTAAACCATGTAAAGTCTTATACTATTGTATCGAAATAAAAAGTATTCTTGACTTATTCTACAAATGTCAAAATGGTATTACTCTATAGACATCAGCTTCAGAAATACTTTCCATAAGTTTAAATAAAAAAAGACACCAAAAAAATGGTGTGAAAGGCTTTTGGGAATTTCCAGTGACAGAGAGAAGATATATTCTTTCTTGCATACTCTTGACAGGTGCTGCTTACAATAGCAGTTCAGTCAGTATTGTATTTATGTCCCTTGTTAAAGAAATGAACAATTCCTACCTTAATGTTGTTAGAGAATGAATAATGTACATAAACAGCAGTGAGAACTTCAGGGAGCCACTGCAAAGATATAATCATAGAGATGTCTATAGAGAAAAAGGAGCTAAGAAATAGAATTTTACACTTTGTTCAGATATACAGTATGTCAGGTGCTTATCACCTTTTTGGAATAAGCAAGAAAGAAAGGGAGGAAGAATGAAAAAAAAATAAAGAAGGGGAAGGAAAGAAAGAAAGTAAGATTGATAGAGACAGGGACGTATATATAGTGAATGCAGTTGATGCAGTTACATAGTTACATAGTTATTAAGGTTGAAGGAAGACTATATGTCCATCTAGTTCAACCCATAGCCTAACCTAACATGCCCTAACATGTTGATCCAGAGGAAGGCAAAAAAAAAAGTTGATGCAGTCTCACAGATTTGCTGGATCTTATGGTATTGCAAGAAGATGGAATTTGTGCACGTTTCCCCTATTTGATATGTATTGTGATGCACAACAATGTTTTTTTATTTGATAGAGTTGTGTTCTGCCCAGTAAAAAGGTAGGTATGGATAGAGTTACGAGTTGGGATTAGCCCAGAGAGGAAGGGGATATGCAGCAAGATTATTATTATTATTTATTATTATAGCGCCATTTATTCCATGGCGCTTTACATGTGAGGAGGAGTATACATAATAAAACAAGTACAATAATCTTGAACAATACAAGTCACAACTGGTACAGGAGGAGAGAGGACCCTGCCCACGAGGGCTCACAATCTACAAGGGATGGGTGAGGATACAGTAGGTAGGGTAGAGCTGGCCGTGCAGCGGTTTGGTCGATCGGTGGTTACTGCAGGTTGTAGGCTTGTCAGAAGAGGTGGGTCTTCAGGTTCTTTTTGAAGGTTTCGATGGTAGGCGAGAGTCTGATATGTTGTGGTAGAGAATTCCAGAGTAGGGGGGATGCACGAGAGAAATCTTGTATGCGATTGTGGGAAGAGGAGATAATAGGGGAGTAGAGAAGGAGATCTTGTGAGGATCGGAGGTTGCGTGCAGGAGAGTACCGGGAGACGAGGTCGCAGATGTATGGAGGAGACAGGTTGTGGATGGCTTTGTATGTCATGGTTAGGCTTTTGTACTGGAGTCTCTGGGTGATGGGGAGCCAGTGCAGGGATTGACAGAGGGGAGAGGCCAGGGAATAGCGGGGGGACAGGTGGATTAGTCGGGCAGCAGAGTTTAGAATAGATTGGAGGGGTGCAAGAGTGTTAGAGGGGAGGCCACAGAGCAGGAGGTTACAGTAGTCAAGGCGGGAGATGATGAGGGCATGGACTAGGGTCTTTGCGGATTCTTGGTTTAGGAATGTGCGGACCCGTGAAATATTTTTGAGTTGGAGGCGGCAGGAAGTGGAAAGGGTTTGGATATGTGGTTTAAAAGAGAGATCAGTGTCAAGGATTACCCCAAGACAGCGGGCTTGTGGGACTGGGGAGAGTGGGCAGCCGTTTACTGTAATGGATAGGTTCGTTGCGGAGGTCGTGTGAGATGGGGGAAAGATGATGAATTCTGTTTTGTCCATGTTAAGTTTTAGAAATCTAGTGGAGAAGAAGGATGAAATACCAGACAGACATTGAGGGATTCTGGTTAGTAGGGTGGTAATATCTGGTCCAGAGATGTAGATCTGTGTGTCGTCAGCATAGAGATGATACTGAAAGCCGTGAGATTCTATGAGCTGTCCCAGGCCAAAGGTGTAAATGGAGAAGAGCAGGGGTCCTAGAACTGAACCTTGAGGGACTCCGACAGATAGGGGGCGAGGTGAGGAGGTGGTGTGTGAGTGGGAGACGCTGAATGTACGGTCAGTTAGGTATGACGAGATCCAGGATAGGGCCAAGTCTGTGATTCCAATGGATGAGAGGGTCTGCAGCAGCAGGGAATGGTCCACTGTGTCAAAGGCAGAGGACAGTTCCAGGAGGAGGAGGATAGAGTAGTGTCGCTTGCTCTTGGCGGTTAATAGGTCATTGGTGACCTTAGTTAGGGCAGTTTCAGTGGAGTGGTGTGACCGGAAGCCTGATTGAAAGCGGTCGAAGAAGGAGCAGGAAGATAGATGGGAGGACAGTTCAAGATGGACATGTTCCAGTAGTTTTGAGGCAAAGGGGAGAAGTGATATAGGGCGATAGCTAGATACAGAGGATGGGTCAAGAGAGGGCTTTTTGAGGATAGGTGTTATTGAGGCATGTTTAAAGCTTGAGGGGAAAATGCCAGTTGTTAGTGATAGGTTGAAGAGATGGGTTAGGGTTGGGATGAAGAATGTGGTGAGGTTTGGGATGAAGTGGGATGGGAGTGGGTCAAGTGCACAGGTGGTGAGATGCGATCTTGAGAGTAGAGTGGAGAGTCCGTCTTCTGTAATGGTGGAGAAGTTAGTTTTGGAGGTGGAGGGCTGGGTAGTTGTGAGGAAGGGCTCGGGGGGTTGTCGACTAAAACTGTCTCTGATGTTCTCAATCTTCTGCTTGAAAAATGAGGCAAAGTCTTCAGCTGAGATGAGTGGGGAGGGAGGAGGTGCTGGGGGACGGAGGAGAGAGTTGAAGGTGTTGAATAACTGTTTGGGGTTGTGAGACAGGGAGGATATGAGAGATGAGAAGTAGGTTTGTTTAGCTGTGGCGAGTGTGGTCTTGAAAGTAGTGAGGGACTGTTTTAATGCGATGAAGTGCTCGTTGGAGTGGGATCTTTTCCATCTGGGATGACTTCCTGGTAGTGAATCAGACAGGGCCTAGCTAGAACAGACCTTTGGGCTGAGTACTCAGCAGAGCCACATCAGTTGGGTGTCCCCAAAGTGAGTGGAGGCCGAGGAAGAGGATAGCATGATCTTGAGAAAAGAAAGGAAAAGAGATAGAAGCACAGGATGATTTACCGGAGACAGGTCCTGAGACAGGACATCTAGCAGTACGACCCTGAGTCCGCAATAGAGAGAGGTAATGGGCCAGGACGGAACAGGGAATGTGAGACAAAGAGTACCCTGAGCAGTAGTTCCAAGAGGCACTTGGGGACAGAAACATGTAAGCCTGGAAGAGGTAGAGAGACCATGTGTGAAGATGCTCCATGTTGTAAATGAAATGTTAGTGAAGTTATGCACCCGCTATCTATTTTTACATAATTCCCACCAAATTGATGTTCAGTAAAATACTGTTTAAATTTGGTTGGTGGTCTCTTTCATTGAACGTTACACCATCTGGTACTGGCCAGCCGAGGTCACCAGCATCATGTGGACTGAAAAGGAGTAGCGCCCCCATAGATAAAGCCCACACACAGCCCTGGGCCAAGTTACAGTATCCCAAAAGCTCCCTTTGGCTCATATGAAAAGGAATAAGAAAGAAAGAATTAACGAAAGGGAGTGAAGGAGGGAGGTAAGAAGGGAGATAGGGAGGGAGATGAAGAGGGAGGTAGGGAGGGAAGATGCACAAACTCTGACTGTGAACAAAATGAATTACCGTATATACTCGAGTATAAGCCGACCCGAGTATAAGCCGACCCCCCTAATTTTGCCACAAAAAACTGGGAAAACTTATTGACTCGAGTATAAGCCTAGGGTGGAAAATGCAGCAGCTACCGGTGAATTTAAAAAAAAAAAATAGATGCTCCATACCGTTCATTATGGCCCCATAGCTGTGCCATATAGTGCTCTGCACCATTCATTATTGCCCCATAGCTGTGCCATATAGTGCTTTGCACAGTTCATTATTGCCCCATAGCTGTGCCATATAGTGCTCTGCACCGTTCATTCTTGCCCCATAGCTGTGCCATATAGTGCTCTGCACCGTTCATTTTTGCCCCATAGCTGTGCCATATAGTGCTTTGCACCGTTCATTCTTGCCCCATAGCTGTGCCATATAGTGCTCTGCACCGTTCATTATTGGCCCATAGCTGTGCCATATAGTGCCCTGCACCATTAATTCTTGCCACATAACTGTGCCATATAGTGCTCTGCACCGTTCATTATTGTCCCATAGCTGTGCCATGTTGTGCTCTGCACCGTTCATTTTTGCCCCATAGATGCTCCATATAAAGCTGTGCCATTGCTGCTGCTGCTGCAATAATAAAAAAAAAATGCCATACTCACCTTTCTTGCTTGCAGGTCCCGGTATCTCGTCCCGGCGTCTCTCCGCACTGACTGTTCAGGCAGAGGGCGCCGCGCACACTGTATGCGTCATCGCGCCCTCTGACCTGCACAGTCAGAGCGGAGAGACGCCGGGAAGATGGAGCGGCGCCAGGAAGATGGAGCGACGCCCGGCGTGTGGAACGCGGACAGGTGAATATAAAATACTCACCTCGTCCCGGCGCTCCTGACGCTGCCCCTGCCTGTCACACTGTCTTCGGGTGCCGCAGCTCTTCATGTCAGCGGTCACTGGCACCGCTCAGAGGAATGAATATGTGGCTCCACGTCTATGGGAGTGGAGTCCATATTCATTTCTTTAATGAGCGGTCCCACGTGATAGCTGAACAGGGGAAGAGCTGGGGCACCCGGTGACCGTGTGACAGGCAAGGGGAGCGTCAGGAGTGCCGGGACTAGGTAAGTATGCCTCAGCGCCCTCTCCCCCTCACCCTCCGACCCTGCCGCCCACCGTGACTCTAGTATAAGCCAAGAGGGGCACTTTCAGCCCAAAAATTTGGGCTGAAAATCTCGGCTTATACTTGAGTATATATGGTATTTTTGCGGGTAAAAGATAGGGAAGAAAACATGGTTATAGAAAGAAGGAAAGGAATAAGAAGGGAAAGGGGGAAAGGAAGCAGGTTAGGGTATAAGACAGGAAAGGGAAGAAGGATGGAAGGAATGAAAGAATGAGTGAAGATAGGAAACCAAACTAACTTACATGACCTTCAAGAACAAGGGTATAAATAGGTCTGTTTGCTTCATAAAGTTCCCAAGAATTACATTTTTTTATTACATTTGTGTTAGCGAAAAGAAAAATACCTATTTAAAAGATTGTTTATAGTATTTTTTAAGTGCTTTTTCATTTTTGTCTTGTGATACTGTATTATTGCAGTTTTTTAACCTTTGTGCTCCTTTTAGAGGACAAATTTGCATGGTCCTTTAAAATGTTGCATGCTGGTTTTCAGCTGTGCAGAAATAAACTTTAAGATATTATATACTCAGGAGCGAGGTGGGCCGGGAGCATATGCCCACCGGCCCGATACATCAGCAGCTATTTAGGGCCACTCGGCCACCAGTTGCTTTATAGCTTCTGAGAGGCAATGTACCTTTAAATTCTGCAGCTTGTGTGTGGACACGTCCTATCAGGCAGTGCGACTGGTGAGAAGGATTCCCAGACTTCTTCCTTGCTGTTAGGACCTGTGTGGGGCCACTGCTGGCTCGGCCCACTGCTTGTCTCTGTGCTGCCTTCAGGGCTTCTCTCCTCCTGCTGCACATAGCAGCTACTGGCCGAGAAATAATGGTGAGATGCAAAAAACATCTAAGGGACACAAGGAGGTGTCCATAAATATGAATGTTTGCCTTCCTTGTAATGCTATTGTAAATAATTCATGTTGTGCATAATGTCTTTGCATTTCTCTTGCCCGTCCCAGTACTGTATGTTATAAGGTATATTTATGCTTAATGTTATGTTTTACCTTTGACTACTGCTATTATTATATGTTTCATAATGTACATATTTATTTCTGCTGCTATGTATAAGATGTGCATAGTTTATGATAGGGAAAGTGTAGTACCCTGTTTGGCCCACTAGATGGAGATATAGAGATGCTCAGAGTGTAAATAGTTATGTGGGAGGAGTTAACAGCCATTAACCTGAGAAACATCTAGAATTTGAATAAGTTAGGCAGGAGCACTCTGTCCTGACAGGGCAGTTAGCTCCGTAACGATTTAAAAGGAGCCCAGCCATCCTTAGGCTAGGTTCACATTGCGTTAATGGGTTAACGCTAACGGACTGCATTGCACAGCGAAAATGTCGGAATTAACGCCGTGCAACAGGTCCGTTAGCGCACCCATTGACAGCAATGTGATTTGTGCCTGTAGCGCATTGCTAGCGCATGCCATTTTCAGCACGCGCTAGCGATGTGCCGTTCTGTTGTGACGGACCTCGGACGCTGCTTGCAGCGTCCGAGGTGCATCCGAGGTCCGTCCCTCGCTAACGCAGATCGGGGATCTGCGCTAGCGGGGACGCCGAACGCGGACCCTAAACAAACATTGCATTAGCGCCATGCGCTTAACGGATTGCCCTAACGCAATGTGAACCTAGCCTTAGCCACAGGCCAGGACAACAACAGTATAGAGCTACAGTGGGAAACAGAAGTGTGATGCAGAAGCTGAAGGAAAGGCCAGGAGAGTACAGGGACACAGGAGACTCCATGATGTGGTGACTTGTCTCATGGGCTGGTGCTGCATTACCGTTAAAGGCGGTAGGTCCCCGTAATGTACTGGAGACCATAGGAAGTACCACAGGAAAAGCTATGGCTGTACAGAAGGGCAGGTCACTCGCCATGTGGCAACTGACTTCGGGTACATATGATCTGACATCTGGGGCAAAACAGACAGAAGAGTGTCTAACCGTGGCAGAGGCAAACAAGGAGAATGCTGAGGGACCGTCTGTGTAGCCATGAGAAGTGCAGGGAAAGATGAAGATAACTGTATTGTGCAACCTGTGCTAAAAGCTGTGAAGTAGAAGGATGAGCTGTGTAAAGGAACCAGTAAAGATGTTATTGTTAAAGTTGCAATGGACTGTGCCTCAGTTTGTGTGATATCGTCTGGAGAGAGTCCCCTGCAGAAGAGAGGACACAGGTACACTTACTAATGGACACTATGTTTATGAAGGGAGGCCAGGGTGTGATGGAGCAGAATTCCTCAGCCACAACTACCGCCCTGGCCCACCCTTACATGTACAGTGAGGGAAGCTGGTGTGTGTTACTGTGTGGTCACAGGTGTCAGGGCATGCATTATTATGTACTGTGGTGGGCTGCATGGAAGGCTGTAAAAAGAGTCTACTAACATGTGCATTATGAGGTGGTCGGTGTATGTTTCCATGTATGTTATGAGGGGCTGGGGGTCTACTACAATTTACACTGTATGTGTGGAGGAATGTTACGGTGTACTGTGATGGCTTTAAGAAATACTACACTGTACTGTGTGCTGCGCTGTATACTTTGTGGTGCTGATGGGTGTTATAACGTGCGTACATGGGGAAGAATGTAATATTTTCTTCTGAGTGACTATGGTGTGATGGGCTGGGGGTGTTAGGTTGGAGTTGAGAGCTATGTGATAAAACATTGCATACCACTTGACCCAATGTTATTCTATAGGCAGCTCAGCTATGCGATCATTTTCTCATGCAGATTCAGCATGAGTGTACAATCAGAGCATGCAGCGACACTCGGCTCAGACACAATCATACAAGTCTATGGTTGAGAGTGAAACATCGGACTGCACTCGGATGTCATCCCAGTGCAGTCCGATATACAGCGAGTCAGGCCATGGTGGAGATGTGAATTTTTCTAAATGTATTCACTTGGCTGATGCTATGATTGTAAAGTGCGACTTCCAAGCCACAAATTTATGTTTCTTATAGCCAAATCTGTTCTTGTATCTGTGTAATAATCTGTTCTCTAGTGAGCTTAGTAAATACTGTGCTTTCCTTGGCAGTGTTTCCATACTGTAGTAAGCTTGGTCCTCTTCCCGTTTTTATGTAGTAGGCTCAGTTTTCTTCCCGTATTTATGTAGTAAGCTCAGTTCTCTTCCAGTATTTGTGTAGTAAGCTCGGTTATCTTCCCGTATTTATGTAGTAAGCTCAGTTCTCTTCCTGTATTTATGTAGTAAGCTCAGTTCTCTTCCAGTATTTGTGTAGTAGTAAGCTCAGTTCTCTACCCATATTTAAGTAGTAAACTTAGTTCTCTTCCTACATCTTTGTGGTAAGATCAGTTCTCTTCCCGTATTTATGTAGTAAGCTCAGTTCTCTTCCTGTATTTATGTAGTAAACTCAGTTCTCTTCCTACATCTTTGTGGTAAGATCAGTTCTCTTCCCATATTTATGTAGCAAGCTCAGTTCTCTTCCCGTATTTATGTAGTAAGCTCGGTTATGTAGCAAGCTAGGTTTGGCTCTCGTATCTATGTAGTAAGCCTGGTTCTGTTCCCGTATACATGTCCTAAACTTAGTTTTGTTCCCATATCCATGTACTAAGCTCAGTTCTCGCATAACTATGTAGAAAGCTAGGTTTTGCTCTCATATCTAGAGGTGCTTCTCACAAAATTTGAATATCATCAGAAAGTTAATTTATTTCAGTTCTTCAATATAAAAACTGAAATTCATATCTTGCATAGAGTGATTACAAACAGAGTGATCTATTTCACGTGTTTATTTCTGTTACTGTTGATGATTACGGCCTGTATTTAGTAATCTTGGTTGCTGTTTTATGCAGCAGCCTGAGGTAATTAGGTTAAAATAGGGCTGCCGAAACTTGTGGGCCCCTGCCAGCCAGCCCCTGTCTATACTTCAGTAGAGTGCTGTAGTATATTTGTGTCAAATTTTTTAAACATTTCTAAACAATTACAAATGAAACTAAGTGAAATTAAAACATTAAGTTAAAAAAGGCACAAACTGAATTATGAATAATGTGCAAACATAAATGTCAGCATTAGAAAATTTTTTACTCCATGAAAAAAAGCTAAAAAGAAAGATGAATCCAGGCTTTAGTTCTTCAGAAGACAAATAGGGCCTGTTTCATTTTTGCTGTCTTTTATTTTTAAGTAATTTTTCTTTTTTTGTCTTATGATCTTTCTTGACATTTTTTGCAGCAAATTCTTCAAAATGGTACATATGAGTTTTGCGCAAAATCAAAACTATTCTTACTTTTTTGATTTGACCTGCAACTCTTTAGGGCAAAAAGCCACACATTTTTCAAAATGGTGCACATTTTGTGCCAAATTATATGGCATACATAAAATTTCTCCAGGGGAGGACTTGAGTACATTTACACCAAATGTTGTCACTTATTAAAAGTTGCAAATGATGAATCCCTTGAAAAAATTTGGAAACCCCCAAACCTCATCCACAATAGTGAATTTAAAATAAAGAAAACAAGTGAATGTGTATAAATTAAACTTTAAAAATGTGACAATTAACCCCTTAGCGACCGCCGATACGCCTTTTAACGGCGGCCGCTAAGGGTACTTAAACCACAGCGCCGTTAATTAACGGCGCTGTGGAAAAAGTAAATAGCGCCCCCCACAGGCCGATTTTCTCTGGGGTCTCGGCTGCTGGGGGTAGCCGAGACCCCAGAGAACATGATTCGGGGGGTTTTTAACCCACCCCGCATTTGCGATCGCCGGTAATTAACCGTTTACCGGCGATCGCAAACAAAAAAAAAAAAAAAGCGATCTCTTTTTAATTTCTCTGTCCTCCGATGTGATCGCACATCGGAGGACAGAGAAAAGGGGTCCCAGGTGGCCCCCCAATACTCACCTAGCTCCCCCGATGCTCCTCGTGTCTCCCGGTGGGCACCGCCATCTTTAAAATGGCGGGCGCATGCGCAGTGCGCCCGCCGGCCGGCACTGGGAGAATCTTTGGGGTCTCGGCTGCCGGGGGTAGCCGAGACCTCAAAGAGCATGATCGGGGTCGGTTTTACCGACCCCTGTTTTGCGATCGCCGGTAATTAACTGTTTACCGGCGACCGCAAAAAAAAAAAAAAAAAGTAAAGTGTAATTCTCTGTCCTCTGATGTGATCGCACATCAGAGGACAGAGAAATAGGGGGATTCGGGGACCCTACAATACTCACCTGTGTCCCTGGATCCTCTTGCTGCTCCTCCTGGCCGCCGGCAGAAGAACATGGCGGATGCATGCCCAGTGCGCCCGCCATCTGTCTCCATCTGCCGGCTGGCAGGAGAACAGCAGTTGGGGCTAAAATTAGGGTTAGGGGTAGGGTTAGGGTTAGGGGTAGGGTTAGGGTTAGGGGTAGGGGTAGGGTTAGGGGTAGGGTTAGGGGTAGGGTTAGGTTAGGGTTAGGGGTAGGGTTAGGGTTAGGGGTAAGGTTAGGTTAGGGTTAGGGGTAGGGTTAGTGGTAGGGTTAGGGGTAGGGTTAGGTTAGGGTTAGGGGTAGGGTTAGGTTAGGGGTAGGGTTAGGGGTAGGGGTAGGGTTAGGGGTAGGGTTAGGTTAGGGTTAGGGGTAGGGTTAGGGCTAGGGTTAGGGCTAGGGTTGGGACTAAATATAGGGTTTGGGTTGGGGCTAAATTTAGGGTTAGGGTTGGGGCTAAATTTAGGGTTAGGCTTCTTTCACACTTACGTCGGTACGGGGCCGTCGCAATGCGTCGGCCCGACATACCGATGCACGTTGTGAAAATTGTGCACAACGTGGGCAGCAGCTGTAGTTTTTCAACGCATCCGCTGCCCAATCTATGTCCTGGGGAGGAGGGGGCGGAGTTACGGCCACGCATGCGCGGTCAGAAATGGCGGATGCGACGTACAAAAAAACGTTTCATTGAACTTTTTTTGTGCCGACGCTCCGCCAAAACACAACTGATCCAATGCACGACGGACGCGACGTGTGGCCATCCGTCACGATCCGTCGGCAATACAAGTCTATGGGCAAAAAACGCATCCTGCGGGCACATTTGCAGGATCCGTTTCTTGTCCAAAACGACGGATTGCGACGGAATGCCAAACGACGCAAGTGTGAAAGTAGCCTTAGGGCTAGGGTTAGGGTTGGGGCTAAAGTTAGGGCTAGGGTTGGGGCTAAAGTTAGGGTTAGAGCTGGGATTAGGGTTAGGGTTTGGATTAGGGTTGGTATTAGGGTTAGGGTTGGCATTAGGGTTACGCTTGGGATTAGGGTTAGGTTTGGGATTAGGGTTAAGGTTAGGGTTGTGATTAGGGGTGTTTTGGGATTAGGGTTAGGTTTGAGGTTAGGGTTGAGATTAGGATTAGGGGTGTGTTGGATTTAGGGTTTTGATTAGGGTTATGGTTAGGGTTGACATTAGGGTTGTTTTGGGGTAAGGGTTGTGATTATGGTTAGGGTTAGTGATTAGGATTATGGATCAGGTTGGGATTAGGGTTAGGGGTGTGTTGGGGTTAAGGTTGGAGCTAGAATTGGGGGGTTTCCATTGTTTAGGTACATCAGGGGGTCTCCAAACACGACAGCCAATTTTGCGCTCAAAAAGTCAAATGGTGCTCCCTCCCTTCTGAGCTCTGCCGTGCGCCCAAACAGTGGGTTACCCCCACATATGGGGCATCAGCGTACTCGGGATAAATTGGACAACAACTTCTGGGGTCCAATTTCTCTTGTTACCCTTGTGAAAATAAAAACTTGGGGGCTACAATATCTTTTTTGTGAAAAAAAAAATATTTTTTATTTTCACGACTCTGCATTCTAAACTTCTGTGACGCACTTGGGCATTCAAAGTTCTCACCACACATCTAGATAATTTCCTTGGGGGGTCTAGTTTCCAAAATGGGGTCACTTGTGGGGGGTTACTACAGTTTAGGTATATCAGGGGCTCTGCAATCGCAACATAATGCCCACAGACCATTCTATCAAAGTCTGCATTCCAAAAAGGCGCTCCTTCCCTTCCGAGCTCTGCCGTGCGCCCAAACAGTGGTTTACCCCCACATATGGTGCATCAGCGTACTCGGGATAAATTGGACAACTATTGCAGTCCAATTTCTCCTGTTACCCTTGTGAAAATAAAAACTTGGGGGCTACAATATCTTTTTTGTGGAAAAAAAAATATTTTTTATTTTCACGACTCTGCATTCTAAACTTCTGTGAAGAACTTGGGCATTCAAAGTTCTCACCACACATCTAGATAAGTTCCTTGGGGGGTCTAGTTTCCAAAATGGGGTCACTTGTGGGGGGTTACTACAGTTTAGGTACATCAGGGGCTCTGCAATCGCAACATAATGCCCACAGACCATTCTATCAAAGTCTGCATTCCAAAAAGGCGCTCCTTCCCTTCCGAGCTCTGCCGTGCGCCCAAACAGTGGTTTACCCCCACATATGGGGTACCAGCATACTCAGGACAAATTGGACAACAACTTTTGGGGTCCAATTTCTCTTGTTACCCTTGTGAAAATAAAAACTTGGGGGCTACAATATCTTTTTTGTGGAAAAAAAAATATTTTTTATTTTCACGGCTCTGCATTATAAACTTCTGTGAAGCACTTGGGCATTCAAAGTTCTCACCACACATCTAGATAAGTTCCATGGGGGGTCTAGTTTCCAAAATGGGGTCACTTGAGGGGGATTTCTACTGTTTAGGCACATCAGGGGCTCTCCAAACGCGACATGGCGTCCGATCTCAATTCCAGCCAATTCTACATTGAAAAAGTAAAACGGCACTCTTTCTCTTCCAAGCTCTGCGGTGCGCCCAAACAGTGGTTTACCCCCACATATTGGGTATCGACGTACTCAGGAGAAATTGCACAACAACTTTAGTGGTCTAATTTCTCCTGTTACCCTTGTGAAAATAAAAATTTGTGGGCAAAAAGATCATTTTTGTAGAAAAAATGCAATTTTTTTTTTCACGGCTCTACGTTATAAACTTCTGTGAAGCACATGGGGGTTCAAAGTGCTCGCCACACATCTAGATAAGTTCCTTAAGGGGTCTAGTTTCCAAAATGGTGCACTTGTGGGGGGTTTCCACTGTTTAGGCACATCAGGGGCTCTCCAAACGCGACATGGCGTCCAATCTCAATTCCAGCCAATTCTACATTGAAAAAGTAAAACGGCACTCCTTCTCTTCCAAGCTCTGCGGTGCACCCTAACAGTGGTTTACCCCCACATATTGGGTATCAGCGTACTCAGGAGAAATTGCACAACAACTTTTGTGGTCTAATTTCTCCTGTTACCCTTGTGAAAATAAAAAAATTTGTGGGCGAAAAGATCATTTTTGTGTAAACAAAAGCGATTTTTTATTCTCACGGCTCTACGTTATAAACTTCTGTGAAGCACTTGGGGGTTCAAAGTGCTCACCACACATCTAGATAAGTTCCTTAAGGGGTCTAGTTTCCAAAATGGTGTCACTTGTGGGGAGTTTCCACTGTTTAGGCACATCAGGGGCTCTCCAAACGCGACATGGCGTCCGATCTCAATTCCAGCCAATTCTGCATTGAAAAAGTCAA
This sequence comes from Ranitomeya imitator, assembly GCF_032444005.1. Taxonomy (NCBI): domain Eukaryota; kingdom Metazoa; phylum Chordata; class Amphibia; order Anura; family Dendrobatidae; genus Ranitomeya; species Ranitomeya imitator. The sequence goes on from NC_091282.1 coordinate 271,570,151, forward strand.
ACGGCGCTCCTTCACTTCTAAGTTCTGCGGTGCGCCCAAAAAGTGGTTTACCCCCACATATGGGGTATTGGCGTATTCAGGAGAAATTGCGTAACAAAATTTATGGTTTAAATTTCTGTTTTTACACTTGTGAAAATTAAAAATATGGTTCTGAATTAAGAGGTTTGCAAAAAAAAGTTAAATGTTCATTTTTTCCTTTCACATTGTTTCAGTTCCTGTGAAGCACGTAAAGGGTTAATAAACTTCTTGAATGTGGTTTTGAGAACCTTGAGGGGTGTAGTTTTTAGAATGGTGTCACACTTCATTATTTTCTATCATATAGACCCCTCAAAATGACTTCAAATGTGATGTGGTCCCTAAAAAAAAATGGTGTTGTAAAAATGAGAAATTGCTGGTCAACTTTTAACCCTTATAACTCCCTAACAAAAAAAAATGTTGTTTCCAAAATTGTGCTGATGTAAAGTAGACATGTGGGAAATGTTATTTATTAACTATTTTTTTGTGACATATCTCTCTGATTTAAGGGCATAAAAATACAAAGTTTGAAAATTGCAAAATTTTAAAAATTTTCGCCATATTTCCATTTTTTTCATAAATAATCGCAAGTAATATCGAAGAAATGTTACCACTAACATGAAGTACAATATGTCACGAAAAAACAGTCTCAGAATCAGCGGGATCCGTTGAAGCGTTCCAGAGTTATAACCTCATAAAGTGACAGTGGTCAGAATTGCAAAAATTGGCCTGGTCATTAAGTACCAAATTGGCTCTGTCACTAAGGGGTTAAAAGAAGAATTAGGAGCAGGTGAAATGGCATCGAAAAACACCAAAAACAAGACAAAAGGCAAAAATCAGGACCATAATCTATTACTGCATACCAGTCAGACACACACACACACAAAATCATCTCACACAAGTGATGTAAAATAAATCTGTGTGAAGAGAAAAGTTAATTTCTTGGGCAGCCTGCTGTTTGCAAGGGATTTCAGACTCTTCTATGTGCTGTTGCTGAATATAGAACACTCCTCTCGCTGTGCTGTACACAGCTGGTAGTGCAGACTGAGGTCATACACACAGCTACAATGCCGTTTGAAGAATTGGAGATAGGAAACATAAATAAACTTAATTTTACTTCTTGTTATGTTACAAGGTGCCTTTTAAAACTGGGTTTTATTGTAGTCAATCTGCAACAACATGACAAAACACATCAGATTTCGTAGCACGGCTTGTCTAGCGCTTGCTAGCAAGACTGCTTCAGAAATGGCGATGTGATTCTAAAATCTGTACACGAGTAAAAACTGTATAAAACCCCACAGATTAGGAAACAATCCCTGCACAATTACATCACGGCTCCTGTATTGCATATTCTCTCAGCACAGACAGATCAATGACCAATATGTGATGGAGTCAGAAGATCCAGTATAGACGGTGAGTCACAAACTTACTTGTCTTTTTGTTTAGGGCTTATTCAGACGAGAGGATCATATGGACACGGACGTATGCTGGCAGCATACTGACCAATGTAATTCAATAAAGCTGTTCAGATGGCAGGTTTTTTTTAACAAAGACCTAAGGTCTATGCAAAAAAAAGTACCATTACAAATTTTGAATGCGTCTTGACTATGCAAGTCTATGGGTGCACAAACAATAGTTAGAATTGGAAGGGACCTCCAGGGTCATCACCCTGCTTAATACAGTATTCACTAAACCGTCTCAGACAGATATCTATCCAGTCTCTGTTTGAAGACTTCCATTGAAGGAGAAGTCACCATCTCTTGTGGCAGCTTGTTCCACTCACTGATCACCCTCACTGTCAAAAAGTTTTTCTAATATGTATCTTCTCCCTTTCATTTTTGATGTCTTTAAAATCAACCCAGGTGGGACAATCTCCACCTCCAGAGGACACACTATCCATTAGGCCACTGGGCCTTTGCGTATCATCTGTTTAGCATCTGATTTTTACAGATACACTGTCATTAGTAACAGAGAAACTGATATCACACAGATAACCAGGCTTGCATGAAGTTAAAAAGTGGGACACTGGAGTTATTACTGGTAGGCCCTTGCAATCCCAGTCCGACACCGCAGATAACATTTGGATAGAGTATGGATAACAATACAGATGACTTTTCTTACGCAAATCTCAGCTCAATGTATAATTGCAGCTGCTGACAATTGCTGAGCTCCTACATCTGAAGACTCATTTAAGGGTTGATATTGACCCAATAGGTGGCACTAGTGTTCAAGCTCTCTTAATCTCTGCAGATGTCACTCACAAACCTAAATTCCCATGCATGGCCTATACATTTCTGACACCAGATTTGCACTATCCACAAGACGAAAAGTTCCCCCTATGATCACCTTTCAGAGTCCTTTTGCCTAGCTAGATGAAATATTATTCTGCTTTGTCCAGATGAAGAGCAAACACTGTGAAACATATTCCTACAAATCGATTGTCTGATTTAGCTTCTTATACTAAGTTATGTGGCAAGGCTCGTTAAAGGATCCATATTGACTTTTAAAAATATTACCCCCAATAGGTGGCACAAGAGTTCAAGTTATCTTCCTCTCTGAAGAGGCTATGAACATATTTGCAAACTTTAGCTATGCTGCCATGTTCTTTTTACAAAGAAGATGCATTCTCATGGCAATGGTTCCAAACAAATGCTCCATACCAGCCAACTACCAAAAGGTATGTTATTCTAGAGGTGGTCACATTTGCCAATGAAAAATTAATCAAATTCATTTGATTAGTAGCACTTGGCTGCTACATACACTCTTAATTCCTACAGAAGCAGTAAGGGTGCTTTCACATTAAGTTCTGTTTCCTCATCGGGGCATACGTGTGAAATCCCCCTCAAAATGGCATATTTTTTCAGTAGTATACACCTACAGGAGGTGGACACTCAGAGGAAGTCTACTATGTCTTAAGGTACCTTCACACATAGCGATATCGTTAACGATATCGTTGTTTTTTGTGACGTAGCAACGATATCGTTAAGGAAATCGTTATGTGTGACAGCGACCAATGATCAGGCCCCTGCTGGGAGATCGTTGGTCGCTGAACAAAGTCCAGAACTTTATTTCGTCGCTGGATCTCCCGTGGACATCGCTGGATCGGCGTGTGTGACACCGATCCAGCGATGTCTTCACTGGTAACCAGGGTAAACATCGGGTAACTAAGCGCAGGGCCGCGCTTAGTAACCTGATGTTTACCCTGGTTACCAGTGTAAAAGTAAAAAAAAACAAACACTACATACTTACCTACCGCTGTCTGTCCCCGGCGCTCTGCTTCTCTGCACTCCTCCTGTACTGGCTGTGAGCGTCGGTCAGCTGGAAAGCAGAGCGGTGACGTCACCGCTCTGCTTTCCGGCCGCTGTGCTCACAGCCAGTACAGGAGGAGTGCAGAGAAGCACAGCGCCGGGGACAGACAGCGGTAGGTAAGTATGTAGTGTTTGTTTGTTTTTACTTTTACGCTGGTAACCAGGGTAAACATCGGGTTACTAAGCGCGGCCCTGCGCTTAGTAACCCGATGTTTACCCTGGTTACCCGGGGACTTCGGGATCGTTGGTCGCTGGAGAGCTGTCTGTGTGACAGCTCTCCAGCGACCAAACAGCGACGCTGCAGCGATCCGGATCGTTGTCGGTATCGCTGCAGCGTCGCTTAATGTGAAGGGACCTTTAGTGTCCACTTCCTCTAGGTGTAATTTCCTAACAAAAGCTACAGTACATAAATAATACTACACCAGCGAAAAAAGGGGGAGTATCGACACCAAAATTCAGTAGAGAAAATATGCAAAATTTTATTAGTAGATAAATACAAAAGAAATAACATATACATAAAAAAGCATGATAGACTATGAAAAGATTCCACCATACGGAGAGGAGGAAAACCAGCCGGTACACTAATGGTAAAGATGGAAATACGACCTGGGTAGATATCAGAAAGATTAAAGTGATCCCGGATGTAAAAGTATCTACAGTGAGGGATTATCCCCCCGGTGCCACAAAGGCCCCATATAGTAGTTAGAAACCATATAATCCTGGATATACACGTATCACTAGAGTACTATACACTTACCCATCATAAGTCTGCATCAGCGTGGCCTTCCCACTACCTCTGACGCGCGTTTCGCGTTTGAAGCTTTATCCCCTTTGAAAAAGTCTATGGGGAAAAAACGCATCCTGCAAGCACTTTTGCAGGATGTGTTTTTTCTGCAAAACGACGCATTGTGACGGATTGCAGAAAACGCTAGTGTGAAAGTAGCCTCAGTTCCCATTCTGTACAGCCTACTGTTAGGATACCGTCACACAGTGGCACTTTTGTCGCTACGACGGTACGATTCGTGACGTTCCAGCAATATCCATACGATATCGCTGTGTCTGACACGCAGCAGCGATCAGGGATCCTGCTGAGAATCGTACGTCGTAGCAGATCGTTTGGAACATTCTTTCGTCGCTGGATCTCCCGCTGTCATCGCTAGATCGGTGTGTGTGACACCGATCCAGCGATGCGTTCGCTTGTAACCAGGGTAAACATCGGGTTACTAAGCGCAGGGCCGCGCTTAGTAACCCGATGTTTACCCTGGTTACCAGCGTAAATGTAAAAAAAAAAAAACAGTACATACTTACATTCTGGTGTCCGTCAGGTCCCTTGCCGTCTGCTTCCCGCACTGACTGACTGCCGGCTGTAAAGTGAAAGCAGAGCACAGCGGTGACGTCACCGCTGTGCTGTGCTTTCACTTTACGGCCGGCAGTCAGTGAGTGCGGGAAGCAGACGGCAAGGGACAGACACCGGAATGTAAGTATGTACTGTTTTTTTTTTTTTACGCTGGTAACCAGGGTAAACATCGGGTTACTAAGCGCGGTCCTGCGCTTAGTAACCCGATGTTTACCCTGGTTACCCGGGGACCTCGGCATCGTTGGTCGCTGGAGAGCTGTCTGTGTGACAGCTCTCCAGCGACCACACTATGACTTACCAACGATCACGGCCAGGTCGTATCGCTGGTCGTGATCGTTGGTAAATCGTATAGTGTGACGGTACCCTTACTCTTACTAATGCCTATATCTTTAAATCATGTCAATACGTCTTCTGCAGCATTTTATTACTGCAGTTTGTTGCATTATCTCTTGCAATTGGAAATCCTTTGATTCCTTGTAAACAACATAATGCGAGGAGTTAATGGCAACAGATTACAATGATTTGTTTTTTAATGCTTGGCTAAGTAAGTTCGTCCTTGTTTTGAGATCTGCCACAATTTCAGACATGGTTGACAATGCCATAGTAGGTATCATGGAAATATATGACACTCATATGTGGGTGTGTGGAAATACCTCTGTCTCCTTCTTCCCATTCCCCTCTACCTTTTCATTTTTACTCTTCTTTTATATTTCTTTACTATTTTCTACAGGATAATATGTGTTTTTCTGTTAGGAATTGTGTAAGTTTCTACTTACTATTAGGAAATATTGCTACAATACATTAATTAATGTGTGAAAGGTATAAGGCCAGCACGGTGGCTCAGTGGACAGCATTGCAGCGCTGGAGTCCTGGGTTCTAATCCCACCTTGGACAACATCGGCAAGGAGTTTGTATGTTCTCCCCGTGTTTGTGTGGGTTTCCTCCAGGTACTCCGGTTTCCTTCCAAAGACATACTAATAGGGAATTTAGATTGTGAGCCCCATTGGGGACAGCGATGTTAATGTGTGCAAACTGTAAAGTGCTGCGGAATATGTTAGCGCTATATAAAAATAAAGATTATTATTATTATTATTATTATTATAAAGCTTACACTTTAAGATGACTTTATATGTTTGTCTGGTACACTGAACTTTTGTCTACTATTTTGTCACCAACGGCAAACAATGATCTGTGTTGCTTTGTCATAATATGTACATGTACATGCATCTTTATAACTATATTTATTTGCCTATGTGCAGTATGTTTCCTAATAAAACTTGATTCAAGCATAAAAATGACAAAGTTAATTATTTTGAAATAATTTGTTTTACTTGCTTCTCTTTACCTACTTTTAGGATTTGACCAAAGTCACACTAACGTACAATACGGCTGAGGGCTATCCGATAAAACATAGCACTCGGTCCAATGTTACTCTATAGGGCAATCCAGATCAGCATAGTTTTTCTCTGCCATATTCGGTGTGCGTGTGAAATCCCAGCATGCTGTGTTTGGCACCGAGACTCAGCCGAATCTCGGCTCACTCGCACCCATATAAGTCTATGGGTGCGAGTGACAACACAGAGCACTCGGATATCATCCTCCGACCCTGGCTGCGGAGGAGATGGAGAAATTAATTTCTCTGCCTCCTCCGCAGCTGTGCTCCAATCGTCTCTGCGCAAGAGGCTTGAAGCACAGGCGCATGACACTCGGCTCAAGTTTTCAGCAGAGCAGGAGCCGAGGGTCATTAGCATATTGCATCCAACGCTTTCACATCGGATGTCATACGCTAGTGTGTCCCCTGCCTTTGTATGAAAATATGAACAAGTTATAGGTCAAATTTACAGTAGATATATGGGAAATTCTGAGAGGTTAACACACTTTCATACACCACTGTAAGTAGAGCTAAGCAGGATCCTATCTGTTCCCCAGTACATGTGAGGTCTTGAGTCATGAGATTTAGGGTTCATTTATGAAGCACATCTTGTTAGTACACCGCATTTTTATGTTGTAGCGATAGTAGAATTCATGCATTTATTAATTGCAGTGTGCACATGCATTTTTGTACTACATATGCTTGTACATTGGCAAAGCTGATATAAATTAACAACCACACAGAAGCCTAAAAAGACACTTCAGCAAAAGCGCCACCAGTATTTTCCTGAAGCATTTTCTACTTCCAAAAAATGTTGTGTTAGAAGGTGCGACATAAAAAACAAGAATCTCCAGCGTTGTGCGGCATTTGTGTAAGAAGACTGACACCTACTGTCCAAATAAGACTCTGTGAAACCAACCAGAGGAAGAAGAGTTTGAATGGAGCACCAGGTCACGAGAACGTAATGACACAGTTCCCCGATATAAAAGGCGAGCACGCCAAAACGGGAGGAGATTTGGCTCCAATTGAAGGAATGGGCAGGACAATGTATCAATGAAGATGCTGAGGCCGAGGTGACAGACTGCAGCAGAATGATCAAGGCAGTGGGCTGTGGCATGCCTGTAAACAGAATATGGGCGGCGCCAAGCGAGTTCCAAAATCCAGGTGACACCGGTAAAGATCCGAAGACCCGATCCACACCAAGCAAGTTACAGAATCGAGATGACACCAATCAAGTTCAGAAAACTTCACTTGCACTGGTAATGACCTGGAGTTCAGACTACGCTCGTCAGAGCCAAGGCTAAGCCCTCATCTCACCAGGTACAAGAGACATCCGCCATTGGTCAAGCCCCAAAGATCCAGGAGAAGACTCCACTCAGGGGTGGATGCCTGCAATGATGAACAGAAGGCACGAGTGAGCCAGGACATTGCTTCCAGCAATGAGATATGGCACAGAAGTTGGTCTGGGATAGTACCACACACAGGGAGGGGGACTATTGAAGAAAAGACGCCACAGCGAGCCTTGTTCGACTTCATCAGGAGGACTTGCAGACTAGCTGAAAGAACTGGAGACCCCCGCTAGGGCCTGGGTTAGAAGAAGTGATAATACAAGACTTTCTCTTGTACCTGTATCATCCCCTTTGTCAGAAGTTATAAGAATGTATAACTAGAGACTGCTATAGTAGTTACAATGAACCTGAGGATTCTTTGCACATTTGTTATTGTATATTTCATTCTGTAATTATCCTGATTATCATTAATTGCTGTTGCTATAGTTATCTCTATTCCCGCCATATCAGAAAAATAAATAGTTTGAGTGGTTATTTCCGCCTTGTGCTTTTTCTGTGCGTTGCAATCGGTCACCTGCTTGCCCAGATAAACTGAAGGAAATCAGCAATCCACATGTGATTAAAAATATTGCAAAATATTTAAATAGAAAAAAAGGAATAATTAGTTTCAACATTTTCTAGAGCTATGTTGAACAAAAGAATATAATAAATCTATTACATTTTAACAAAGAGTCCTCAAAGTTCCTGTTTTTATGTAAAACTCACAAAAACCCTGTTTGTATGCAGTGGAAAGAAGTGATAGAGACCTACAGACTAATAATGTATGAGTTGAGTCTATAAACAAAGGGACCCCACCTCTTCCATACAGGTTCAGCAGCATGGTGTCTTTCTGCCTGTCAGACCCTATTATTGGCCTCATAAAAGAGTTATAGCTTTTTATGTGCTTTACTACCTCTGCTGTTTTGTTCTCTTTATATTTCCATCATAAATATTTAACACAAAGATTTGTGAAACCATTGAACAAGAGGGACATCACAATGTGCAATTCTCACTTGTTTATCATGACAGCTAGGGATTATCATAATTACAGTTTTATGTAATGTTATTGTCTCCAGCTGGTCTGTGAAGTAAAGGGAAAATATACTGAAAATGAATAACATTAATAAAAAAATGTGTAAATTAAGATTCCAAAATGATCCCATCTTTCGCAAAATGGATTACAATGTAACTTTACATACCAAACATGATTTTTGATAAATCTCTTAACACAATATCATATTAATGTGCATCATTATGGGGGTGTTCTTGTGTAAAGAGGGCTCAGAAGCTGTAGATGTTGGCTATATTAAACAGCTGACGTTTATATCTAAGAGAAAGAAGTGGAGCTGAGCTGCGATCGCTGACGTTAACCACTTATATAATTGCAAGTACAATTACAGCAGCATTTAAATGTCGCTGTTCCTGGTGCTTGCACGAACCAGCTCCCACGACTCCCTGTGATGTAAATTATCATGGCAGCCAGAGCTCCGTTAAAGTTCCCTGTTGCTGCCATGTTGGTTCTATTGCAAAGCTCAGCCACAAGCTGAGCTTCATAGGTGAGGGCAATTTTCACTATATACTACATTACTGATGCATAGTACATAGTGTAATCGATTTGAACAAGAGGAGTAAAAATAACATAAAAATAGAAAGAAAGAAAAAAGATTTTCAAAATAAAAAAAATAAAACGAAAATCCAAATCACCTCCTCAATGGCAATAAAAGCATTAAAAAGAGTACAAGTAGTAAAAAAATACATATTTGGTTTTGCTAGATCCATAAAAGTTTGGTCTATCAAAACATAAAATTAAATAACTCATATGGTAGACATAGTAAAAAGAAAATGAATCAAAATGCCAATCACTTTGGATTTCGGATGATATCGTTAATCATCTTTCCCAAACCAGTGTACATTTGCTTCTTCAGGTTTAAGCTCTTCACAACCTTGGAGTTTTCCTTTTTTGTGAGTCCGTTTTATGCTCCCCTTCTTCCCAGAGTCATAACGTTTCATTTTTCTAGCAATATGGCTGTGTAAGAACTTGCTTTTTGCAGGACGAGTTGTACTTTTGAGTGACACCATTGGTTTCATCATATTGTGGACTGGAAAATGGGAAATTGCAAAGAAAGTACAATTCCACAATTGTTTTTTGCTTTTTTTTTACCATGCTCACTAATTGTTAAAACTGACCTGCTATAATGATTCTCCAGGTCATTATGAGTTCACATAGACTGAAGAACCTGGCACTCAACTTAATGCTTGTGAAAGATTTATTTGTAGTACCAACAAACGTTTTGGTCCCAAATTCGGGACCATCATCAGTTACATACTAATGGACGTTTAGGGAAGAAAGAACCAATGGTAATAGACTGCGTCAGTTAAAATTTAGGGCCATCAGGTGAATAGGCTTGAGCAGCGTGTGTTCCTGGCCGAGAAGCGGCATCCACCGCTCGAGGTGGCCCTAACTTTTAACTGACGCAGTCTATTACCATTGGTTCTTTCTTCCCTAAACGTCCATTGGTACGTAACTGATGAAGGTCCCGAATTTGGGACCGAATCGTTTGTTGGTACTACAAATAAATCTTTCACAAGCATTAAGTTGAGTGCCAGGTTCTTCAGTCTATTATCACATGGTGTGGGAACCTACTTGAGCACCATCATTAGTGGTGCCCACATACTCACCTTATATATTATGAGTTCACAAACACCAAATATGTATAGGTTATTTTTTATTTAAATGGTGAAAAAAAATCCAAAGCTTGCAAAAAAAATAAATAAATGGCACCATGTTCCGAGGCTTGTAGCGTCTCCATTTTTCAGTATCTGAGGCTGGTTAAGGTCTTATTTTTTGCGTGCCAAGCTGACGTTTTAATTGATACAATTTTGGTGTAGATACAATGTTTTGATCACTGATTACATTTTATTGCAATGTTGTGGCCACCAAAAAAAATACAATGCTGGCTCTTTGATTTTTTTCTCATTACGCTATCTCTCAGATAACTCTCTTCTCGACCCTCTTCAATCTGGCTTCCGCTCTTTACACTCTACTGAAACTGCCCTCACTAAAGTCTCTAATGACCTACTAACAGCTAAATCTAATGGTCACTACTCCATGCTAATTCTCTTGGATCTCTCTGCAGCATTCGACACTGTGGATCATCAGCTCCTCCTCACTATGCTCCGCTCCATCGGCCTCAAGGACACCGTTCTCTCCTGGTTCTCCTCCTATCTCTCTGACCGATCCTTCACTGTATGTTTTGCTGGTTCCTCCTCCTCTCACCTTCCCCTTACTGTTGGGGTTCCTCAAGGATCAGTCCTAGGCCCCCTACTCTTCTCGTTGTATACTGCCCCTATTGGACAAACAATCAGTACATTTGGTTTCCAGTACCATCTCTATGCTGACGACACCCAATTATACACTTCTGCTCCTGATATCACACCGACCTTTTTAGAAAACACCAGTGATTGTCTTACCGCTGTCTCTAACATCATGTCCTCCCTCTATCTGAAACTAAACCTGTCAAAAACTGAACTCCTCGTGTTCTCTCCCTCTACTAACCTACCTTTGCCTGACATTGCCATCTCCGTGTGCGGTTCCACCATTACTCCAAAGCAACATGCCCGCTGCCTTGGGGTCATCCTTGATTCTGAACTTTCATTCACCCCCTACATCCGATCACTGGCTCGCTCTTCTTACCTGCATCTCAAAAACATTTCTAGAATTCGCCCTTTTCTTACTTTCGACTCTGCAAAAACTCTGACTGTTTCACTTATTCATTCTCGTCTGGACTATTGTAACTCTCTACTAATCGGCCTCCCTCTTGCAAAACTCTCCCCGCTCCAATCTGTCCTGAATGCTGCAGCCAGGATCATATTCCTCACCAACCGTTACACCGATGCCTCTACCCTGTGCCAGTCATTACACTGGCTACCCATCCACTCCAGAATCCAGTACAAAACTACTACCCTCATCCACAAAGCACTCCATGGCTCAGCACCACCCTACATCTCCTCCCTGGTATCAGTCTACCACCCTACCCGTGCCCTCCGCTCCGCTAATGACCTCAGGTTAGCATCCTCAATAATCAGAACCTCCCACTCCCGTCTCCAAGACTTTACACGTGCTGCGCCGATTCTTTGGAATGCACTACCTAGGTTAATACGATTAATCCCCAATCCCCACAGTTTTAAGCGTGCCCTAAAAACTCATTTGTTCAGACTGGCCTACCGCCTCAATGCATTAACCTAACGATCCCTGTGTGGCCTATTTATAATAAAAAAAAAAAAAAAAAAAGGTTCCTCGCATCATGTTCTCATACACTTTATGCAGTATTAGCCCTCTATGTCTGTACTGCTACATACTTAGGCAGTTAACTGGTTCATGCGGCTTTACATGAACACCTGAGCCTTACACTATAGCTGGTCCGAATAACTAAAGCAATTGTTACCATCCACCTCTTGTGTCTCCCCTTTTCCCCATAGTTTGTAAGCTTGCGAGCAGGGCCCTCACTCCTCCTGGTATCTGTTTTGAACTGTATTTCTGTTATGCTGTAATGTCTATTGTCTGTACAAGTCCCCTCTATAATTTGTAAAGCGCTGCGGAATATGTTGGCGCTATATAAATAAAAATTATTATTATTATTATTATTACGCCTTTTTTTTTTTTTTTTTTACTTTTTGTGCTACGCATTGCAGGGCTTCAGCCCTGCCATGTGTAGCTAAAATGATCATCTGCTATGAACACTGGCCACAGGGCAGCACTCAAAGCAGATCGGCAATGACAACCACAGGGGTCTCCTGCAGACCCCAGGTTTTCTTGCCACCCAGTAGCGCCCTGCGTTTGTGTGACATGGGCGCTGAGGGGCAAGAATAGTGATGCGCTTCTAGCTCGGCCATGTTAAATGCTTCTGTCCGAGATTGACAGTGGAATTTAACATGTTAACAGCTGTGGGTGGATCGCGATTCCACCCACGGCTGTTAGGGGCACATGTCAGCTGATGAAGTCAGCTTACATGTGATGGAAACATGTGGGCTCAATGCCAAAACCCACATGGAGTGCAGATACACGACCTATGACATATGTATATGTTATAGGTTCTGAAGGGGTTAATGAGGATCTCTCATGTCTGTGAAAACAAGATAACTGTCAGTACAAGACTTTAAAATATAGTGAGAGTCTCTTCTCTGGGAGGTGCTAACTCATGTTGGATTCTGACTACAAAACAAAGGTTTTGTAACCAGCTCAGTAATGTGGTTCAAAATACTGAGAACACAGAAATCCATTGTGAAAACTGTGATTTCCAGGGTGTCCTCAACAACTAGAGAACTAGGCAAGTTATAATCTACAGCACAAAATTTAGAAATAATATCGGAGTGTTTACTATTAGTGATGAGCGAATATACTCGTTACTCGAGATTTCCAGAGCACGCTCGGGTGTCCTCCGAGTATTTTTTAGTGCTCGGAGTTTTAGTTTTTAGCGCCGCAGCTGAATGATTTACATCTGTTAGCCAGCATAAGTACATGTGGGGATTCCCCAGCAACCAGGCAACCCCCAGATGTACTTATGCTGGCTATCAGATGTAAATCATTCAGCTGCGGCGCTAAAAACTAAAACTCCGAGCACAAAAAAATACTCGGAGGACACCCGAGCGTGCTCGGGAAATCCCGAGTAACGAGTATATTCGCTCATCACTATTTAATATTAAAAGCTAAGTTGGGTTAAGTCTTCCAAATACAATACTCGTTTGCTGCATTCCCATCTTTTATCACTTGTGCCAGTAATTAATGATCTCATATTACTTTAGAGTCATAAGTTGTTTCATCAACATATTGAAGTGAAGGTTCTGTAGTAGCCATCTCAGTCTCCTGACCTCAATATCATTGAGCCACTCTGGGGAGATCTCAAGTGTGCAGTTCATGCTAGACAGCCCAGGAATTTACAGGAACTGAAGGCATTTTGCCAAGAAGAGTGGGCAGCTTTACCATCAGAGAAAATAAAGAACCTCATCCACAACTACCACAAAAGACAAAAAGGGATATTGGAACTTTTGATCAGGGTCATTTGGATGTTTTGGGTTGTCATTATGATTTAAAAAGAGAAAACACAGTACAGGGTGGGCTATTTATATGGATGAATATAAATAAAATGGGAATGGTTGGTGATATCAACTTCCTGTTTGTGGCACATTAGTATGTGGAAGGGGGAAAACTTTTCAAGATTGGTGGTGACCATGACAGCCATTTTGAAGTTGGCCATTTTGGATCCAACTTTCTTTTCTTCAATGGGAAAAGGGTCATGTGACACATCAAACTAATTGAGAATTTCACAAGAAAAACAACGGTGGGCTTGGTTTCAACTTAACTTTATTCTTTCATGAGTTATTTACAAGTTTCTCTTTGTTTACAGCCATTGACATGTCACAGAGGTTAACACGTGAGGAGCGGATAGAAATTGTGTTGATGTCTGGTGAACGCAGTACCTGGGTCATTGCAGCAGATTTCAATCCAAGACTCCCTACGAGACCACCCATCTTCCATGCTACAGTTAGAAAACTGCTTGCCAAATTTCATGATACAGGTTCAATGTTGGATTTGCCAAAATGTGGACTCGAGAAAATTGTCACTAATGAAGAAACATTAGCGGCTGTCCTAGCTTCATTCAGCAAGAGCCCACAGTGTAGCACTCACCGCAAGTCACTGGAGAGTGGCATCAGTCGAACATTCCTTCGGCGGATATTAGCTACTCACAAATGGTACCCTTACAAAATCCAGCTGCTGCAGCATCTCAACAAAGATGACCCAGATCGGCGCGCTGAATTTGCAGAATTATAATTCACCACACACTCTGTATTTTTGTGGTGATGTAAAAAAATAATATTTATTTGCAGTTTGTGGGAACGTTGGTAACTGACGGCACTCCCGCACCTGGCGACACCAGCAGCAGGAGGCCAGACAAGGTGCGGGAGCACCATCAGTAATGTGTTTTAACGCTCACTTTGCACACTACCCTGATAAGGGAAGTAGTCCCATACAAACTGCATCTATCTCCATGACTAAGGAATTACCAATGACATATTGAATAAAACCTGGAAAAGCTTGAAACGTCACTCAAATATATTCACTTTAGAATTTTCTCCTGCATTTTTCTATTTCTATTTTCTATTTCTATTTTTTCTGTTCCCACGAGCTGCAAACAAATATTTTTTTACATCACCACAAAAAAACAGTGTGCAGTGAATTTTCATTGGCTGGACTAAGGGCCATTTGGCCCGTTATATCAGCACCTCGCCTTTTGACAGAGTGCAGGCCAATACCTTTACTACGGAATTTGCAGAATGGGCAAAACAAAAATTGGAACAGGTCCCTCAGCTTACACAATTGTCAATTGTCTATGCTGTGAAGATACGAGATGTGCAGCAACTGAAACAACAGATACTGGAAGCCTGTGCTAGCATTTCTTCTGCGGTGTTGCTATCAGTGTGTCAACAGCGGGAGAAGAGGGTTGCATTGACAATCCAACATAATGGGCAGCACTTTTGAACACATTTTATAAGTGGTCATAAACTTGTAAATAACTCATGAAAGAATCAAATAAAGTTACGTTAAAACGAAGCACACCATTGTTTTTCTTGTGAAATTCTCAATAAGTTTGATGTGTCACATGACCCTCTTCAAATTGGAAAAAATAAAGTTGGATCCAAAATGGCCAACTTCAAAATGGTCACCGTGGTCACCACCCATCTTGAAAAGTTTTCCCTCTCCCATATACTAATGTGCACAATCAGGAAGTTGATATAACCAACCATTCCCATTTTATTTAAGTGTATCCATATAAATGGCCCACCCTGTAGTTTGACAATAAATGGCTTCACCCAACCAATAACCATGAGTGGAGAAAAAGTTTTGGTGTTATCATTCATATTCTATGTAAAAAGGCCAAGAAAGCAAAAATTCAGCCTGGGTATGTAAACTTTTGAGCACAACTGTATATTTTACTTATTTTGCCTAAACTGGCTAAGTCAGAGTCATTATGTATTAATATATGTTCAACACGCGAACATACAAAGTAACATCTTAACCCCTTTCTGACCTCGGAGGGGATAGTACGTCCGAGGTCAGATCCCCTGCTTTGATGCGGGCTTCCGCGGTGAGCCCGCATCAAAGCCGGGACATGCCAGCTCTTTTGAACAGCTGACATGTGCCCGTAATAGGCGCGAGCAGAATCGCGATCTGCCCGCGCCTATTAACTAGTTAAATGCCGCTGTCAAGCGCAGACAGCGGCATTTAACTACCGCTTCTGGCCGGGCGGCCGGAAATGACGTCATCGCCGACCTCCGTCACATGATCGGGGGTCGGCGATGCTTCAGAATTGTAACCATAGAGGTCCTTGAGACCTCTATGGTTACTGATCGTCGGCAGCTGTGAGCGCCACCCTGTGGTCGGTGCTCACAGCACACCTGATTGTCAGCTACATAGCAGCGAACAGCAGATCGCTGCTATGTAGCAGAGGCGATCGTGCTGTGCCTGCTTCTAGCCTCCCATGGAGGCTATTGAAGCATGGCAAAAGTAAAAAAAAAAAGTTAAAAAAAAATGTGAAAAAAATAAAAAAAATATAAAAGTTTAAATCACCCCCCTTTCGCCCCAATCAAAATAAATCAATAAAAAAAATCAAATCTACGCATATTTGGTATCACCGCGCTCAGAATCGCCCGATCTATCTAACTATGGAAACTCCAGAATTACGTTTTTTTGGTCACCGCGACATTGCATTAAAATGCAATAACGGGAGATCAAAAGAACGTATCTGCACCAAAATGCTATCATTAAAAACCTCATCTTGCCACGCAAAAAATAAGCCCTCAACCGACCCCAGATCATGAAAAATGGAGACGCTACGGGTATCGGAAAATGGCGCAATTTTTTTTTTTTAACAAAGTTTGGAATTTTTTTTCACCACTTAGGTAAAAAATAACCTAGTCATGTTTGGTGTCTATGAACTCGTAATGACCTGGAGAATCATAATGGTAGGTCAGTTTTAGCATTTAGTGAACCTAGCAAAAAAGCCAAACAAAAAACAAGTGTGGGATTGCACTTTTTTTGCAATTTCACCGCACTTGGAATTTTTTTTCCCGTTTTCTAGTACATGACATGCTAAAACCAATGATGTCGTTCAAAAGTACAACTCGTCCCGCAAAAAATAAGCCCTCACATGGCCAAATTGACGGAAAAATAAAAAAGTTATGGCTCTGGGAAGGAGAGGAGTGAAAAACGAACATGGAAAAATGAAAAATCCCAAGGTCATGAAGGGGTTAATTTGATGAATGGCAACTTGCAATAAATGGGTTTCGGGTTTCAGGTTTCAGCACACATTCACATTTCTACACATATCAATTAAAAATGGCTCATCCTTTTCTTTTATTTGCTTGGCATCTTAAAAACTTTGAAACTTAATTGAAAGGGATTAACCATCTTAAGGCCTTAGGTTAGAATGAGATGGCATAATGGCTCCTGTAGATTTAATGTGTAGGTGTCCACATAACTTAGTACAGTGATGCACAGATTTCTCAGCAGTTACATTAAATACAGAAGTCGATACAGTTTTTTTAAAAGATCCACTAAAGAAAATGTAAAGGAGGAGTCACGTACAGTAAAGGTGAGCCGGGGTCACCTCTTATGTTCTCAAACTAAAAGATTCCCATTGTGACATTTAAAACCTGTCTGCATATATGTTATTCTACTCACAGCCGTACAATGAGAAAATGTTTTCCACGTCTAAACATAAGAGAAATACTGCTTCAAAAATGGCTTTGGTATGGGTGCAGGAAGTATAGTCTACCAGACAATGTTTGCTGGATCCTCTCAGTACCATTGGCAAAAAAAAACCCTTAAGAAATGGGCAATAATTAATCACCATCTACATTTTATTGTCTTTACCATTTGCTCTTATCTTAATGAACTGATTTGACACTTTGATATTGTTTGTATTAAATGTACAGTATATAACATACGGTATGTATTAATAATGTCCTTAGAAATTACAAAATGAGCCAATACTATTTGTTTTGTTATTTTACTGTATGTCATCATTTTGGCGTTTCTGTGTCTATATATTATGGAACAGATATATTAAGCATTTTTTATGCCAGTCTGAAAAAAAAATATTGTAGAAGTAAATTGTGCCAAATTGATTAAAAGGCACATTTCTCTACATAAATCTGGCACAATGTGGACTATCCTATGCTCAGAGAATTTAATCTCTGCTTGCTATGAGAAACTCCAAATTTGTATCACAATTCAAGCCACTTTTCCTCTTTTGACTTTATAAATCCAAAAGTTGCTCCTTATGGTTTTGCCAGGAAGCCAGGTCCAATTTTGGGGGAATATGGTGCAAAAAGGGAAAAGATGGAAAAATCTGAAAATATTTGCAAATTTAGTATTTAGAAACTCAGCATTTGATATGATGTGTCTGCTTACTACATTCAGTCCTGCTCGCTATATAGATGAGTGTCAGTTAATATCCCGATATCAATACAATTAACCCATAATTCTTGGTGTCACCAGAAAAAGTACAATCTCTCCTCATTTTATTCAGGTAAAAAACTTTAAGGGGTAATATTGCAGCTATTAAAAATAAAGTTACAAGTTTATTCAATGCAAGTCAGAGCATTGTGACTCCATAAAACAGTCAACGACTGATGGAATTTTATTACGGTAGTTGTTTTAAAAAAAACATATTTAATAAATTTAACAGCAACACCAACCATACTCCCAACAGATATCTGTCAGAAAGGGGTCTGTCTCAATGTCTGAAAAACAAACAAACTGGAAAGAGTTAATAAAAAAATTATCAATAAGTGGTTTTCCACAATGGTGAAAAAGAACAACTTATTCTGCAAAAACAAGCTCTTGTACATTTAACATACATAAAAATAAAGTTAGTGTACCGCCGACATCTCTGCATGCTGCCCCTCTTCCCAGGCAGAGATGCCGACTTACTCACCGCTGCAGCCCCCATCCCACACTTCCTCCATATCTGCTGCTGCCCAGGGTACATGCACGGCACGCAGATCCCCAGGCATTGTGCTTGGGGCGCAAGCTCTCTTTTTCTTAAAGGGGCTGCATGCGCCATTCTAAAGTGTCCTCAGCCAATAGCTGGGGGACACCTACTATTTAAGGTACCTCCTCCAGCAATGTGACTAGTTAGCCTATATCACACTTGCTAGTTATCTGGTCCCCAAGTACCCACCAGCCAGTATTATAGTTCAGTACCTCTCTATCTGTACTTGATTGTCTGCCTACATTTCAGCCAGTCCAGCCCTCACCTGCCAGTGCTCATCTGCATACTAGCTGGTCCAGCCTGCTCCTCATCCATATGTCAGCTGATCCAGTTTGCACCTGCCAATCCTCATCTGCATGTCAGCCAGTCCAGTTCGCACCTGCCAGGGCTTATTTGAATATCAGCTGGTCCAGTACACACCTGCCAGTACTCATCTGTATTTAAGCTGGTCCAGCCTCCACCTGCCATGGCTCATCTGTTTGTCAGCCGGTCCAGTCCGCTTATGCTAGTCCTCATCTGCTTACCAGCCAGTCCAATCTCCACCTGCCAGTGCTCTTCTGTGTACCAGCTGGACCAGCCTGCACCTGTCAGTGCCAGACAATCAGCCAGACCTATCTGTATCCATGGCTCCTGTGTTCCTTCAGTGCCTGCCTGCATCTGTGGTCCATCCCTCTGGGCCATTCCAGCTTTCCTTGTGGGTCAGCTGCCATGCATCAATGGTCTGTCCTGGAGTACCACCTGGTGTTCATCGGGAGCCAAGCCTAACCCCACCATCAGGGGCTCTGGTGAAGAGTCAGGTGCTCACCTAGTTACAACCCTCCAGGCTCTCCTTGGACCATAGCACAGTGGTTCCAGCACTCCAGTTATAGCTACGGTTCTCAGAAAGGAGGGATAATAAAATAACTAAAAAATTACTAAAAAAAATAACTTTGTCCTAAATCTGGAAGTAAAGAAAAAAAACTGCACCACATTATACATGGCCTGGTAGAATAAACTCTTAATGCTTCCATCCTAGAGATGATAAAATCTTTTGAAATTCAAATTCGCTAGCTTCGACAATTTTCTTTTAAAATTCTATTTGTGGCAAATTCACCTCAAATTGAAGCTACTGCAAAACATGCAATTGGCTTAAACAGACAAGTATAACACTTTGATGTCTCATTAGATTGTATCCAGTTTCAAGCTCTTTAACCCCTTCCCGACCTTTGACGCATACGCTGCGTCATGAAAGTCGGTGCCATTCCGACCCATGACGCAGCATATGCGTCATGGAAAGATCGCGTCCCTGCAGGCCGGGTGAAAGGGTTAACTCCCATTTCACCCGATCTGCAGGGACAGGGGGAGTGGTAGTTTAGCCCAGGGGGGGTGGCTTCACCCCCTCGTGGCTACGATCGCTCTGA
Source organism: Ranitomeya imitator (assembly GCF_032444005.1). Classification (NCBI taxonomy): domain Eukaryota; kingdom Metazoa; phylum Chordata; class Amphibia; order Anura; family Dendrobatidae; genus Ranitomeya; species Ranitomeya imitator. The sequence continues at coordinate 271,589,985 of NC_091282.1, forward strand.
TTGGCTGTTGAAAGTGAAACTGCCAATCAGAGCGATTTGTAATATTTCACCTAAAAAACTGGTGAAATATTACAATCCAGCCATGGCCGATGCTGCAATATCATCGGCCATGGCTGGAAACACTTATGTGCACCCACCCCACCCCTCCGATCGCCCCCCCAGCCCCCCGATCTGTGGTCCGCTCCCCTCCGTCCTGTGCTCCGCTCCCCCGTCCTCCTGTCCGCTTCCCCGTGCACCAATCACACCCCCTGTGCTGCAATCAAACCCCCCCGCACTCCGATCCCCCCCCCCGCACACAGCGACCCCCCCCCCGTGCTCCGATCCACCCCCCCCACACAGCGATCCCTCACCCCGTGCTCCAATCCTTCCCCGTGCTCCAATCCTCCCTCCCGTGTTCCGATCCACCCCCCCCATGATCCGATCCACCCCCCCGTGCTCCGACGCCCCCCCCGTGCCCTGATCTCCCCCCCCCTTATACTTACCTGGCCGCCCGAGGTCCGTCCGTCTTCTTTCCTGGGCGCCGCCATCTTCCAAAATGGCGGGCGCATGTGCAGTGCGCCCGCCGAATCTGCCGGCCGGCAGATTCGTTCCAGAGTGAATTTTGATCACTGAGATATATCCTATCTCAGTGATCAAAATAAAAAAAATAGTAAATGACCCCCCCCTTTGTCACCCCCATAGATAGGGACAATAAAAAAAATAAAGAATTTTTTTTTTTTTCACTAAGGTTGGGGTAAGAACTAGGGTTAGGGTTAGGGGTAGGGTTAGGGGTAGGGTTAGGGTTAGGGGTAGGGTTAGGGGTAGGGGTAGGGTTAGGGCTAGGGTTAGGGGTAGGGGTAGGGTTAGGGCTAGGGTTAGGGTTTCGGTATGTGCACACGTATTCTGGTCCTATGCGGATTTTTCCGCAGCGGATTTGAAAAATCCACAGTGCTAAACCGCTGCCGATTTATCGTGGATTTACCGCGGTTTTTCTGCGCATTTCACTGCGGTTTTACAACTGCGATTTTCTATTGGAGCAGTTCTAAAACCGCTGCGGAATCCGCAGAAAGAAGTGACATGCTGCGGAATGTAAACCGCTGCGTTTCCGTGCAGTTTTTCCGCAGCATGTGTACAGCGATTTTTGGTTCCCATAGGTTCACATTGAACTGTAAACTCATGGGAAACTGCTGCGGATCCGCAGCGTTTTCCGCAGCGTGTGCACATACCTTTAGAATTAGGCTATGTGCACACGGTGCGGATTGGCCGCTGCGGATCCGCAGCAGTGTTCCATCAGGTTTACAGTACCATGTAAACATATGGAAAACCAAATCCGCTGTGCCCATGGTGCAGAAAATACCGCGCGGGAACGCTGCGTTGTATTTTCCGCAGCATGCCAATTCTTTGTGCGGATTCCGCAGCGTTTTACACCTGTTCCTCAATAGGAATCCACAGGTGAAATCCGCACAAAAAACACTGGAAATCCACGGTAAATCCACAGGTAAAACGCAGTGCCTTTTACCCGCGGATTTTTCAAAAATGATGCTGAAAAATCTCATACGAATCCGCAACGTTGGCACATAGCCTTAGAGTTGGGTTGGAATTAGGGTTGTGGTTAGGGTTAGGGGTGTGTTGCGGTTAGGGTTGTGGTTAGGGGTGTGTTGGGGTTAGGGTTGTGATTAGGGTTACGGCTACAGTTGGGATAAGGGTTAGGGGTGTGTTGGAGGTAGAATTGAGGGGTTTCCACTGTTTAGGCACTTCAGGGGGTCTCCAAACGCAACATGGCGCCACCATTGATTCCAGCCAATCTTGTATTCAAAAATTCAAATGGTGCTCCCTCACTTCCGAACCCCGACGTGTGCCCAAACAGTGGTTTACCCCCACATATGGGGTACCAGCATACTCAGGACAAACTGCGCAAAAATTACTGGGGTCCAATTTCTCCTGTTACCCTTGAGAAAATAAAAAATTGCTTGCTAAAACATCATTTTTGAGGAAAGAAAAATGATTTTTTATTTTCACGGCTCTGCGTTGTAAACGTCTGTGAAGCACTTGGGGGTTCAAAGTGCTCACCACATATCTAGATAAGTTCCTTGGGGGGTCTAGTTTCCAAAATGGGGTCACTTGTGGGGGGTTTCTACTGTTTAGGCACACCAGGGGCTCTGCAAACGCAACGTGACGCCCGCAGACCATTCCATCAAAGTCTGCATTTCAAAAGTCACTACTTCCCTTCTGAGCCCCCACGTGTGCCCAAACAGTGGTTTACCCCCACACATGGGGCATCAGCGTACTCAGGAGAAACTGGACAACAACTTTTGTGGTCCAATTTCTCCTGTAACCCTTGGGAAAATAAAAAATTCTGGGCTAAAAAATTATTTTTGAGGAAAGAAAACGTATTTATTATTTTCACGGCTCTGCGTTATAAACTTCTGTAAAGCACTTGGGGGTTGAAAGTGCTCACCACACATCTAGATAAGTTCCTTTGGGGGTCTAGTTTCCAAAATGGGGTCACTTGTGGGGGGTTTCTACTGTTTAGGCACACCAGGGGCTCTGCAAACGCAATGTGACGCCCGCAGACCATTCCATCAAAGTCTGCATTTCAAAAGTCACTACTTCCCTTCTGAGCCCCCACGTGTGCCCAAACAGTGGTTTACCCCCACACATGGGGTATCAGCATACTCAGGAGAAACTGGACAACAACTTTTGTGGTCCAATTTCTCCTGTAACCCTTGGGAAAATAAAAAATTCTGGGCTAAAAAATTATTTTTGAGGAAAGAAAACGTATTTATTATTTTCACGGCTCTGCGTTATAAACTTCTGTAAAGCACTTGGGGGTTGAAAGTGCTCACCACACATCTAGATAAGTTCCTTTGGGGGTCTAGTTTCCAAAATGGGGTCACTTGTGGGGGGTTTCTACTGTTTAGGCACACCAGGGGCTCTGCAAACGCAATGTGACGCCCGCAGACCATTCCATCAAAGTCTGCATTTCAAAAGTCACTACTTCCCTTCTGAGCCCCCACGTGTGCCCAAACAGTGGTTTACCCCCACACATGGGGTATCAGCGTACTCAGGAGAAACTGGACAACAAATTTTGTGGTCCAATTTCTCCTGTAACCCTTGGGAAAATAAAAAATTCTGGGCTAAAAAATTATTTTTGAGGAAAGAAAACGTATTTATTATTTTCACTGCTCTGTGTTATGAACTTCTGTGAAGCACTTGGGGGTTCAAAGTGCTCACCTCACATCTAGATAAGTTCCTTTCGGGGTCTAGTTTCCAAAATGGGGTCACTTGTGGGGGGTTTCTACTGTTTAGCCACATCAGGGGCTCTGCAAACGCAACGTGACGCCCGCAGAGCATTCCATCAAAGTCTGCATTTCAAAACGTCACTACTTCACTTCCGAGCCCCAGCATGTGCCTAAACAGTGGTTTACCCCCACATATGGGGTATCAGCGTACTCAGGAGAAACTGGACAACAACTTTTGGGGTCAAATTTCTCCTGTTACCCTTGGGAAAATAAAAAATTGCGGGCTAAAATTCATTTTTGAGAAAATAATTTTTTTTTTTTATTTTCATGGCTCTGCGTTATAAACTTCTGTGAAGCACTTGAGGGTTCAAAGTGCTCACTACACATCTAGATTAGTTCCTTTGGGGGTCTAGTTTCCAAAATGGGGTAATTTGTGGGGGATCTCCAATGTTTAGGCACACAGGGGCTCTCCAAACGCGACATGGTGTCCGCTAATGATTGGAGATAATTTTCCATTTAAAAAGCCAAATGGCGTGCCTTCCCTTCTGAGCCCTGCCGTGCGCCCAAACAGTGGTTTACCCCCACATATGGGGTATCTGCATACTCAGGACAAACTGGACAACAACATTTGTGGTCCAATTTCTCCTATTACCATTGGCAAAATAGGAAATTCCAGGCTAAAAAATCATTTTTGAGAAAAGAAAAATTATTTTTTATTTTCATGGCTCTGCATTATAAACTTCTGTGAAGCACCTGGGGGTTTAAAGTGCTCAGTATGCATCTAGATAAGTTCCTTGGGGGGTCTAGTTTCCAAAATGGGGTCACTTGTGGGGGAGCTCCATTGCATAGGCACACAGGGGCTCTCCAAATGCGACATGGTGTCCGCTAACAATTGGAGCTAATTTTCCATTCAAAAAGTTAAAAGGCGCGCCTTCCCTTCCGAGCCCTGCCGTGTGCCCAAACAGTGGTTTACCCCCACATATGAGGTATCGGCGTACTCGGGAGAAATTGCTCAACAAATTTTAGGATCCATTTTATCCTATTGCCTATGTGAAAATGAAAAAATTGAGGCGAAAATAAATTTTTTGTGAAAAAAAAGTACTTTTTCATTTTTACGGATCAATTTGTGAAGCACCTGAGGGTTTAAAGTGCTCACTAGGCATCTAGATAAGTTCCTTGGGGGGTCCAGTTTCCAAAATGGGGTCACTTGTGGGGGAGCTCCAATGTTTAAGCACACAGGGTCTCTCCAAACGCGACATGGTGTCCGCTATCGATGGAGATAATTTTTCATTCAAAAAGTCAAATGGCGCTCCTTCCCTTCCGAGCCTTACCATGTGCCCAAACAGTGGTTTACCCCCACATGTGAAGTATCGGTGTACTCAGGAGAAATTGCCAAACAAATTTTAGGATCCATTTTATCCTGTTGTCCATGTGAAAATGAAAAAATTGAGGCTAAAAGAATTTTTTTGTGAAAAAAAAGTACTTTTTCATTTTTACGGATCAATTTGTGAAGCACCTGGGGGTTTAAAGGGCTCACTATGCATCTAGATAAGTTCCTTGGGGCGTCTAGTTTCCAAAATGGGGTCACTTGTGGGGGAGCTCCAATTTTTAGGCACACGGGGGCTCTCCAAATGTGACATGGTGTCCGCTAAAGAGTGCAGCCAATTTTTCATTCAAAAAGTCAAATGGCGCTCCTTCCCTTCCAAGCCCTGCCGTGCGCCCAAACAGTGGTTTACCCCCACATATGAGGTATCAGCGTACTCAGGACAAATTGGACAACAACGTACGTGGTTCAGTTTCTCCTTTTACCATTGGGAAAATAAAAAAATTGTTGCTGAAAAATCATTTTTGTGACTAAAAAGTTAAATGTTCATTTTTTCCTTCCATGTTGCTTCTGCTGCTGTGAAGCACCTGAAGGGTTAATAAACTTCTTGAATGTGGTTTTGTGCACCTTGAGGGGTGCAGTTTTTAGAATGGTGTCAATTTTGGGTATTTTCAGCCATATAGACCCCTCAAACTGACTTCAAATGTGAGGTGGTCCCTAAAAAAAATGGTTTTGTAAATTTCGTTGTAAAAATGAGAAATCGCTGGTCAAATTTTAACCCTTATAACTTCCTAGCAAAAAAAATTTTGTTTCCAAAATTGTGCTGATGTAAAGTAGACGTGTGGGAAATGTTATTTATTAACTATTTTGTGTCACATAACTCTCTGGTTTAACAGAATGAAAATTCAAAATGTGAAAATTGCGAAATTTTCAAAATTTTCGCCAAATTTCCGTTTTTATCACAAATAAACACAGAATTTATTGACCTAAATTTACCACTAACATGAAGCCCAATATGTCACGAAAAAACAATCTCAGAACCGCTAGGATCCATTGAAGCGTTCCTGAGTTATTACCTCATGAAGGGACACTGGTCAGAATTGCAAAAAACGGCAAGGTCTTTAAGGTCAAAATAGGCTGGGTCATGAAGGGGTTAATGTAAATACAGCCTTAATAATGTTAAAATGACCTCTATATAAATATGGCTAAGTGTAAATGAATGGCAACAATTCTTCACTGCTGTGCTGTACATTATCTGTACAGTTTATGCAGTATATTGTATTGGAGCTGGGACATCCTTCACTATCCAGAGTCACCACAACATGGCAGCTACATTTCTTGTTCCAGCTTTCATACAGGCCATTATAGTCCCTCTTGATAGACTGTGCTAATTCATTTTCAGGTGATAGTTGCAAGGCATTATGGGCTTCCCTGACTGGTTATGCCAGGGGTCATGTGATTCTTTTCTGGCTGGTGACTACTTCTGCAATTTAAAAATTGGCAAGTGGGGGGTTGTAAATTGGTTCTAAAAGAAAAGCAAATTGTTCACATTTGCTGGGTTCAATGAATTCATAAAAAGTCACTAAAAATTCTATTCACTTGGTATCAATTTGCTGATCTCTAACCCTTACATATTAAATATAGTAATTCAGTGGGACCTGAAGACCATAAAATCTATATGGAAGCCTCCAGAAAGTCCCCTACAGATGATATTTTTGTGTAGACGAGAGAATAAGGCATATTGAATTTAGACACCTTATCCTTTTGGTCTTACTTGTTATAGCCTACTGTCATGGGCAAATTACTGTAAATTACTCTACTTCCTTCATATAGAACACATACAATCTCAGCTAAGCTGAGTATATATGTTAGTTGGGAGTTAGGAGAGATGTGTGGCAGCTCTGGTTCCTCTATAAATTAAATGCAGCTTCTTTCCTTTTCAGGCAAGCGGGGGTTAATGTCAGTTTCCCTCGCTGTAACTGCAGAGTTGCTAGGTCAGCTGATGTGGGTGGTGACCACACCCACCATCCTTTAAATGGTCATCTGATGCATGAGCTGACTTTTGGTGATAGAGTTTCTCTACCGAGACAAGCCGTGCAGTTGCAGCTCTCTGGTGTCATCTTCTTCTGGAGTTTGGAGTCCTGTTTCTTTGTCATCTGCAGTGTGAAGCTTGGCAGCGGAGTCTGGATGCTAAGTGTTGTGTTTATTCCTTGCCCCTCTCGTGTTTGTCCCTGTGTTTGTACCATCTGCAGTGGTGAGGCTAGCAACCTTGCCGGCCAGTGCATTAGCTAGGGCAGTATGAGGTGACAGAGGGGAATGAGGTTCCTAATGGCGGTGAGGGGAAGGACCCACTTAGGGCATTAAAGGAGTGCAGGGAGAGGCTGAGGTTTGAGCTCACGGGGTGTCCATCCCTCATTTCCCTATCGGTAGGGCCTTCCTCGCCCCTTTTCCATCCCGTTTTGTGTTTGTTGTGCCATTCACTGAACGACCTTCCATTGGGTCATTGTATTTCGTGACAGATAGCTGTTTGAAGAACTAATGTTTGACTAAAGGCCCCTATACACATCAGGTGGATGTAAATCAAACAATGCTACTCTCTATGAGAATGCACAGTAGCTTTGCAACACTGGAGTCCTGGATGCAAATCCCATCAAAGACAAATTCTGCAAATAGTTTATACATTCTCCCTGTGTTTGAGTGGATTTCGTTAGGGTACTTCAATTTCCTCCCTCACTCTAAAATGACATACTGATAGGAATTTTAGATTGTGAGCCTCAATTGGACAGTAATGATCATAGATGATGTCTGTAAAGCATTGCAGAATATGATGGTGCTATAAAAGCACCTGTTATGCACCTGGACCTGTTATCTTTCAGCTGTTCCTCCACAGAGTATCTGACCTCCTGATGTTCCTTCATTATGGGGAAACGCTTCGAGGCATAAGTGGTGAACGTTAAGTATTCTCATTTAATCATTATCATTATGAGGAATTTTGATCTGGTTCTCTACAGTCTAGCTTTCTGTTGTTACCTATTTTTGATCACCTATCCGTGATTCCTTCTCGAGAGTTTTCTTATCTGGCAGAGATCTACAGGGTTATCTAGGGAGAGCCACCATTGAGTGAGGGCACCGTCTCCCTTTTTTTTCTTTTTTTTAGGCTACCAACCTCCGCGGCTAGGCAGTATCAGTATATAGAACCTACAGTGTCCCTACTGTCAACTGGCGAAACAGTGGACCAATTTATCTAAGAGTCCCTGATTCTACCTTATTAAAAACTTTGTTTTTTGTTCTGCTTTTTTGTTGTTTTTTCATGGATGTTCAATAAATTGATATGTTTTAGGGACATTACATGTTCTATGTTCTTGATGTCCCTTGAAAATCATTAAAAAAAATAAAAGACGCAGGTAGACATCTCTGCTGGGGACTTCTCTCCGGGAGAAAAAGTGGTCAGCATTCTGAAATTACACATACCCAATTGACATTGTGGATCATGCTTGAATACAATGGCCAAATTACTTCCAAGTTCCTCCCTCAGATTCTGCAATAACCGATATTAGTTTCCTGTTACAATGACTGCTTGCTAGAATAGAACAAGTTCTTCTTCTTGTCACTCAATATTTATTCTGCATTTATTCCTTCCTAGTATGGCAGTAGAGAAAATCTTAACACAGCAAATGTAATTATTTCATAAATTATACTTGTTTTATTTTTTATGCAGCCTTGGTTAATAGTAGTTGTACTTGCTTCATTAATTAGATTGTCAGATGGCAATAAATACAGCTAAGGTGGTCCCGGAATTCTAAAGCTCCATTGGGTGGACCATCTGCCAGAGCTTGTCCTTTTGTAAATTTAGAGGAAACTCCAGTCAACTGCAATGTTTCTAGAAAATGTGCTTGTTTCACACTAACAAACCAGGAGTATAGTACGGAGAATATTTTAGCAATGCAACGTCTGACATAGTTTCTGGAGTCACAGAACCAGTCTAATGACATAATTTGGATGAACTTATAGGTCCCTGCCCTGCTTTCACTGCCTGATTACAGCCTGTTACCCAACACAATAGGTTGTGCAGCTTTTAGAGAACTGTGCAGATATGGCTATTCTTTATTTTCAAGAAGGTATTTTTTTAAACATGAACAGCACTCTTTGAAGTATGGAGCTGAGAAGATGCTGAGGGCCAAAGGTGAAATCTAAGCAATAGGAGTGTACTTTCCAGTCGCAGAGTGAGTTGAAAGGGTGCTAGAATAAGTCTATTGATATTCAGTGTTTTGAACTGCCAACAATAGCAGTGGTACAGGGGTCAAAGCAGCTGCACCAGCCTAAATCGTGCATTACTGCAGTGAGATTAAATGGATCTCATTTAACTAGTTCAGTCCTGGACGAGCCTCTTACCCTGCTGCTCTCAAATTCGATGGAACTGGAGTTCAAAATCAGTTACCGATATGCAAAACCAATTTTAAGGAAGGGACTTCCAGAATATCCAGGAAAAATGCATGATCACATGCCAACGCGCTGACATTTAACCGTAAGCACTGTAGTATTATGCACAGTCTAATTAGCATCTCATCCATTCCTCGTTTCTACAGACTACATTGGCAGAGGAGTTTCTCTCACTGATTGGCTGCAGTGGTCAAGTGCACTGTAGCTGTGAGTTTGCCATTGCTGCCTGTAAAAAAGACTTGAGCAGAGGTGGTGTCTCAGTTAATTATTTTAACCTAGCGGATGTGAATAGGTTGAAAAAACTCATGCCTGAAAAACACCTTTAAGACCACATTTAGTTTTTTTGAAAGCACAGTATGTTTTCTGGTGTTTTTCATTTCAAAGCGTTTTGTTTTTGTTTGTTTTTTTGTTGTTTTTTTTTATGGGGGGATAATAACCTATTACTATATTTTACTTTGAAGTATCACATTAAATATTAAATATACTACATAAAATGGTTTGATTGTAGCCCTTTTGGATCCATTTTAGAGATTTGGAAGCCATTTTTCTGTTTTTTAAAGTAATATACTCTGTGCTTTGCATTCTTCTTAGATTTTTCCATATGTTACTCTTTCTTCTATAGGACTTAAAACATATCAGTAAAAAATCATGCACGAAATGACACTGAATAAAATTACTTTTTAAAAACTTTATAGAAAAAAACCTCTGCAATGCATATTGTTTTTAAAAACGATAAAAAAGCATGTCTATACAGTTTATTATGTAATGAACAGGTTTTACAGTGCTTTAAGATATTTCTTTGCTTTTATGTTTACATCTAGATGTTAAACGACTATGGCCAAGATTCAGCAAAGTATTTGGCATAAAACACTGAAAAGTCTTTTTTTTGTTGTTCATTTAGTTCATGACAAGCTGTAGAGTTTGTTATACCAAAAATCTTACCCCTGTCCCTGACTCCTGACTGGAGTAAGATTTGTGGCAAGGCACATACCACTTTTAAGACACGCCTGATTCATTAAGATGCATGAAAAACACTGGTCTTGAAACGGAGTCATTATTGTATTTACAATGTATACAAACACATAACATAATTGCACAATCTGCCTTCATGGATTTTTGTCTATGATCATAGAAATATCATTACCACAAATTCATCAAAGTGATTATGCCAGAATTCTGGCATAACTCCCTTTGAACAGTTGCAAATTTTTTTCACAAAGCAGTGTTGCTCAAAAGTGTTGCGCCTTTTGGCAGTTTTACTCCTACTAGGCCAGCATCACCAAAATGAGCGAAGCTGGTGCGGGATGGGGCATACCCATGCCTGCTCGTCTAATTCATTTGAGTACCTTCAGCATCATCTGGAGGGACTAAAGTAAGATTTGTGGTGAGGTGCACAGCAGCACACGCCACTTTATGTCACTATGCAATGTACACTGTAAGCTGCCAATGTGGACAGGATTATACATAATTCAACATCTGAGCTCTGCTATACAGTTATGACTGAAAGTGCTGGCACCCTTGAAATTGTTCCAGGAAATGAAGTATTTCTCCCAGAAAATTACTGTAATTACACATGTGTAGCTACTGTATGTACATTATTATTTCTTTTGTGTGTATTGGAACAACACAAAAAACAGAGAAGGAAAAGGACATAATTTCACTGAAAAAAAAGGTCCATATAAAATTGTTGGCACCTTCAACTTAACCCCTTCACCACCTTGCGATTTTCTGTTTTTACACTTTTGTTTTTTACTCTCCTGCTTCCCAGAACCTTAACATTTTCATATTTCCATCAATATAAAGTTTGAGGGCTTGTTTTTTGCAGGACAAGTTGTACTTTTGAATGACACCATTCATTTTACCATATAGTGTACTGGAAAACGGGGGGGGGAAATCCAACAAAATACAATTTCACGAGTACGTAGATACCAAATATTTATAGATTATTTTTTATTTACATGGAGAAAAAAATCTGAAATTTTTAAGAAAAAATAAATTTGCTTATGTCGCCATTTTCTGAGACCTATAGCGTCTCCATTTTTTGTGATCTTGGGCTGCATGATGGCTTTTTTTTTTTTACATCCTGAGCTGAAGTTTTCATTAGTACCATTTTGGGGTAGATATAATGTTTTGATTACTTGCTATTACATTATATTGCAATGTTGCGGCTAACAAAAAAAAACTTAATTCTGACCTTTCAATTTTTTTGTCGTTATGCCATTTACCAATTGGATTAATTTACTTTATATTTTGATAGTTCGGACATTTCTGAATGTAGCAATACCAAATATGTAAAAGCCAAAGACAGAAACATAATTAATAAATACCCTGCAGTACATAACTAAATAGCATAGCGCATGAAAATAATATACGGTACTTAGTTATTACACACGGACCATGCGTGTGACTTGCGAGAAATACGCACCGGTGTTCTATAGAAAAGCCGGTAATTCAAACCCGACAGGATATGAGACATGGTTTACATACAGTAAACTATTTCATATCCCTTATATTTTTACATATTCCTTACTAATAATGTTAGTAGTGTGTGTGCAAAATTTGGGAGCTCTAGGTGTTAAAATAAAGGGTTAAATCACAGAACAAATGGCGTGGGCTCACGAGCGAATTTTCTCCGCCAGAGTGGGAAAGCCAGTGACTGAGGGCAGATATTAATAGCCTAGAGAGGGTCCATGGTTATTGGCCCCCCCTGGCTAAAAACACCTGCCCCCAGCCACCCCAGATAAGGCACATCTGTTAGATGCACCTATTCTGGCACTTACCCAGGGGCTAATGTAAGTTGACATTAAGCTTGGTTAATAATGGAGAGATGTCAATAAAGACACCTATCCATTAATAAACCAATAGTAATAAAAGGTTAAAAATACTCACACACACATTATGAAAAAAGTATTTTAATGAAATAAACACAAGGGGTTTTAACCCCTTCACACCGCAGCCCTTTTTCGTTTTGTATTTTCATTTTTCGCTCCCCTCCTTCCCAGAGCCATAACTTTTTTATTTTTCCATCAATATGATCATGTGAGGGCTAATTTTTTGTGGGACGAGTTGTACTTTTGAACAATTCCCACATGCAATCCCACACTTGTTTTTTGTTTGGCTTTTTTGCTAGGTTCACTAATTGCTAAAACTGACCTGTCATTGTGATTCTCTAGGTTATTACGAGTTCATAGACACCTAGCACGTCTACTTTATTTTTTATCTAAGTGGTAAAAGAAAATTCAAAACTTTGCTAAAAAAAAAATTGTGCAATTTTCCGATACCCATAGCGTCTCCATTTTTCGTGATCTGGGGTCGGGTGAGGGCTTGTTTTTACGTGCCGAGCTGACATTTTTAATGATACCACTTTTGTGCAGATACGTTCTTTTGATCGCCCGCTATTGCATTTTAATGCAATGTCGCAGCGACCAAAAAAATGTAATTCTGGTGTTTCTAATTTTTTTTATCGCTACGCTGTTTAGTGATCAGGTTAATGCTTTTTTTTATTGATAGATCGGGCGATTCTGAACGTGGCAATACCAAATATGTGTAGGTTTGATTTTTTATTGTTTTATTTTGGATGGGGCAAAAGGGGGGTGATTTAAACTTTTTTTTTTTTTCATATTTTTTAAAACTTTTTTTAACTTTTGCCATGCTTCAATAGCCTCCATGGGATGCTAGAAGCTACCACAACTGGAGCGGCTCAGCTACATAGCAGCGATCATCAGATCACTGCTATGTAGCTGAATAGCTGAATTGCAGGCTTGCTATGAGCGCATACCACAGGGTGGCGATCACAGCAGGCCGGCATCAGTAACCATAGAGGTCTCAAGGACCTCTATGGTTACTATCCTGACGCATCGCTGACCCCCGATCATGTGACGGGGGTCGGCGATGTGCTCATTTCCGGCTGCGTGGCCGGAAGCGGTAGTTAAATGCTGCTGTCAGCGTTTGACAGTGGCATTTAACTGGTTAATAGTGGCAGGTGGATCGCGATTCCACCTATCACTATTGCGCGCACATGTCAGCTGTACATAACAGCTGACATGTTGCGACTTTGATGTGGGCTCAGCGCCAGAGCCCACATCAAAGGGGGAGACACGACATGTGCCGTACTAGTACCGGGCATGTTGTGAAGGGGTTAATATCTTTATTGCACGCTCAATCCAACTAATCACCCTCGTTCTTCTGAAAAGAATGGAAAAATAAGCAAACAACAATATTTCATACCTGTCCGCCGTACAGTCATGTCCCACAATGTAAATCCATCTGAAGGGGTTAAAAAAATTTAAAACCTGGAGCCTGCTAATGCAGGCACCCCTGGCTGCAAAAACTGGGGCATGAATGGAATGCAGCTTTGTTAACTTGTGGTGCTGCGCCCCCTGGTGGCATAAACTCATATGAACTCTAGCGTGGGAATATTTCTGAATATTTTCTCACGCTAGAGTTCATATGAGTTTATGGAGATTCACAATGACCCGGCAAGGAGGTCTTCTGCAGATCCCCAGCTA